>NC_060121.1:726638971-726955042 GCF_021461395.2 Schistocerca americana | reverse complement strand
AGAGTGTAGCTTCATGACACAATGCTTAGCATAAGAGCGCAGCAATTGGACATAGTCCTCTCGGATGTATTTTCCTCGTCTCATTAGTAACCAGTGCTTTTGTGAAACTTAGATTCAAAATCGCCCGCGGCGCGCGTTCAATAGAGGCAAGGGTATCGTCAGGAGTGTCCCAGGAAAGTATGACAAGACTGCTCTTGTTTTCTATATACAGTAAACGATCCGATGAAGAGTATAACAAAAAGTATGCTATTTTTTTCTGATGACGCTAAAATCTACGGGAAGGTGTCGTTGTTGACTGACAGATGGAGGATATAGGATGACTTAGACAGAATTTCTATTTGGTGTGATGAATGGCAGCTTACTCTGAATTTGGAGAAATCTAAGCTGATGCGGACGATTACGGAAAACAATCCTGTAACGTTCCAGTACGTCATTAGTGGAGTGCTGCTTGACACAGTCAAAGAAAAAAAAAATTCAAATAGCTCTGAGCACTATGGGACTTAACATCTGAGGTCATCAGTTCCCTAGAACTTAGAACTACTTAAACCTAACTAACCTAAGGACATCACACACATCCATATCCGAGGCAGGATTCGAACCTGCGACCGTAGCGGTCGCGCGGTACCAGACTGAAGCGCCTAGAACCGCTCGGCCACACCGGGCAGTTGACACAGTCAGTTCGATTACATACCTACGACTGACGTTGCACAGCGGCATGACCTGGAGCGAGGGTCCATTTAGGTTTATTCGGAGAATTCTAGGAAAGTGTGGCTCGTCTATAAAGGATACCACGGAGATAACAATTGTGCGATCCGTTCTTGAGTACTGTTCGAGTGCCTGGGATCCCCACTAGGTCGGACTGAAGGAATACATCGAAGAAAGTCTGAGGCGTGATGGTACAATTATTACCGGTAGGTTCGACCATCACGTAAGCATTACAGAATTGCTCAGTGAACTCAAAAGGGAATTCCTGTAGGAAAGAAGACTTTCTTTTAACGAAACACCATTGAGAATGTTAAGAGAACGAACATTTGTGACAGAATGTTGAACGATACTTCTGAAACAAAAGTACACTACTGGCCATTAAAAGTGCTACAACCAAGAAGAAATGCAGATGATAAACGGGTATTCATTGGACAAATACATTATACTAGATCTGACATGTTATTTCATTTTCACGCAATTTGGGTGCATAGATCCTGAGAAATCAGTACCCACAACAACCACCTCTGGCCGTAATAACGGCCTTGATACGCATGGGCATTGAGTCAAACACAGCTTGGATGGCGTGTGCAGGTACAGCTGCCCATGCAGCTTCAACACGATACCATAATTCATCAAGAGTAGTGACTGGCGTATTGTGACGAGCCAGTTGCTCGGCCACCATTGACCAGACGTTTTCAGTTGGTAAGAGATCTGGAGAATGTGCTGGCCAGGGCAGCAGTCGAACATTTTCTGTATCCAGAAAGGCCCGTACAGGACCTGCAACATGCTGTCGTGCATTATCCTGCTGAAATGTAGGGTTTCACAGGGATCGAATGAAGGGTAGAGCCACGGGTCGTAACACATCTGAAATGAAACGTCCACTGTTCAAAGTGCCGTCAATGCGAACAAGAGGTGACCGAGACGTGTAACCAATGGCAACCCATACCATCACGCAGGGTGATACGCTAGTATGGCAATGACGAATACACGCTTCCAATGTGCGTTCACCGCGATGTCGCCAAACACGGATGCGACCATCATGATGCTGTAAACAGAACCTGGATTCATACGAAAAAATGACGTTTTGCCATTCGTGCACCCAGGTTCGTCGTTGAGTACTCCATCGCAGGCGCTCCTGTCTGTGATGCAGCATCAAGGGTAACCGCAGCCACGGTCTCCGAGCTGATAGTCCATGCTGCTGCAAACATCGTTGAGACTGTTCGTGGAGATGGTTGTTGTCTTGCAAACGTCCCTATCTGTTGACTCAGCGATCGAGACGTAGCTGCACGATCCGTTACAGCCATGCGGATAAGGTGCCTGTCATGTCGACTGCTAGTGATACGAGGCTGTTGGGATCTAGCACGGCGTTCCATATTACCTTCCTGAGCCCACCGATTCCATATTCTGCTAACAGTCATTGGAGCTCGACCAACGCGAGCAGCAAAGTCGCGATACGATAAACCGCAATCGCGATAGGCTACAATCCGACCTTTATGAAAGCCGGAAACGTGATGCTACGCATTTCTCATCCTTACGCGAGGCATCACAACAACGTTTCACCGGGCAACGCCGGTCAACTGCTGTTTGTGTTTATGAGAAATCGGGTGGAAACTTTCCTCATGGCAGCACGTTGTAGGTGTCGCCACCGGTGCCAACCTTGTGTGAATGTTCTGAAAAGCTAATCATTTGCATATCACAGCATCTTCTTCCTGTCGGTTAAATTTCGCGTCTGTAGCACGTCATCTTCGTGGTGCAGCAATTTTAATGGTCAGTAGCGTACATCTGGAGTAAGAAATAAGAGAAATCAGGGCTCGTCTGAAAGCACATAGAGTGTGCTTTTTTCTCTCACCGTTTGCGAGTGGAAGAGAAACTGGAGTGACAAGTAGTCGCACAAGATACCCTCTGCCATGGACCGTATGGTGCCCTGCGGAGCGCGTATGATGATGTAGATTAAGATTGGGACATGAACCCTAAATCTTGCCTTTGACTGATAATGCTGTTACCAACTGAGCTATTCAGGCACTCCTCTGGACCCAGCCTGACAACTCCCATTCTGCCAGTAGCCCTCTGCTACATTTCAAATTTCGCAGAAGCTCCATTGCTCTTTAACGAGATTGGTTTTCATCGCTTTCTGCACCCTTAGAGACAATTTGCTATATTATGTACAAGGTAATGCCTTGAACCGCAATATCTAGTCCACTGCCCAATTTCGGAAATCCCACAGAATGAGGTTGTCTTTGCTCGCCATATAATCTAATCTTATTCAAATTCTCAGCAGTGGCAGCCATCGGAACTGGACTCTTTACAAAAATACCAAAGACGGTAATTACTCGAACATGGTGATAAACATTTCATATCTGCGGTTTATAACTTTGGTCATATATTTGGTGACTGATAAGTGAGGTACCGCTATATTTGGAACTTCTGTGAAATGTATAATATTTCAAAATAATTTCCTGGCGTTTGTGCAATTATTCAGTGAAACGAGCGATTGATGTGTACAGGTATACAGGTAAGCGAGAGTGTTCGTATGAAATATCGCTTCCACGAGAACTGATTCATTTAAAAGAATCCTTTTATATGTGAAACTCAACTCTATGAAGAGCGGTAGAAAGCAGCGTTTATCGAACAGTTGCCGTTTACAAACGCAAAGCTATTATTTTGTCGCTGAAACGCGTAACTGTTGCAATTGATGCAAAGCTAGAGTTTCATTAAACGGTATGGGTTATCTGAAATTTTCAGCACAGATCTACTGTGAGTTGTTCATAAAAAGTTTGCTTTATGAACTGTCTATTAGTTTACAGAAATAACCGGATAATAAAATCAGGAGGCGGAAGTTTCATCCAAAGAAAATTTCTATATACGAGAGATAGCTTGCAAACCATTTTAATTTAACGAATTTCATTCTATCCAGAGACTGAAGAAAGGAATCTCTTCAAAATTAAACGCATTGTCTTTTTTGGAAGCGATGTCCTCTTGACCTAATGACACCTCGTATGCCTTTCGATAAAAATTTGTGGAAATGTTGCAGTGCAATATAGTAGATGTTTTTACCTTTGTACAAGTGCATAGGTGTCAGCCAACAAGGACAGGCAATAACTGATTTATGAGAACGAAGTCTTTCGCGGCGGCGCTTTTGTATAAAACATTCTCGGACTTCTTGTCGCCTGATCTTTCGACGATTTCCATCATCGTTATCGTCAAGAGCAACTGACTGTCACAATTGCTGCTGTGGTGGCCTAAGATAGCCCAAAGACGGCTTCTGATTGGTCGGAACTTACGTCATGCTGCCGCAGATGGTGTCAACGTCTGCGCTGGTGGCGCCACTGCTCCCGCCGTAGCGTAAACATTGCGACGAATATCTATGGCTCTTCTCTGTATCGGAAGCTCGCAGCTAAGCACCGCTAAGATTATATCCGCCATCACGGTTGAAGGTTTTATCACACATTCTTATTTCTACAGCATCTTTAATTATAGAGTCCCACTATGTGGGAGCCTGGGACAAAACCTTTGTTTCGTCAAACAGTATTTTATGTTTGTTTGTGAGACCGTGCACAACAACTGTGGATTTCTCCAGCTCACGATTTTTAATATGCCGTTGATGTTCTGCACAACGGTCGGAAACGGAGCGGATGGACTGTCCCATGTAATTGCTTCCGCATTCACATGGGATATAGTAAATTCTAGGAATCCTGAAGCTGAGACTGTCCTTAACTGGGCGTAACATCTGCTTTATCTTCTTAGGTGGTCGGAAAACAGATCTGATACCTCGTCTTCCCAGAACTCTGCCTGTTTTGCTGGATGTAGCGCCGCAGAAGGGAAGGGGTGAAATCTGTGTCTCATCAAGAGAATATTCAACATTTTCAAGTTTCTTTTTCTTGGTGAATGCTGACCTTACATCACGTGACCCATAGCCGTTCTTCCGGAACACATACTTCAGATGATCGATTTCGGAATCCAAGTGGTCTCCGTCAGAAACAGTTTTTGTTCTGTGTACCAGTGTGTTTAAACCCGCTCTCTTATGTACTAAATGGTGAAAACCCGGGGAGCTCAGATATAAATGTGTGTGCGTTGATTTGTAGTACACTGAGTGGCCGAGACGTCCATCCGACTTTCGTTGTACCAAAACATCGAAAAACGGCAACCTTCCCTCTTTCTCCTCCTCGACAGTTGAACTGGACATTTGGGCGCATGCTGTTCATATGATCCTGGAAGTTTTCAAGAGTTTCTACTCCGTTTGGCCAGACCATACGCGTATCGTCAACATAACGATAAGATGAACATGGACGAAGAGAGCTGAATTTAAGGCACATTCCTCAAAATGTTCCATAGAAAAGTTGGCCATTGCTGGAGACAACGGAGAACCAGTAGCCACTCCAAGTGTAAACATTGTGGACACACACTGAGGATGACTTTCAATCATAAAATCAATTGAAAAAAGAATTACATTGTGTTTCCCAGGAGGATCGATTTAAGTTTTAAATTTATTTCCCAAACACGTAAAAGAAAATGTTAACAGATAACTATAGCCCCTGCAAGATGATTACAATGTGCTAGCATAACTTAGCCCCACAATCGCTAGATTCTGTGGCTTGCGTTAAGTTACGTAAGTGGAGTTTTAGTTTCCGCTCCCTGTTACTTGTTACGAAAAATTTCATTCAACCACCGAAAATAGACCAAAGTTCTCTCTGTCTCTGGAATCATAAAACCTCAACAGCTCTGATGGACGAAATTAACGAGTTATCAGTCTTGCTCAGTTCCAAGTTACTATCATTCGTTATCAGTAACCTGTTTAGAAATGTATCCTTACCTACCAACGAGTGCAAATATGCACAAAAAAAGTAAATATAACCCTTGATATACATGTTTAAAGAACTACTTCCCGTTCCAAACAATCTGATAGCTTTACTGTGGGTTCCCTTCTCAGTTATTTACGATCGTATGTTATGATGGAAAAAATTTGAATAATTATTCTTAAAGAGGGAGGCCTGAATTATTCCGGCATTTAAAGAAATTCATGTTCACATTTGTTTTTAAATCTTTGTTAAATAAATAGAGGTCCGCGTTGCGCGTAGCTTGCTCATAGTTAATTCTCCATGCGTGATGTCCCGCACTCTTTCTTCTGATATGGCCACGCTGTCCCCTATTTCACATCCCTTCATTTTACAATCACCAAAAACCGTTTTCTGGACTATCACAAGTCTTTCATCAGTGTCTGTACTTTTGGCTCTCACTTTACGTGTATCACCTTCAAGAGAAGAATGCCTACCTTTCAAGTCGTCAGCACATTTCTAAAATTCTGAAAATATAGACAAACATTCATCAACTTTCTGTTGCCGGAAAAGTATTCAAAACAAGCAACTCACGACGGCACGATATTCTACAGCTCGAACGAAACACAATAATTCAAATACTTTAAAACGTTTCACAAACAAAGCTCCTCGTAATATGGGCCCATAGTCTGTTTAAATTGGTTAAAGGGTGTTGTTTTCCGACTATGCCTGTAGAAATTTTAATTCGACTATTTCAATTTCGGCGTTACGCCATTGCCAAGCATCTGCATACACACAGTAAAAAAGGTATCTGCAATACAAAATGGGAAGACAACAACATTATGAATAGTAAATTTCGAAATCGGCTAGTACGTTCATTCATTCGATTCCTTAGTTTGTCGTTCATATTGCTGTTGTCTCCCAAATATATTTTCCTGATCGGTTGCACTGTATGTCTGTAGATGCTTGACAATGGAGTAGGCCCTGCCACCGAAATTTTAATGGCAGAGTAAATAAATCTACAGCCTTAATCGAAAAATGCGACCGCCTAAATAAATAAAACTACCTCACGGGTTAAAGTGACTCTGGTTTATGATGCAGCGCAAGATGTAGCAAATTAATGAAAACGAAACTTAAAAGGAAAAGTTCTCAGATATCACGTCGGATACGATAAATGGCACGATGCTTCGACATCGAACAAGTTACCACTGGATGATCCGAGGTATACATAACTGCTATTCCTAACGAGCGGCGAATGCGTAGCATCTCTGTACATCATATCACCTGATACTGTAATCTCTATTTGACGTTGACGTATCGTACAATATGACAGTCCGGCAATAAATACACATGAGGGGCTGGTGCTCATGCTCCCCACATAGACACCATATTTTGCCAGTCAATCTCAAGGTGAATTGTATAATACGAAACGCGTCATTGGATGTTGAATAAAATAAAAATTCAGTTTTGCAACCAAGACTGTTGTTCTTTCATATTTTCATAGGTGCATAGACGCGAGAATCAGCAGCTGCGACTATATGTACACTATATGATCAAAAGTATCCGGACCCCCCCAAAATCATACGTTTTTCATATCAGATGCACTGTGCTGCCACCTACTGCCAGGTACTCCACATCAGCGATCTGAGTAGCCATTAGACATCGTGAGGGAGCAGAATGGGGCACTCCACGGAACTCACGGCCTTCGAACGTCGTCAAGTGATTGAGTGTCACTTGTGTCGTACGTCTGTACGCGAGATTTCCACACTGCTGAACATCCCTAGGTCCACTGCTTCCGATGTGAGAGTGAATTCAAAACGTGAAGGGACATGTGCCTCGTCTGTTGACTGACAGAGACCGCCGACAGTAGAAGAGGGTCGTAATGTGTAATAGGCAGACATTTATCTAGACCATCACACAGGAATTCCAAACTGCATCAGGATCCACTGCAAGTACTATGACAGTTGGGCGGGAGACGAAAAAACTTGGCTTTCATGGTCGTGCGGCTGCTCATAAGCCACACATCACGCCGTAAATGCCAAACGACGCCTCGCTTAGTGTAAGAAGCGTAAAAATTGGACGATTTAACAGTGGAAAAACGTTGTGTGGAGTGACGAATCATGGTACACAATGTGGCGATCAGATGGCAGGGTGTGGGTATGGCGAATGCCCGGTGAACATCATCTTCCAGCGTGTGTAGTGCCAACAGTAAAATTCGGAGGCGACGACGTTATGGTGCGGTCGTATTTTTCATGAAGGGGGGCACTATCACAGTACAGGCCTACACTGATCTTTTAAGCACCTTGTTGCTTACCGCTGTTGAAGAGCAGTTCTGGGATGGTTATTGCACCTTTCAACACAATCGAGCACCTGTTCATAATGCACGGTCTGTGGAGGAGTGGTTACAGGACAATAACATCCCTGGAATGGACTGGCCTGCACTGAGTCCTGACCTGACTCCTACACAACAACTTCGGGATGCTTTGCCAGGCTTCACCGACATACATCGATACCTCTCCTCAGTGCAGCACTCCGTGAAGAATGGGCTGCCATTCCCCAAGAAACCTTCCAGCACCCGATTGAACGTATGCCTGCGAGAATGGAAGCTGTCACCAAGGCTGAGGGTGGGCCAACACCGTATTGAATCCCAGCATTACCGACGGAGGGCGCCACGAAATTGTTATTCATTTTCAGCCAGGTGTCCGGATACTTTTGATCACAATGTGTATTTACTGTGTGATGCATCTATGTAAGTTTGGTCCCGTTTCAGTGGATGTGGACAGTGGTGCATATCTGATAAGGACACTGCGCGAGGCATTTTTAAAAATTTGACAACGGCAACTACCTGCTGGGGCTCTCATGTATTTTAGATGCGGTTTCCCGTGTATTCATCATCTTCTGTACCAGACACTGGACAATGTTTTAACTAATTCTGACTACGGCGGTTTCCTGCTAGGACATCCGTATGCGCGGCGTCGTATGTGCTTAACACTATATTTTGCCATGCAATCTGAAGATGCCTTGTATAAGGTGAAACGCGTCACTGGAGGATAAATAAAGTAAAAATCCAGTTTTGCAAGCAAGCCGGTTTGTTATTTCAAACAGACGAAAGCAAATATTAAAACACCATGAAGACGGCTTGCAACAAACACTAAACTGGCATGAAATGCACTACATTATTGGATATGCAAATGATAACATTAATTGTAAGGGCACAACGCAGGTAATAACGTCACCGATCTTCTGTACATAAAGAAAGATTATGCAGTAGGTTATAATTAAAAAATCGCATTTGAATGTTGGTTGCTTGTGAGAACATGGTATTCTACCTTTTGTGAGAAGGAGAATATAGCCGTACACGTGGTTCAGTTTGCCTGTGGCGGCCGTCTTCCTAGAATGTACTGTGTTTCTGTCCTTAAAAAACAAAAAACAAAAAAGAGAGAATGGTATACCAGCACACGTAGATCCATGATCTATCTAGACTGCGGTTAATCTTCCACGATATTGGCGTTCATGTTGGTGGAGGTCACACGATTCTCATGTGAATATGGTATCGATGGGTTCAGGAAGGCCATACCCAATGACACGCAGGTTCTCCTGCGAGTAGCACCCGAGACGTATTGACCGTTTGGCCGAACAGAATCGTACAACCACGTCACGTACCTTGAGTAAGGAGATGGGATTGTTCAGACCAAGAGAAGTATCCACACTGACTATGCTACGATGTGTGGAGCTCCATGGATCGTTAGCACTCAGACCACTGTGTGGCTCCCGACGTGGTAACGGAGGGCGGCATACCGACAGCGGTGTGGCCAATGACGTCACTGGTCCCAGGAGTCACACTTCGTTACCTTTTCATTTGAGGAACAGTTCAGTGTACAGTATCATGATGGATGGACGGATGGATGGATTGATTGATTGATGGATGAAGATGAGAACAACCGTTGGCATATTGCATTCATCATCGTCGCTCAGGTTGGTTGGTTGGTTGGTTTGGGGAAGGAGACCAGACAGCGTGGTCATCGGTCTCATCGGATTAGGGACGGATGGGGAAGGAAGTCGGCCGTGCCCTTTCAGAGGAACCATCCCGGCATTTGCCTGGAGTGATTTAGGGAAATCACAGAAAACCTAAATCAGGATGGCCGGACGCGGGACGTCGCTCAGGCCCGGCACTTGGTGTGACGTAGGATGCTATTGGAACAGAAGCTGATCACCTCTGGTTTGAAAACTAAGTAATTGGTGCAGCAGATGCTACACACCTGAGAAGTCATGGCCAGCGGCTGTATCCTGTCTCATGGTCTCCATGACATCCTTCAAGAAGACAGTACAAGACTGCATGTTGCCCACTCTGTCATGACCTACCTCATTACAAGGCAGTTTGACTGCTGCCCTCATCATTACATTTTTTAGATCTCTCACTCACTGAAAACATTTGAACACGGATTGCCGAGAGACTGGCTCGCCACTACTCGCCAGCCATTCAGTCAATGAACTCTGACGTTAAGTTGAAGCACAGTGTAGTGACCCATACCCTTATAAGTCACCCAAGTTCAGTTCGACCCGATTCACAGACGTGTTAGACCCATTGTCGCAGCCAGAGGTGGCAGCCTTATACAGGGTGGTCCATTGATCGTGACCGGCCAAATATCACACGAAATAAGCGTCAAACGAAAAAACTACAAACAACGAAACTTGTCTAGGTTGAAGGGGGAAACCAGATGGCGCTATGGTTGGCCCGCCAGATGGCGCTGCCATAGGTCAAACGGATATCAACTGCATTTTTTTAAAAATAGATACCCCCATTTTATTACATATTCATGTAGTACGTAAAGAAATATGAATGTTTTAGTTGGACCACTTTTTTCGCTTTGTGGTAGATGGCGCTGTAATAGTCACAAATATATGGCTCACAATTTTAGACGAATAGTTGGTAACAAGTAGGTTTTTTAAATTAAAATACAGAACGTAGGTACGTTTGAACATTTTATTTCTGTTGTTCCAATGTGATATATGTACCTTTGTGAACGTATCATTTCTGAAAACGCATGCTGTTACAGCGTGATTACCTGTAAATACCACATTAATGCAATAAATGCTCAAAAAATGGTACAAATGGCTCTGAGCACTATGGGACTTAACAGCTATGGTCATCAGTCCCCTAGAACTTAGAACTACTTAAACCTAACTAACAACACCCAGTCATCACGAGGCAGAATAAATGCTCAAAATGATGTCCGTCGACCTTAATGCATTTGGCAATACATGTAACCACATTCCTCTCAACAGCGAGTAGTTGCCTTCCGTAATGTTCGCACATGCATTGACAGTGCGCTAACGCATGTTTTCAGGCGTTGTCGGTGGATCACGATAGCAAATATCCTTCAACTTTCCCCACAGAAAGAAATCCGGGGACGTCAGATCCGGTGAACGTGCGGGCCATGGTATTTTGCTTCGACGACCAATCCACCTGTCATGAAATATGCTATTCAATACCGCTTCAACCGCTCGCGAGCTATGTGCAGGACATCCATCATGTTGGAAGTACATCGCCATTATGTCATGCAGTGAAACATCTTGTAGTAACATCGGTAGAACATTACGTAGGAAATCAGCATATATTGCACCATTTAGATTGGAATCGATAAAATGGGGACCAATTATCCTTCCTCCCATAATGCTGCACCATACATTAACCCGTCAAGGTCGCTGATGTTCCACTTGTCGCAGACATCGCGGATTTTCCGTTGCCCAGTAGTGCATATTATGCCGGTTTACGTTACTGCTGTTGGTGAATGACGCTTTGTCGCTAAATAGAACGCGTGCAAAATATCTGTCATCGTCCCGTAATTTCTCTTGTTCCCAGTGGCAGAACTGTACATGACGCTCAAAGTCGTCGCCGTGCAATTCCTGGTGCTTAGAAATATGGTACGGGTGCAGTCGATGTTGATGTAGCATTCTCAACACCGAAGTTTTTGAGATTCCCGATTCTCGCGAATTTTGTCTGCTACTGATGTGCGGATTAGCCACGACAGCAGCTAAAACACCTACTTGAACATCATCATTTGTTGCAGGTCGTGGTTGACGTTTCACATGCGGCTGAACACTTTCTGTTTCCTTAAATAACCTAACTATCCGGCGAACGGTCCGGACACTTGGATGGTGTCGTTCAGGATACCGAGTAGCATACAAAGCACACGCCCGTTGGGTATTTTGATCACAATAGCCATACATCAACACGGTATCGACCTTTTCCGCAATTGGTAAACGGTCCATTTTAAGACGGGTAATGTATCACGAAGCAAATACCGTCCGCACTGGTGGAATGTTACGTGATACGACGTACTTATATGTTTGTGACTATTACAGCGCCATCTATCACAAAGCGAAAAAAGTGGTCCAACTAAAACATTCATATTTCTTTACTTACTACACGAATATGTAATAAAAAATGGGGGTTCCTATTTAAAAAAAATCGCAGTTGATATCCGTTTGACCTATGGTAGCGCCATCTAGCGGGCCAACCATAGCGCCATCTGGTTTCCCCCTTCAAGCTTTGTAGTTTTTTGGTTTGATGCTTATTTCGTGAGATATTTGACCCGGTCACTATCAATGGACCACCCTGTATACCCTCAAAGTGTCGGGAGTGGAGGTCTGGTGATGAAGTGCATGCCTGGGACCTGGCGGAGCCACGGATGTTTTCAGTGTGCCTTTAATCGAGATTTCATCTCTCAGCGATTTGAGGAGTTGCCACGAACGACATGTGATTTGGATCGCACGTTAAATCGTAGGTCGCTGTTCCTCTGTTGGATAACTGGGGTAGATTGGTGACACGCAAGTCACTGAAATGGCGTCCGTTTGAGAGACTTTCACCTGTCCATTGGACCATTTGGCCGCACCTACACATTTAATCATGTATTGTTCCTACTATACTGTTCATAATAAGTAAGTGCTCAAACAAGAAAAACTTGTCCTGGTAAGTCATTATTGCACGGGGAATTGAACATGCTTGCAACAGGACTGTTTGGGAGACGGTTTACGGAGGTGTCGATCTGGAGATTTGGGAACGCCGCCGTTCCGTTGCCGGCTCTGGTTGCAGTTCGGCAGCAGGCCCGGCGGTGGCTGTGGCGGTGGCACTCGATGAGGCTGGCGAGGCTCGCCGAGGCGACTTGAGCGCCGGAGCACAATAGGAGGCGCCGGCAGAACAAGCGCGCTTTGTGCAGCGCGGCTCGGGTTGCGTCCGCCACCCACCGAGTCCCGGCGTGGCGCCTGCGCTGCCTCCGCCCTCGGCCGCACCTGCTGCGGCGCCGGCAGGCCACCGGCGAGCGTCCACCGGCAGCGGTGCGCCCGACCAACCGTACCATCGGCACAACACTCGGCACAGCATCCAAAACGGTGTTAATTCTCCCGAAGATGCACAACTTCAGATCCCGAGCAGAAGATTTCCTGGATCGCGTTTTGTAATACAATTTATTTAAACCCGAAAAAGATAGGTACAGGAAAGACTGTGGTTTGGCCAAGGACTATTGCCTCTAAGAATATTTAGTTGACACTTTTGTAAGTCGTTGAATAAGTCGAAGCCGCGCGGGATTAACCGAGCGGTCTTAGGCGCTGCAGTCATGGACTGTGCGGCTGGTCCCGGCGGAGGTTCGAGTCCTCCCTCGGGCATGGGTGTGTGTGTTTCTCCTTAGGATAATTTGGGTTAAGTAGTGTGTAAGCTTAGGGACTGATGACCTTAGCAGTTAAGTCCCATAGGATTTCACACACATTTGAATAAATCGAAACAGCCGGCCGCTGCGGCCGAGCGGTTCTAGGCGCTTCAGTACAGAACAGCGCTGCCGCTACGGTCGCAGGTTCGAATCCTGCCTTGGGCATGGATGTGTGTGATGTCCTTATGTCATTCAGGTTTAAGTAGCTCTAAGACTAGAGGACTGATGACCTCAGTTCCATAGTGCTTAGAGCCATTTGAACCATTTGAAATCGAAACAAGGCTGCTGGTATAGAAAACATCCTCAGAATTCCATCTGATGTATCAGTTACACAGAAGAGCCAAAGAAACTAGTACACCTGCCTAATACCGTGTAGGGCCCCCACGAGCAAGTAGAAGTGCCGCAAAACTACGTGGTATGCACTCGACTAATGTCTGAAGTAATGTTGGAGGGAATTGACACCATGAATCCTGCAGGGCTGTCCATAAATCCGTAAGAATAGGAGGGGGTGGAGATCTCTTCTGAGCAGCACGTTGTAAGGCATTCCAAATATGCTCAATAATGTTCATATCTGGGGAGTATGCTGGCCAGCGGAAGCGTTTAGACGTAGAACAGAGTTCCTGGAGGTACTCGGTAGCAACGTGTGCGGTGTCGCATAGTCCTGCTGGAATTGCCCAAGTCCGTCGTAATGCACAATGGACATGAATGGATGCAAGTGATCAGACAGGATGCTTACGTACGTGCCACTTGTCAGAGTCGTATCTAGACATACTACTCCAACTGCACACGCCCCATACCATTACAGAGCCTCCACCAGCTTGAAGAGTCCTCTGCTGACATGCAGGGTCCATGGATTCATGATGTTGTCTCCACACCCGTACACGTCCATCCCCTCGATACAATTTGAAACGAGGGTCGTCCGACCAGGCAACATGCTTCCAGTCATCAACAGTCCAATGTCGGTGTGACGGGCCCAGACGAGGCTTAAAGCTTTGTGCTGTGCAGTGATCAAGACTACAGTAGTGAGCCTTGGGCTCCGAAAGCCCACATCAATGATGTTTCGTTGATGGCCGAGCATTGAAATCCACAGCTATTTGCGGAAGAGTTGCACTTCTGTCATGTCGAACGATTCTCTACAGTTGTCGTTGATCCCATTCTTGCAGGACCTTTTTCCGGCCGCAGCGATGTCGAAGATTTGATGTTTTACGGATTCCTGATATTCACGGTACATTCGTGAAATGGTCGTACGGGAAACTCCCCACTTCATCGCTACTTCGTGCTCCGACTATGGCATCACGTTCAAACACACCTAAATCTTGATAACTTGCCATCGTAGCAGCAGTAACCTATCTAACAACTGCGCCAGACACTTGTTGTCTTATATAGACTTTGCCGACCCCGGTGCCGTTTTCTGCCTGTTTACATTTGAATACGCATGCCTGTAACAGTTTCTTTGGCGCTTCAGTGTATATGACACAGACGAAATACTGTCAGGCTTAAAAGGAAGCATCACCAACTTGACCTCGTATTTTAAGGAGAAAAAAATCACACTTGCCACATATTAAACCCAGCAATCGATTCCGCACGAAGATTGGGACCATAATTCTGACAAGTAAAAATGCTACTGCCGGCGAATATGTTCCTGTTTATTTAAACCTCTCTTACTGAAAAGTGGGTGACAGCTGCCTCTACCTGCATTCCTCAGCACCTTTAAAAATCATCCCAAAAATTTTGCCATTCGAAGATATTCTCGCTTTGTTTAACATGCAGCTCACCTCAAACTTCCACAAGCTCCCCTAACAGTAACTCGCTCATACCCTCCAGTCCATCGCTGTAAGTCACTCATATCCATCCACTCCCAGTTGCCCGTTATCACACACACATTCAGCCCAATCAACTGTCATCATCCCTTTGTGTCTCCTGTCTCACAGCCGTATTCCGCTTTTTCCTGTCCTACTACTACAGTCTCCTCTCAGTGCCACTGTCTGAATCTTGTTCCCTCTTACTAATAATATTTCATTCCTTCCTTCCTACTGCTGCTGCCTCTTCTCATTGTCACCATCTCTCTCTTTCTCGTTGTCATTATCATATACTCTTTCTCTCTTATCACTGGCCTTCCACTGCTTCCACTGCTTCTACTTCCTCTTTATTCCTTCCCCATCCCTGGCAATGACTCCTTCACTCTTTTCCTAGCACTGTTCTGTCACTGTCAACTATGTTCCATTGGCACTGTGTCCTCTTTCTCTCACACTGCCATTGCCTCCTTTGCTCTTTCTATACCATAACCATTATCTACTCTCTTCCAGTATTTATTATATTCCAGTATTTATTACTTTTCCGTCTCTTTCCCTCTGCCACTGTTGTTCTTCTACCTTAGCATTAAAATGCGCGATTCATTCCCCATGCCAAAATTTTTTAGATAATTTTTAAAGGTGTCGAGAAAGGCGTGATGATGGAGTTGTCATTCCGCTTTTCAATAAGATTCTTTTAAACAAACAGCAACATATTCACATTTTTTGTGCTCCCATAGGAGTACTATTACGCTGCTCGTCTTCTTTCTCCTGCTGCATATGAAAAGAAGTGTACTTGTTAGTAAAGTTTAGTTAGTTTTGTGTATTGTGTATTGAACCGGGGACCTAGAAACGACGGAGAGACTTCGTCCCGCCATAGCCCTCGGTGGTTCGCAACCCCACAAAAGGCCACAGCAGTTCACCCACCTCACCTCTGCTCCACACCGAACCCAGGGTTACTGTACAGTTCTCCCCCCAGTGGACCCTCTGGGAAAGTCTCATACCAGACGAATGGTAGGGTAATTATGGTGTACGCGTATGTGGAGACTGTTTGCGCAGCAATCGCCGACATAGTGTAACTGAGGTGGAACAAGGGGAACCAGACCGCATTCGCCGAGGCGGATGGAAAACCGCCTTAAAAACCATTCACAGGCTGGCCGGCACACCGGATCTCGACACTAATCCGCCTGGCTGATTCGTGCCCGGGACCGGCAGGCCTTCCCGCTCGGGAAGCAGGGCGTTAGACTGCGCAGCTAGCCAGGTGAGCTTTAGTTACTTTACTTACATAAAATTGAAATAACGCAAAACTAATTTCACATCTGAGACCGAATTTTACGTACATAAAAATTTTGTATATGCTTCACTACTACAACATAGGGTTTTCAGACGATAACGGAGACATTTTACAGCATATTTCTGCGTGCTACGTCACTTTTTAAAGTACGTTTTCGCCCCACACAGGTTGATATGTACGTATTTTACTTATAAAAGTAGGGTAAATTTGAACCTCTGTATCTCTGAAACGCATTAAGATATGAGGAAAGTTTTCAAGGTTGTTCGATATCGGGATCTTAGGAATACATTGGAAAACTTACACCCATTTGCTGTGCATAGCCGCCTCGGAATCCATGGCTGGGTTTTGGAAGCCAAAAAACAAGTTCTTGAGGTGTTTCTTGATAACGGATAAAGGTTTTTTTTTTAACAGGGAGATGGATCTTCTACATAAATACCGAGAATATACCGTTAAAATTGCGCATATTGCTGCGGTTATTTATTATTTAGATTTCGCCTCATACCAGATTTTACATGTAGAAGTAGGGTAACTTTGAACGTCTGTTCCTTGGAAAATGATAAAGTTAACAAGATAATTTTCAAGCTTGTTCGAGATTGGGATCTTAGGAAGTATCTAAATATTTGGGACTAATTTCTGTGCACAGCTATCTTGTAATCCTCGTCTCGGTTTTGGACCGCTGGTGATGGCGAAAATATGGTAAAAGAAAACCTTTTTGTGGCGGTTTCCGAGGAACCGCACATGAACTAATGGTGCCTCCATAAGTCGCATCAACCCCGTTGTAGATCACAACAAATCCAAAAAGAGCCATCTGATTTACACCATTTGCCTAAGCAGGTGGCAGTGTGCAATATTCATACTTTGACCTTGTGCTGTAGGATAGTGACACTAAGACGATCCTTCTGTTAGATATACAAATGGTTCGTAGCCTAAGAGATATCCAAACCACTTAACTGTGCCTTTTTATCACAAATAGAACCTGAGTTATGAGCAACGGAAAATTCTGTTTTTATGCGCGGCGTTTGGAAGGTATTAGGTACCCTTGCCGTCGCACGCATATCAATTGAAACAAGATCCAGACCCAGCGAAGAATATAATAATTCCAATTCCAAATAAGGCAGCTGGTGATGGATGGGAATACTACCGAATTATCAGTTTAATGAAGTACGGTTGCTCAATACTGAGATGAATCACTAACAGAAGTGTAGAGAAAATATTGGATGGCGACCTCAAGTATGATCATTTTGCGTTCTAGAGAAATGTAGCAATACGCTAAGCACTGCTGAACGAATAACTTGTCCTGGAAGATAGGTTAAAGAAAGACTAACCTACGTTTATAATATTTGTGCATGTAGATAAAACTTTTGACGATGTTGTCTGGAATACAGTGCACTGCTTGAAATTCGTAAGATGGCGGGAGTAAAATAACGAGAGGATTTTTACAACTTGTACAGAAATCAAACAGTTGTTACAGTCAGAACACACGAACTGGACACAGTGGTTCAACAGGGAGTCATATACAGTTATAGAGTACCTTCGATGTAATTGAATCCTTACATTAAGCAAGCAGTAAAGAAAACCAATAAGAAATTCTGACAGAGACTTACTGTTATGGAAGACGATGTAAGAACTCTGGCGTTTGCCGATTACGTTATAATTGCGTCAGAGATAGAACAGGTTTTGAAGAGAACTTAAATTTAATCGATAGTGTCTTCAGCAGAGGTTATAAGATCGACCTCAACAAAAGTTAAACAAGACTAATGGAATGTTTCCAGAATGAGATTTTCACTCTGCAGCGGAGTGTGCGCTGATATGAAACTTGCTGGGAGATTAAAACTGAGTGCCGGACCGAGACTCGAACTCGGGACGCTTGCCTTTCGCGGACAAGTGCGCTACCAACTGAGCTACCCAAGCACAACTTACGACCCGTCCTCACAGCTTTACTTCTGCCAGTACCTCGCCTCCTACCTTCCAAACTTTTCAGAAGCTCTCTTGCGAACCTTGCAGAACTAGCACTCCTGAAAGAAAGGATATTGCGGAGACATGGCTTAGCCACAGCCTGGGGGATGTTTCCAGAATGAGATTTTCACTCTGCAGCGGAGTGTGCGCTGATATGAAACAGTTTTAATCTGCCAGGAAGTTTCATATCAGCGCACACTCCGCTGCAGAGTGAAAATCTCATTCTGGAAACATGCCCCAGGCTGTGGAATGAGGCACCAAAAGTACTAGATGAAAGCTGCCATTTGGATAGAAAAAAGACTGATGATGTTCGAAGCAGAAAGGATATAAAATGCATATTGGCCGTAGCACGGGAAGCATTTCTGAAAAATAGGAATCGGTTAATGTCAAACAAAAATTTCAGTGTTGTAAAGTATATTCTGAAAGTATTTCTGTAGAGTTTAGCTTTGTAGAGAAGTCAAATGTGAATGATAAGCCGTTTCTTCAAAAGAATACAAACCTTTCAAAGGTCTTGCTACAGAGAGATGAGTAGACAGAAAATGTCTGGGACTGTCTGGGACGGTGCATGAAACGTGTCTACTAAAAAACGTTGTTTGGCAGCTCATCAGTGAGTGTCTTCAGATGAAAATAGGTTCCTAAACAACAAACTTGTGGACTCTCTTCCTCGCCGAAAAAGTTAGTGTCAAAGTATTTAGCTTAGAAAACGCAATTGTATCTTTTGTTTGTAGTAATGCAGTAAGGCAGGAACATGGACTGTGGGAGAATCGGAGCAAAAGAGAATCGAAGCATTTGAGATGTGGTGCTACAGAAGAATGTTGACTGGATAAGGTAAGGAATCAGGAGGTTCTCCGTAGAATTGGCGACGAAAGGAATACGCGGAAAACACTGACAGTAAGAAGGGTCGGAATGATAGGCCATCTGTTAAGACACCAAGGAATAGCTTCCATGGTGGCTCTAAAAATGGCTCTGAGCACTATGGGACTCAACTGCTGTGGTCATTAGTCCCCTAGAACTTAGAACTACTTAAACCTAACTAACCTAAGGACATCACACACATCCATGCCCGAGGCAGGATTCGAACCTGCGACCGTAGCAGTCGCACGGTTCCTGACTGCGCGCCTAGAACCGCGAGACCACCGCGGCCGGCAAGCTTCCATGGTGCTAGAGGGAGCTGTAGAGGGTAAAAGATCTAGAGGAGGACAGAGATCGGAATACATCCAACAAATAACTGAGGGCATAGGTTGAATATGTTATTCTGAGATGAAAAGTTTGGCACAGGAGAGAAATTCGTAGCGGGCCGCTGGTATTTTCAACAAACTGCACAACTAGATACAGTTTTCAAAAAAATCTTTACCTCTTCATTAACATAAAAATGAATTTTTAATAAACCAACAGCAGCAGATGGAACTCGTGTAATCCTACATTATAAAAATTAGCAGCTTATATAAGTATCACCCACAGCGAAGTAACACTCCCTTTGTCGAAACATGCACTTGGCATTGAAACGCATATAATTAAAAACTAGCAACCAATGTTCTTATAAAAGTAACACTACAAACAGAACTACAAAAAACCAAGTTAATAAGAGAGAGGAGTAGAAAGATTTACAGAAAAGGAAGCCCCGTACCACAGCATACCATTTATTGGTACCATCAGCAAGAACTGTGAAGAAACATGGATCAACATCAGCTTCTCAACAAAAAATAAGTAAGGAATAACATTACCATATACAGTGAGCAAACACCATAAACTGAGGGAAGGAAGAGTATATAAAATATGTTGTACTTGTGGAAGCCTCTGTATCAGACAGGAAGAAACTTTGACACCAGGTTTTCTGAATACGTATCATTCATTCCAATAAAGATTTATTTATTTCTCAAGTAAAGACCTGCTGCCTTTTATTATATAGCAGGTCATGCATTGTGTGATTTTACATGTTATATCATACAAATTCAGATTTTTTACTAGGACATCTTTTTTGGTGAAAATTTTACAAACGGATAAATAATTTTAAAAATACAAATGTATATATAGTGTATTTAATGGACGAATCAAGAGATGACAATTTGATTTTATACGTTCTGCGTGTGTGGCTACATCTGTTACATATGTTGTCTTGACAGTGGTAATACTTAATTTAATCTATTAATTACTTAGGTTATAACGTGTTTCCGAACTTAAGGTAACAGTGGATATTGGGCCTTTCTTTACAATATCATAACGAGCTGCATCAGGTACAAGGACTCGGTAAAACTTTCGAGCCAGTCACACCTAATGCAGCGAAAGAAAAAGAAATTTCACATCTTCAAAATGGTTCAAATGGCTCTAAACACTATGTGACTTAACATCTGAGGCCATCAGTCCCCTAAGACCTAGAACTGCTTGAACCTAACTACCCTAAGGACATCACACACATCCATGCCCGAGGCAGGATTCGAACCTGCGACCGTAGCAGCAGCCCGGTTCCGGACTGAAGAGCCTAGAACCGCTCGGTCACAGCGGCCGGCTTCACATCTTCGTATAGTATTGCATGCTACGAAATGCCATAAAAAAACAGCTACATAAAGAGTTACATTCGCAGATTGATTCGATTTAGTGCTGTAGAACCTTAGCTTGCTTTTGCTATGTTTGTATGTTTATCTCGTCTTTACTTGCTGTGTATGATATAGCATCCGATTCCGTGTCTGTGCTTGTGCCTGTGTCGTTTACTATGTACTGCTGATCTGTCCGATGTGGAACCTGTCTTATTCTAGCGTATAGTCTCTCATGTTTGCCTGCCGCATTTAGTACTCTCGATACTTCATCGGCCATGTTGTTCATAGAGTTCCAGACATCTTGTCTGGGTATTAACTGTCCTACGTCCTGGCCTCCTAAACTCGGTCTTGCAGTATGTATCCTAGAGCGTCGCAGATGAGCAATATGTGTTCAGGGGTGCCATTGCCACCACAGGCACAAGTGTGAGTCTGTTTTAGGCCAAACCTGTGGAAGAGTACGGGATGCGGGCCATGGCCCGTGACAAAGTGAACCAGGCCGCGTGTTGGATTTATGTATTTCAAGTTTATTCGCTCTCATATATTGGGGAAGAAAGAGTAGGCTCGTCTTCCCTTATCAACTGTGTCCCATTCTGTTTGCCATGTATCAGTTCTCCACGAGTTTAATTTCCGTTTGTCGGCTATGTCTTGTCCAGTTAGTTCTCTTATTTTGACGCGTCTTCCCCACTTCAGCCAAGTGGCCGTGCGATTAAAGGCGCTGCAGTCTGGAACCGCAAGACCGCTACGGTCGCAGGTTCGAATCCTGCCTCGGGCATGGATGTTTGTGATGTCCTTAGGTTAGTTAGGTTTACCTAGTTCTAAGTTCTAGGGGACTAATGACCTCAGCAGTTGAGTCCCATAGTGCTCAGAGCCATTTTTGAACCCAGTTCAGCCAGTAGGCAGCTGCTCTGTGGCGAAATTTAATATCTACAGGAAAAAAGTATCACGCATAGTGCCTCAACCGAGGTCGTACCCAAGGCACCCGAGATTCTGAGTAGGAAACTCCTCTGCCCGCGCCTCACAATGGTTTTATGCGTACCTAAGCATAATCGACGTGCCCACGCACTAGCTACAAAACAAGTTATTGACCTAAAGAGTGCTGTGTAACACGTCCTCATTGTCTAAAGCGGTAGTCTGTATCCTACAGTGCTCAGTCTTGCAAGTTTATACATGAGTTTCGTCGCTTTGTTAATTGTTAGTCTGGCATATTCGTTAAAGTGTATATTTTCGTCAACATAAAAGTCAAGATATATTCTCACAGCTTTCCATTTTATAGATGTCTAGTTTAACTTTTTGATTGTATTCTTTACAGTGTGTCTCTTCGAAGTAGGTAAACAGTTTTGTTTATTGTTATTGTGAGTTTGCGCCAGGAGCCGCATGGCTTTGCTCTCTAATTGGGACCTGGAGCTTGCGGATACCGTGACCATAAGATCATCAACGTACGCAGCCACCCCGTTTGCCACGTCGTTGTCTCCTAGTGCATTCATGGATATGTCCCAGAAAATCGGTCCGCTTATGGATCCTTGGGGACAACCCTTTGTTGCGCCCTTTGTAGCCTTTTGGCGACCATCCTTCCATTCCACTATCCGTTTTTACAATAATCTCTAAGGTTGTTGTATAGAGCCAGTGAAACATTCATCTCTCTAAGTCTTGCAAACAGCGCCGGCCACCAAAGGTTGTCGAAAGCATCAGCTATGTAAGGATTGCTACTACATACTTGACGTGTACTGTCGACATACCGAGCGAGGTGGCGCAGTGGTTAGCACACTGGACTCGCATTCTGAAGGACGACGGTTCAATCCCGTCTCCAGCCATCCTGATTTAGGTTTTCCGTGATTTCCCTAAATCGCTTCAGGCAAATGCCGGGATGGTTCCTTTGAAAGGGCACGGCCGATTTCCTTCCCAATCCTTCCCTAACCCGAGCATGAGCTCCGTCTCTAATGACCTCGTTGTCGACGGGACGTTAAACACTAACCACCACCACTGTCGACATCATTTCTATGGTCAAATTTACTGCGTCGTCGATGGATTTAAGTGGTCGAAAACCAAACCGATGTGGGCTTAAGTCGAAGAGCTTAAGCCCGTCGCACAGCAGTCTCTCCTGTACCTTTGCCAGAAATGTTAATGAGGCATATTGGTCTGAATGTCCTAGGATCAGTCGGGTCCTTGACCTCCGCTTTCTTGATTATAGCTGCATTTGCCGTCTTCCATATATTCGGCATTGTCTTTCTAGTAGAGAATTATTCAGTTACTCTTTCAGATATGGTACGATAAGAGGAGCAACTTGTTTGATGGTTTCGAGGTGGATACCGTCAGGACCCGGAGCGTTTTTGTTCTTTATTTTGTGTAGTGCCAGTGCAACTTCCTCACAAGCAAAGTAGATGGTAATCCTTCGTTTTCGAATTTGTCATAAAGTAGTCTGCGAAGGGTGGAGTGAAGTTGGTTGTCCTGAGTATGGTCATCGTCAGGAAGTAGCTTGTTGAGGAGATATTGTGCTGTGCATCTCCAGTCTCTTGTGGTAGCACCATCTGGTTTCTTCAGTGTTGATAAAACTGTAGGAGTCTTTATAAGTTCAGTCTGCAGTTTATACGACTTGCCCCAGATGTTGTTCTGTAAGTTTGTCCTAAGTTATGTGTCGCAGTGGTCTTTCCTGGTCTTATTTAGTTCGTCTTTGTATCGTGTTTTAGCGTCACTATAATGTTGAAGTCTAATTTCACTTTCCTGCGCAGACTTTGATTTTTGGTAATACCGTAGTTTATCACGTGTGTCTTTTCTTAATCTTGTTAATAGTGCTGACCATGGTGTCCTTTATTTGGGTGTCTGTAAGACGTCTGTAAGAACGTGAGCTCTGTAATCTATTCTTCCTTGGGTGACACATACAGGAAACTCTTCAGACACCGATCTTAGTTTTTGCTAGTTTGCTTTGTGCAGCAGCAACCTTGTGTGTTGTAATGTGTCTGTGTCTGTGTTTGTTTTAGTATATACACACAACAAAAAAAGTTTTAGATCGCCCCAGTTCCCAGAACTCCTGAAGATAGACGTTGGCTGTGAATATTGTATCACAGACACAGTTCCTTTGATTGTTCAGAGATGTCACTAAATCGGCCCAAAGATGTAAACAACCACGCGTGAGCAGCGCCTATTAGACGGATAGGGTCCGACAGCCGATCACTTTTAGTCATTCCACCAGGAAGGAGGTACACTGCTCGTGATGTCTGTAGTTCAACCATGCCTAGACAGTCAATACTGCGGTTCGATCGTGTCCGCATTGTTACTTTGTGCCAGGAAGGGCTCTCAACAAGGGATGTGTCCAGGGGTCTAGGAGTGAACCAAAGCGATCTTGTTCGGACATGGAGGAGATACAGAGATACAGGAACTGTCGATGACATGCCTCGCTCAGGCCGCCCAACATCTACTACTGCAGTGGATGATCGCTACATACGGATTATGGCTCGGAGGAGCCCTGACAGCAACGCCACTATGTTGAATAACGCTTTTCGTTCAGCCACAGGACGTCGTGTTACTACTCGAACTGTGCGCAACAGGCTGCATGATGCGCAACTTCACTCCCGACGTCCATGGCGAGGTCCATCTTTGCAACCAAGGCGCCATGCAGCGCGGTACAGATGGGCCCAGCAACATGCCGAATGGACCGCTCACGATTGGCATCACTTCCTCTTCACCGATGAGTGTCGCATATGCCTTCAACCAGACAATCGTCGGAGACGTGTTTGGAGGCAACCCGGTCAGGCTGAACGCCTTAGACACAAGGTGAGGTTCGCTGCTGGCATTATGTGGGGCCTACGTACGCCGCTGGTGGTCATAGAAGGCGCCGCAACGGCTGTACAATACGTGAATGCCATCCTCCGACCGCTAGTGCAACCATATCGGCAGCATATTGGCGAGGCATTCGTCTTCATGGACGACAATTCGCACCCCCATCGTACACATCTTGTGAATGACTTCATCATAACGACATCGCATAACGAGACTAGTGTGGCCAGCATTTTCTCCAGATGTGAACCCTATCGAACACACCTGGGACAGATTGAAAAGGGCTGGTAATGGGCGACGTGATCCACCAACCATTCTGAGGGATCTACGTCTCATCGCCGTTGAGGAGTGGGACAATATGGACCGACAGGCCTTGATGAAGTTGTGGATAGTGTGCCACGACGAATGCAGGCATACATCAATGCAAAGGGACGTGCTACTGGATATTAGAGGTACCGGTGTGTACAGCAGTCTGGACGACCACCTCTGAAGGTCTTGCTGTGTGGTGGTACAACATGCAATGTGCGGTTTTCATGAGCAATAAAAAGGGCAGAAATGATGTTTACGTTTATCTCAAAAAATGGCTCCAAGCACTATGGGACTTAACATCTGAGGTCATCAGTCCCCTAGACTTAGAACTACCTAACCTAACTAACCTAAGGACATCACACACATCCATCCCGAGGCAGGATTCGAACCGGCGACTGTAGCAGCAGCGCGGTTCCAGACTGAAGCGCCTAGAAGCGCTCAGCCACAGCGGCCGGCTATGTTGAACTCTATTCCAATTTTCTGTACAGGTTCCGGAACTCTCGGAACCGAGATGATGCAAAACTTTTTTTGATGTGTGTATAATTGTAGCGTTATGATCACTGATTATTCTATTATCGAGCACCTTCCAGTTTGCTACCTGTATTAATGATGCACTGTTTGCCAGAGAAATGCTTATGTTACTGCCTACTCCACTGCTTCCGCGGTAAGTTGATGACTGGCTTGGTTTGCTTAAAACGAAAGGATTATATTCGTTTATAACGTCGACTATTATTTGTCCTCTGGCGTCCGTTCTGTCAGAGTGCCAGAGGGTTGACCTAGCATTTATTTCTGTTAAGATAAGTAGTCGTCTGCCATTTGCAAATCGAACAATTTCTTTTATTTCTTCAGCAAAAGGCTCTATATCAAATGAATACTGGATCGACGAGATGATCCACGTTTCCCTGCCTGAAGTTATTTCGACTGTAACCGTATGTTGTGTGCATAATTGCGTTATTTGTGTTACTGTAATGTTATTGTTTACTACAATGATTGCAGCCTTGGCCTTGTTCATGCCTGTGATTTGCATATACTGGAATTCTTCCATCTCGTGTGTACGGTTCTTGTAGACACAATAAGTCCTTGCATACCTCGTTCCTAAGACTACGAATAAAGAATTACAGGAAGGCAGTTGCCACAGCCCAAAATACAGCTCGCAGTATGCTGGACGTGGGTAAGCACTAACCATTTGGCACACACAGCCAAAAGCCTGGCCACATTAGACATCTACTGAAACCAAAAGCTGCAGCCAGATGTAATTCTGAATGGAAAGTGTATCAATGAAGATACAAATGTCAGAAGAAAGTTTTGCAAGACATGTCTCTTCTCAATACTCAACTAATACGCAAGTGACTGTTTCATTTTCTTAAATTGAGAATCTAAATGAATTACTATAAATATTTCTGAAACTATGGACTAATTTGTGTACTAGTCAAACAAACTTAACACACGTCTCATTTATGTAGAGTTATGGACAAATTGTGTAGTGTTGTGTAACAAAAAAGTACACTCATTTAGAGGAAGGGTGGCTTAACGACCACCCTAAGGTTTGACGACTGTTTTAGCTAAGTTTCAATTGATCTAGGAATTCCAAAATCGCAGTGTGAGCAGTCAGACTATTCTCCTAACTACTCGCTTTTTTTCATTCTCGTTAGACAACAGCTGCTAGTCCAGACTCAAGCAACGTTCCACCAGGGGATATGGACAGCCTCAGGAGGTAGTCACCCAGTAGGGGACACGGCTTTTGAAGACGCTAGGTAGACCGCATACAATCTCCTGGAGCCAAAGTCCAGAGTAGGTGGCTGGCTGCCTCAGCATGTGCTGCAAATGGTCTTCGTCTCGAAGTTAGAGGCTGTCACTGTAGTGTAGCTCGGTATCATGTCCACTCCTGGATATTATCTGTGAACAAAGGGGCACCCAGAGGGAGAGTACCTGGTTCAAGTACTATTTATGCAAACCAGCCCGGCTATTGCTTTGCTCTCGCCAGTGCTTCAGCCCAGAAACCAAAACAAGCAGCTCGCTCACTCACCACAGGAGCTATAGTAACTTCATCTCCTCTGCTTTTCTCGCCCAGTCAACTTCTCTCTGGATGGCCTGTCATGGCTGAAAGGTGTCTCATCAATTTCTTTTTGCAGCGTCAGCGTACTGATTAAGTACTCTTTCACTGTAAATATGTCTTATTACTTCATAGTGCGTGGTCACCGTAATGATGGCATCTCGCTCCCTATGACGTCGTCTTGTTGCATTGGCGCCAGACAGTTCAACGGTCCAGATTAGATCCCGACTCAACACCCTGTATCCAGCGATTCTTGGAAAGCTGAAGGGATTGTGCTTACCTATTACCTTGCAGTGGGTTCAGCACTGACTAATGAATTCCACACGTGTTTTGGGCGAATTGGATAAAAAGTACCCAAAGAGAGACCAAGATTGCCAAAGGAGGAAAAGTTATCTTTTCATAAGGATAAGTATTCTTTGGGAAAACAGAGATTTGAAGTGCCAGTTGTTAAAACGTCTGTACTATGCAAATGATTTGGCCCCCTTTCACGGCTGCCTATTCCCACATCTAAAGGAAGTTTTGAATGGAATGCGTTTTTAGTTCAGTGAATACCGCCAGTAGTGAATGATGTGAATGATACGTACTAATTAACTGCATATCTTTAATTTTAATGAAATGAGCTTTAAGCAACACAAATGGCTTTCTATTATTAACTAATCAATTATATTCGTTTAAGTACAATGTGATTTACGTACATACAAGTCTTAACCAAGATCAGATACAATGTATATTGAATACATTCAGTGCTTCAGATGATAAGTATTTTCCCACAAAAAAGGTAAGAAAACTATTTAACATGTTCCTCTTACCGTAGGCGGTATCAACCGGTTGTAAAGATTTTTAGTATGTTACCGCATTACGAAAATTGCTCACATTTCTGTGTATTGACACAGTAACAAAAGAGATACTAACTCACAGAGGTACAAATTAAAGAATTACAGGTGCATTGGTCTCCCATTTATCTTGAGGACACCAAGTAATTTTTTCTCCAGGAGGAAAATGAAATATATTTCAACGTAATGTTGTTTAGAAACCAAGGTTAGATCAATCAGCGTTGTTATCGGTAGCCTTTCTTTACATACCATGCCCATTTTTTTGTTTCCGTAATCTACTTCCCCTCCTTAAGGTCTGTTCAAAAGCATATCATAGTGAGTGAGGTAACAGACAGACGTAGCTAAATGTCGAAACTTTTTAAAGGGTGCTACGCTACGCCAGGGTCGCTGCGTTCGCCAGGAGCTGGTGGCGAGGCTTGAGTAACTTAGTTCGCTGGAAGATGGATTTCAGATAACGTGACTGGTGGAAACACGAGAAATACCAGGGCTGCAGAAGTGCAGCAGGTAAACTGGTGATTTAGCATGGCACTCGAAAGACCCGGGCAAGCTGCTCGTGGCGGTAACGAGAGGCTGCAATGCTCACCGAACAGACCCAAAATCAATCAAATCCGAACTGGTACGGCTATAAAATAACCGAGCACATTAAATTATATAGAAAATTAAGTCTAATACACTCCTGGAAATTGAAATAAGAACACCGTGAATTCATTGTCCCAGGAAGGGGAAACTTTATTGACACATTCCTGGGGTCAGATACATCACATGATCACACTGACAGAACCACAGACACATAGACACAGGCAACAGAGCATGCACAATGTCGGCACTAGTACAGTGTATATCCACCTTTCGCAGCAATGCAGGCTGCTATTCTCCCATGGAGACGATCGTAGAGATGCTGGATGTAGTCCTGTGGAACGGCTTGCCATGCCATTTCCACCTGGCGCCTCAGTTGGACCAGCGTTCGTGCTGGACGTGCAGACCGCGTGAGACAACGCTTCATCCAGTCCCAAACATGCTCAATGGGGGACAGATCCGGAGATCTTGCTGGCCAGGGTAGTTGACTTACACGTTCTAGAGCACGTTGGGTGGCACGGGATACATGCGGACGTGCATTGTCCTGTTGGAACAGCAAGTTCCCTTGCCGGTCTAGGAATGGTAGAACGATGGGTTCGATGACGGTTTGGATGTACCGTGCACTATTCAGTGTCCCCTCGACGATCACCAGTGGTGTACGGCCAGTGTAGGAGATCGCTCCCCACACCATGGTGCCGGGTGTTGGCCCTGTGTGCCTCGGTCGTATGCAGTCCTGATTGTGGCGCTCACCTGCACGGCGCCAAACACGCATACGACCATCATTGGCACCAAGGCAGAAGCGACTCTCATCGCTGAAGACGACACGTCTCCATTCGTCCCTCCATTCACGCCTGTAGCGACACCACTGGAGGCGGGCTGCACGATGTTGGGGCGCGAGCGGAAGACGGCCTAACGGTGTGCGGGACCGTAGCCCAGCTTCATGGAGACGGTTGCGAATGGTCCTAATTTGCTGGGAAGTGGCGGTGCGGTCCCCTACGGCACTGCGTAGGATCCTACGGTCTTGGCGTGCATCCGTGCGTCGCTGCGGTCCGGTCCCAGGTCGACGGGCACGTGCACCTTCCGCCGACCACTGGCGACAACATCGATGTACTGTGGAGACCTCACGCCCCACGTGTTGAGCAATTCGGCGGTACGTCCACCCGGCCTCCCGCATGCCCACTATACGCCCTCGCTCAAAGTCCGTCAACTGCACATACGGTTCACGTCCACGCTGTCGCGGCATGCTACCAGTGTTAAAGACTGCGATGGAGCTCCGTATGCCACGGCAAACTGGCTGACACTGACGGCGGCGGTGCACAAATGCTGCGCAGCTAGCGCCATTCGACGGCCAGCACCGCGGTTCCTGGTGTGTCCGCTGTGCCGTGCGTGTGATCATTGCTTGTACAGCCCTCTCGCAGTGTCCGGAGCAAGTATGGTGGGTCTGACACACCGGTGTCAATGTGTTCTTTTTTCCATTTCCAGGAGTGTATGTACATCTATTTGTTGGATAAGTAGGTTTTACGTTATTATCAAAGTTTTTCAAAGAAAATGAAATTTAAAGATTAGTAACTCTCTAACGGCTTGGGCGATTTTTACAGACTGTGTATCGATGGACACCACTTACTTTTAACTATAAGCCGGTGTGTACATTAAGAGGTGTGAAATAATAAATGGACAAAATAAGTGGTTGTAGTTTCGTCATAAGTTGCATTAAGAAGGATCTTTTTTTTTTCTTGTTGGTGATTAAGTTTCTGACACCTACGTCCATTTTCAAACCATCCATATCATAAGTGCGACAATACAGGCGAAAGCCTGTATACAAAAATTGCCGCTGCAGTGACGATCAAAAGGGCGCTATTGCCAACTCGAGAACAGTAAATATACCACATAGGACAGACACTGGTGGACCAATGGCCGTCCTGTGTGGTATATTTATTGTTATTGAGCCGACCACAGTGTCGCTTTAGTCGTCACTACAGGGGAACTTTTGGCACATTGTCTTTCGCCTGTATTGTCACACTTGCAACACCGATGGTTTGAAACTGGCCGTAGGTGCCCGAAACTGGCCACCAACAAGAAATAAAAAACGATACTTCTTAACGTAACTTATGTTCGCCCCAGTAGCTGAGTGGTCAGCGTGACGGATTGCCGTCCTCTGGGCCCGGGTTCGATTCCCGGCTGGGTCGGAGATTTTCTCCGCTCAGGGACTGGGTGTTGTGTTGTGTTCATCATCATTTCATCCCCATCCGGCATGCAGGTCGCCCAATGTGGCGCCGAATGTAATAAGACCTGCGCTATGGCGGCCGGACCTGCCCCGCGAGGGGCCTCCCGGCCAATGACGCCAAACGCTCATTTCCATTTCCAACGTAACTTATGACGGAGCTACAACCACTTTTATTATAAAATAAGTTGGGACCCATTTTTTACGTGGCAGCGTGCTGCATGTTCGTAAATGGATGAAATTAGTGGTATTTCAAAAACCATTTATAATGGCTCAAATCAGATAACCGGTATTTTGGTAAACTAGACTAAGATATCAATCCATAAGGGTTTTTATTTCAATATATGTAATTTTTCAGCAGCAAAATATCGCAGAATAACTACCACACCAATAAAACTGTAATTATTGTAAAACATAACGGTATCAGCCAAAAACTAAGACATCATCAGAAAGCTGAGGAAATTTTGTTTTAGACCTATATGTTACATATACGTTAAATATAAAAGAAATCTCTCTTGGATGTATCGAAAATAAATGTATGTCAATTTTCGCAATGACAAACCGAGTGTATAAATAGCCGGCGGCCACCTTGGCCAGGAACGACTGGGCTAGACTCTTACGTGTTAGAGCCTTAAAAGAGAGTAGACGTGCGTGTCGATGGACGATAAGTGAGCCACGACCTTGAAAAGTGTTCGAAACATTTCTAAGGACGATTTTGGGGAACTGTAAAAATCTTGCGCATGTGCGCCGAAAATTTAGAAATTTGACGGGAAAAAATTCGTGGAATCGTAATATGTACGTGAGTTCGGTTAAGCTGGACTTGCAGTAAATTTACCCAAGCTAGTGTTGGACTTGTAATATTCCCGTGACTGAACGAATAATTGGACTTCCATTACTTACGCTAGTTAACTAGTGTGGGTCTTTATCCGTTGACAGCAAGCGCTGGGCATGCATTACTTATGCCAGATAATTAGGTCTAGACCTTGAAAGTTAACAGTTGGACTTGTACCAATTGGTAGTTTGCCAGAACTACATAGTAGTTAATAATGTGGTGCACTCTTGTGAAGAATTCTTTCACACACCATTAAGATCGACATCTATATCTACATCTACATGGATACTCTGCAAATCACACTGGGGTGCCACTTTCGCAATAGTTCTATTTTATTCCATACTCGAACAGCGCGCGGAACAAACGAACACCTGCGTTTCCGTGCGAGTTCTGATTTCCCTTATTTTATTAGGGTCGGCGTCAACAAAATATTTTCCATTCGGAGGAGAAAGTTGGTGACAGAAATTTCGTGACAAGATCCGCCGCAACGAGAAACGCCTTTGTTTTCCTGTCGTCCACCCCAAATCCTGTATTATGTCCGCGACACTCTCTCCCCTGTTTCTCGATAATAGAAAACGTGCTGCTCTTTTTTGAACTTTCTCGATGTACTCCGTTAATCCTACCTGGTACGGATCTCAGCCGGCCGCTGTGACCGAGCAGTTCTAGGCGTTTCAGTCCGGAACCGAGCGAATACTACGGTTGCAGGTTCTATGCCACGGGCATAGACGTGTGTGATGTCCTTAGCTTAGTTAGGTTTCAGTAGTTCTAAGTTTAGGGGACTGATGACCTCAGAAGTTAAGTCCCATAGTGCTCAGAGCCATTTGAACCATTTTGAACGGATCTCTCACTTGGCAGCAATACTCCAAAACAGGACAGACAAGCGTAGTGTAGGCAGCCTCTTTAGAAGATCTCTTGCATCTTCTAAATGTTCTGCCAAAAAATCGCTGTTTTTGGTTCGACTTTCCCACAACATTTTCTATGTGTTCTTTCCAATTCGAGTTGTCGTAATTGTAATTCCTAAGTATTCAGCTGTATTTACGGCCTTTGGATTTGATTGATTTATCGTGTAACCGAAGTTTAACGGATTCCTTTTAGCACTCACATGGATGACCTCACACTTTTCATTATTTATGGTCAACTGCCAATGTTCGCCCCATACAGATATCTCTCTGACAGAAAATCTCGTATTTAGTCGCATAACAGAAACGATATTCCACAAGCACGCAATTTCACTACAAGCCGCTTGTAAGGTACGGTGTCAAAAGCCTTCTGGAAATCTAGAAATACAGAATGAATTTGCAATCCTTCGTCAACAGCACACAACACTTCGTGTGAGTAAATATGACCAAAATCCTGCGGCGTATCGACATTAATGGTATGGGCCTGTAATTTAATGGATTACGCCTGCCTTTCTTGAATATTGGTGTCACCCGTGCAACTTTCCTGTCTTTAGGTACGGATTTTTCGTCGAGCGAGCAGTTGTATGTGATTGTTAAGTATGGAGCTATTGCATCAGCATAGACTGACAGGAACCTAATTGGTATACAATCTGGACCGGGACTTGATTTTATTAAGTGATTTAAATTGCTTCACTACTCCGAGGATATCTACTTCTAAGTTACTCATGTTGTCATCTGTTCTTGATTTTAATTCTGGAATATTTACTTCGTCCTCGTTGGTGAAGGAATTTCGGAAGGCTATGTTTAGTAACTCTGCGTTAGCAGCAGTATCATCGATAGTATTTCCTTTGCTGTCTGGCGGAGAAGGCATTGTTTGTGTCTTGCCGCTAGCATACTTAAGAACAGAATCTCTTTTGATTTTCTGCCAGGTTTCGAGACAAAGTTTCGAAGCTACTATAAGCATCTCGTATTGAAGTCCGCGCTAAATTTCTAGCTTCTGTAAATGATTGCCAATATTGGAAATTTTCGTTCGTTTAAGTTTGGAATGTCTTTTTCGTTGTTCCTGCAACAGTGTTCTGACCCGTTTTGTGCACCAGGGGGATCAGCTCCGTCGTTTGTTAATTTATTTCCTATAAATCTCTCAATTTCTATCGATACTATTTCTTTGAATTCAAGCCACATCTGGTCTACTCTCACATTGTAAATTGGGAAGGAGTAGAGACTGTCTCTCAGGAAGGCGTCAAGCGAATTTTTATCTGGTTTTTTGAATAGTACTTTTTTCGTTTATTTTTGGAGGATTTGTGAGTAACGGTCTTCAGTTTCGCTACGACAGCCCTGTGTTCACTAATCCCTGTATCCGTTTTGATGCTCGTTATTAGCCGGATTATATGATGCTAAGAAGACAAATGTGTTTTCACAACCATTTACTGTTCGAGTGGGCTCATGCACTAACTGCTCGAAATAACTTTCACTGAATGCGTTACCCACAATTTCGGATGATGTTTTATGCGTTCCTCCGGAATTAAACATGTATTCCGCCAGCATATCGAGGGCAAATTGAAGTCGCAATCAACTATAACTGTATGAGTCGGTTAGGTGTTTGAAATTAGACTCAAGTTTTTCTCGAACTTTTCAGCAATTGTATCATCTGAGTTAGGAGGTCGGTAAAAGGATCCAATTATTATTTTATTCCGGTTGCCAAGAATTACCTCTACCCATACTAACTCACAGGAACTGTCTACTTCAATTTCGCTACAAGATAAAATACTTCAAACAGCAACAAACACTCCACCGCTAACAGTGCTTAGCGTATCCTTTCTGAACACCGATAGGTCCTTCGCAAAAGTTTCGGCCGAACTTATCTCCGGCTTGTCGTTGTGTTAGTTCAGCAACAAAAGGAATTAGTAAACTTTACCTGTTTTAAATAAAAATGAGTGTGTGTTGAGAAAGTTATTTTACGTTATCACCATTTATCAGTCCTGTCTTCAATAAAGTGAATTACTGTAGACTCGATATGAGAATGAAGCCCATAACTTGCTGATAATTATTATCAAACAGTGGAAAATCCAGGATGGAATGTAACAATATTATGAGAAGGAAAGTTGCTACTCACCATATAGCGGAGATGCTGAGTCGCAGATAGGCACAACAAAAAGACTCTTAGAATTAAAGCTTTCGGCGATCAACGCCTTCGACAATAAGAGACACATATACGCTCACACATTCACACACACGGAAACGCAACTTACACACACGGCTGCAGTCTCAGGCAACTGAAACCACACACATCTTTAATTGTGAGAGTCTTTGTGTTGTGCCTATCTGCGACTCAGCGTCTCCGTTTTCTGGTGAGCAGCAACTTTCCTTCTCATAACATTGATAATTATTATTGTATGACGAAAGTGTGCCATTCGAGTAAACATGACGTAATTAAAAACAACATAAAACTTATCTTGCGTTACCTGTAATAACAAACAATGCAGTGGGGTAACATATCTCTTCCAGTTGCTGGAGCTGACAGTAAACAGGTGGAAACACACTGACTTAACAGAAAATCCTAAGAAGTTCTGATCTTACGTTAAATCAGTAAGTGGCTCGAAACAGCATATTCAGACACTCCGGGATGATGATGGCATTGAAACAGAGGATGACACGCGTAAAGCTGAAATACTAAACACCTTTTTCCAAAGCTGTTTCACAGAGGAAGACCGCACTGCAGTTCCTTCTCTAAATCCTCGCACAAACGAAAAAATGGCTGATATCGAAATAAGTGTCTAAGGAATAGAAAAGCAACTGAAATCACTCAACAGAGGAAAGTCCACTGGACCTGACGGGATACCAATTCGTTTCTACACAGAGTACGCGAAAGAAGTTGCCACCCTTCTGACAGCCGTGTACCGCAAGTCTCTAGAGGAACGGAAGGTTCCAAATGATTGGAAAAGAGCACAGGTAGTCCCAGTCTTCAAGAAGGGTCGTCGAGCAGATGCGCAAAACTATAGACCTATATCTCTGACGTCGATCTGTTGTAGAATTTTAGAACATGTTTTTTGCTCGAGTATCATGTCGTTTTTGGAAACCCAGGATCTACTCTGTAGGAATCAACATGGATTCCGGAAACAGCGATCGTGTGAGACCCAACTCGCTTTATTTGTTCATGAGACCCAGAAAATGTTAGATACAGGCTCCCAGGTAGATGCTATTTTCCTTGACTTCCGGAAGGCGTTCGATTCAGTTCCGCACTGTCGCCTGATAAACAAAGTAAGAGCCTACGGAATATCAGACCAGCTGTGCGGCTGGATTGAAGAGTTTTTAGCAAACAGAACACAACATATTGTTATCAATGGGGAGACGTCTACAGGCGTTAAAGTAACCTCTGGCGTGCCACTGGGGAGTGTTATGGGACCATTGCTTTTCACAATATATATAAATGACCTAGTAGATAGTGTCGGAAGTTCCATGCGGCTTTTCGCGGATGATGCTGTAGTATACAGAGAAGTTGCAGCATTAGAAAATTGTAGCGAAATGCAGGAAGACCTGCAGCGGATAGGCACTTGGTGCAGGGAGTGGCAACTAACCCTTAACATAGACAAATGCAATGTATTGCGAATACATAGAAAGAAGGATCCTTTATTGTATGATTATATGATAGCGGAACAAACACTGGTAGCAGTTACTTCTGTAAAATATCTGGGAGTATGCGTGCGGAACGATTTGAAGTGGAATGATCATATAAAATTAATTGTTGGTAAGGCGGGTACCAGGTTGAGATTCATTGGGAGAGTGCTTAGAAAATGTAGTCCATCAACAAAGGAGGTGGCTTACAAAACACTCGTTCGACCTATACTTGAGTATTGCTCAGGAGTGTGGGATCCGTACCAGGTAGGGTTGACAGACGAGATAGAGAAGATCCAAAGAAGAGCCGCGCGTTTCGTCACAGGGTTATGTGGTAACCGTGATAGCGTTACGGAGATGTTTAGCAAACTCAAGTGGCAGACTCTGCAAGAGAGGCGCTCTGCATCGCGGTGTAGCTTGCTCGCCAGGTTTGGAGAGGGTGCGTTTCTGGATGAGGTATCGAATATATTGCTTCCCCCTACTTATACCTCCCGAGGAGATCACGAATGTAAAATTAGAGAGATTCGAGCGCGCACGGAGGCTTTCAGACAATCGTTCTTCCCGCGAACCATACGCGACTGGAACAGAAAAGGGAGGTAAGGACAGTGGCACGTGAAGTGCCCTCCGCCACACACCGTTGGGTGGCTTGCGGAGTATAAATGTTGATGTAGATGTAGAAAATGCACAGCAGTCATTCAGCCAACCGTCTTCAGTTGGCGTGCATGAGCACAATGAACACAATTACACGTCTAACATAAACCTTCAAAGGAAGGCGGTCGACTGAATGGTATGTTTCGGTCAAAACATATGAAAGAGTAGTGTATTTGTTTACATGTATACAGACTTGAGTAGATGATTTCCTCGCCATATGGACTATATCTAATCGAGGGATTTTTAGGTGCGGCATCCGATGCCAAGTGGAACAGACTAATGGTGTTTTGAAATGGTGCCACCCTGCTGAATTAACGTTGCTGTTGTTGTTGTTGCTGCTGTGGGATCTGATCAGAACTGAAACAGAGGGATGTTTGCCATCAGTCAGAAAGGCGCACAACACAAATCGGTGAGGGTAAAACTGTCACGTTAAAATGACTATTAGTGACACCACAGATAGTTGGATTGATCGTGATGTGGGACTACAGCCGCCACCGTTAATGCCGGAGAAACGGAGAGGTGAAACCAGAAGCGCGAACTGATACGGAGGAACGAGAAGTGAAAACTGAAATGGTATTTCTGTTGGTCCCACTGACTACAGTTCCATCCCAAAACCGCTTGGTCGCCCGGCCAGAGCAGCCCACTTCAACGATGGGTCTCTGTTGGTCATGTGGAGGTTTCCAGTGACATAGTTGTATCACATCTGCTGCAAGCACGCGGGTGTTAGCTTCCACTCGTGTGAACTCAGAAGGCAGCAGTCTTCTAGGCTTTGGAACGCTGAGAAAAGGCGTTCAAAGCAGGGCATCCCTACTTTGGCAAAGAAGTAAGAACAACCATCCCCACCCCCGCGAAATGTCATATAGGCGAGAACTGTTAAGATTATTTGTACCAAAAAAAAAAAAAAAAAGACAAAGAGCATTCCTCGCTGTGACATATGGGGCGAGCCGACAACATTTCATGTAGTCCCGTGGTGCTCTCGGAGATCCTTCAAGTGTGACTGGCTCTCTGTCCCGACTTCAGGAGTAAAGTGGAGAAGAGAGATCCGAAACATAGAAACTCTTGTAATTTAGACATACAGCAGCCTCGGCGTCAGTCACAGGTGCGCCGAACCTGAGATCGTCGATTTCCAACCAGTGATTTAGAACTTTGCATTTTCGCGTCTCGCCTCGGTGCAGTTAGCGCTGACAGCAGGACCTGCAGTTTTTGTGCAGACACTCTGCACCACTACAACACCAATGTACATTTTGTATGGTTGCTTGTGCTTAAAAACAGAAAATATGTTGGACCGTTGTAGGCCTCTTGTGCGTGTGCGGTGGTGAGAGTCGAGCCATCTGCAATGTTCGTATCTTCCATACAACAATACAAGTGCACGGCGTGTTGATGCAGGATGAGCGACTGCAGTGTTCGTTGCTGTGGCGCTCATTATCAGGAGAACCTAAGTCGTACTGATACAAGACAAGTGGGTGCAACGCTTGTTGCTTTGTCAGCGTAATACGTAAGTTACCTTGTAGCAGAGCGTTTTGCACAAAAGCAACGCTGACACAGTGAAAAGAGTCAGTTGGGAATGCAAGCGAATGTATTTGCTTTTTAATCCATTGCCTAACGGGAACAAGTTGTAGCACAAGTTCACCGAGCGAGGTGGCGCAGTGGTGAGCACACTCGACTCGCATTCGGGAGGACGACGGTTCAAACCCGCGTCCGGCCATCCTGATTTAGTTTTCCCGTGTTGGAATATTGCTGTGCAGTGTGAGATCCGTTCAAAATGGTTCAAATGGCTCTTAGCACTATGGAACTTAACATCTGAGGTCATCAGTCCCCTAGACTTAGAACTACTTTAACCTAACTAACCTAAGGACATCACACACATCCATGTCCGAGGCAGGATTCGAACCTGCGACCGTAGCAACAGCGCGGTTCCGGACTGAAGCGCCTAGAACCGCTCGGCCACAACGGCCGGCAGGTTTTCCGTGATTTCCCTAAATCGCTTCAGGCAAATGCCGGGATGGTTCCTTTGAAAGGGCACGGCCGACATCCTTACCTACTTCGATGGGCCCAATGACTTCGCTTTTTGGTCCCTTCCTTCCCCCCCCCCCCCCTCCCCCCCCCTCAAATAGAATCAAAATGAACTACACAAGTTGCATGGCAAAGTAAGCAAGTAACGAGCTGCACAGAATATGGATCATGACCATAACTGAGCTACTTATAACTGCTTAAACAGCTAGCATATGCCAAATAGCATCTGAAGGTGACCAGATAGAACGCTATGTCCCCGGTGACCTGGAGCAGAGAATCCTAGTTCAAGCCTATCGACACTCTGTTCTAGAAGACTCATGGAGGGGATGCTGTTGCCAATGTGAGGGCGAGAATTGTTCCTAAAATCCATGAAAAATCAGAGGAAAGCACACGCAAATTTCATTCTGTTGCGGACAAGACGCACATTTTTTAACATAAAGTTGGCACTCAGCCACAACAGTGTATTCATGACTGGTCAACCTTACGCGCCAAGGAGTTTCTCCAGAGCAACGCAGTAACGCAATACTGTTATCTCTCTCCGTCCGAACATGCCTCGTAGGGCCTAATGGCACTGAGCGACCGCCGAGTCATCTTCTGCCTGTAGGCGTCACTGGATGCGGATTCAGAGGGGCATATGGTCAGCGCACCTCTTTCCCGGCCGTTGTCAGCTTTCAGGATCAGTGCCGTTACTTCTCGATCAAGTGATATGTGTATATATATATGTGTGCACTGGACATTTATATGAGGATAGTTTCAGAATGAGTGGAAATTTCATATTACGAGAGCGAAGTAGTGCGTGTGACTTCTGTGAAATAGTCGTCTTACAGCTGTGACAGTAGTATCTCTGAACTTTAGTATAATCGGCTCAGTTGTAGAACATGGAATAGTCGAGTGTTGGAGTAAGCTGGCAGAAATTTTAGCGTAGTACATATTGGAGAAGGATTTTGCTGAAGAAAATTGTTAGGAATCATTAATCTGATGGAATGACTTATAGATGCAGCGTTTATGGAACAGAATGGTTTTGCATTATGGGTATAATCGTAAGGTAATATTTTTTGCTGGTGCGTACTGATATTGTTAGCGATTATTGCGACATAACAGTCCATATCCCCACCTCAGTTTAGGTCATTTCGGTTTAATTCATTTCGTTTTGCATAATCGGAAAAGCCTTGTAAAACTTTTGAAAAGAAAGTAAAGTTTTTGGTTTTCTGTGAGCTTGATCTTCTTCTGAAATAAGAGTTTAAAATACAGCAGTGTCGTTACAATGAATGCATCAGTATCTTCATTTCAAGTAAGAAGTTTCTTTTTTTTTAGTGTGAGAAAATGATCCACTCTTTCTCCCAGTAGTTTAGTTTTAGCTGGCGCGATTTCTTCACACTGTGCTGTTGCTGCTTATTATATTGTAATTTTTTACGTGAGTTACTTTTCACATTTTGTTGGCAATTTCGTTTCTCATCTCACGTTTCCATTGCGCAAATTCTAAACATTTTCTTTACAACTCAGATTTTTAATGGGCCAGTGAGCAGTGTGTGTTTCGTAGTGTTGCTACGTAATTTCAGTGTTTCAATTTTTTTTCGGCCGTACATAGTTTCATTCTGGAAGTGATTTTTTGAGTAACAGATTTTATTTTATTTCCTGCACAGTTAGCGCCACTTAGTTTTGTCTTTATGCAAATATGAGAGCTGAGACACGCTTTTTCAGTTCAACCTTTTTATAACGGACTGCTGTACATTCAGTTTTGAGTAAAAAGTAGGCAAACATTTTAATACTCATGAACGAACGAACGATCGAGTCAGTGCCAATAACTTTCACAAGTAGCTCCACAGTTGGCCTCACAAGGGCTGAGTGCGCCTCGCTTAACAACAGCGCTCGGGTGACATGGACGGTGGCCTTCCAAACGCTAGACAAGCCCAACAGCGTTTACCTTCTGTGATCTGACGGGAACTGGTGTCACCATATGGGGCAAGACCGTTTGCGAATACTTTTGTATGAACCAAATTTTTAGAGCGAATGCAACTGATTCTCTTACGCTGGCGAAATGGTGTCGCGACTTATGCCTTTTGAAGCTGTGCGGAAAAGAAGGAATGTCGTCCTCAGTTGTTCTGTGGGGACTGCAGCGTCGCCGTGGCGAACGCTGCCCCAGGCGGGCAGAAGATGCCAGCCCGGCTTTCCATAGCAGCAGATCGAGTCGCTTCCCAGGTTCTGCGAACTGCCTGTTCTCTCAAAAGTGGGCCACGCTCGTGCTAATGAGATCCAGCGACTGTCTCTCTGCCGACGAAAGAGGCTACACGGACGCTTCTGGTGGCAAACCACCAGCCGTGGCGGGCGCAGGTCTGCTTTCTCAGAAAAACTGATCCAACTCTTCAGATAACTGCAAAATAGTAACATGAAATGAAATCATGTCGTATAGTTATGTGAGATAGTAACTACACTACTGGCCACTAAAATTGCTACACCACAAAGATGACGTGCTACCAAAAAAAAAAATGGTTCAAATGGCTCTGACCACTATGGGACTCAACTTCTGAGGTCATTAGTCCCCTAGAACTTAGAACTAATTAAACCTAACTAAGGACATCACACACATCCATGCCCGAGGCAGGATTCGAACCTGCGACCGTAGCGGTCTCGCGGTTCCAGACTGCAGCGCCTAGAACCGCACGGCCACTTAGGCCGGCTGCCGTGCTACAGACGCGAAATTTAACCGACAGGAAGAAGGTGCTGTGATATGCAAATGATTAGCTTTTCAGGGCATTCACACAAGGTTGGCACCGGTGGCGACACCTACAACGTGCTCACATGAGGAAAGTTTCCAACCGATTTCTCATACACAAACAGCAGTTCACCGGCGTTGCCTGCTGAAACGTTGTTGTGATGTCTCGTGTAAGGAGGAGAAATGCGTACCAGCGTACCATCACGTTTCCGACTTTGATAAAGGTCGTATTATAGCCTATCGGGATTGCGGTTTATCGTATCGCGACATTGCTGCTCGCGTTGGTCCAGATCCAATGACTGTTAGCAGAATATGGAGTCGGTGGGTTCAGGAGGGTAATACGGAACGCCATGCTGGATCCCAACGGCCTCGTATCACTAGCAGTCGAGATGACAGGCATCTTATCCGCATGGCTGTAACGGATCGTGCAGCCACGTCTCGATCCCTGAGTCAATAGATGGGGACGTTTGCAAGAGAACAATCATCTGTACGAACAGTTCGACGACGTTTGCAGCAGCGCGGACTTTCAGCTCGGAGACCGTGGCTGCAGTTACCCTTGACGCTGCATCACAGACAGGAGCGCCTGCGATGGTTTACTCGACGACGAACCTGGGTGCACGAATGGCAAAACGTCATTTTTTTCGGATGAATCCAGGTTCTGTTAACAGTATCATGACGGCCGCCTGCCTGTTTGGCGACATCGCGGTGAACGCACATTGGAAACGTGTATTCGTCATCGCCATACTGGCGTATCACCCGGCGTGATGGTGTGGGGTGCCATTGGTTACACGTCTCGGTCACCTCTTGTTCCCATTGACGGCGCTTTGAACAGTGGACGTTACATTTCAGATGTGTTACGAACCGCGGCTCTACCCCTCATTCGATCCCTGCCAAACCCTTCATTTCAGCAGGATAATGCACGACGGCATGTTGCAGGTCCTGTACGGGCCTTTTAGAAAATGTTCGACTGCTGCCCTGGCCAGCTCATTCTCCAGATCTCTTACCAATTGAAACCGTCTGGTCAATAGTGGTCGAGCAACTGGCTCGTCACAAAACGCCAATCACTATTCTTGATGAACTGTGGTATCGCGTTGAAGCTGCATGGGCAGCTGTACCTGTACACGCCATCCAAGCTCTGTTTGACTCAATGCCCATGCGTAGTAAGGTCGTTATTACGGCCAGAGGTGGCTGTTCTAGGTACTGATTTCTCAGGAGCTATGCACCCAAATTACGTGAAAATGTAATCACATGTCAGTTCTAGTATAATATATTTGTCCAATGAATAACCGTTTATCATCTGCATTTCTTCTTGGTGTAGCAATTTTAATGACCAGTAGTGTAGTAACAGGAAATTAAATCATGTATAGTTATGTGAGATGGTAACTAATACTGAAAAAAATTTAACTGTGTCCGAACAGACCTCGGACGGTCCAGTGGTACCGACTGACTGCTATGTCATCCTCAGATGATTAGCGTCACTGAGTGTGGATATGTAGGGACATGCGGTCAGCACAGTGCTGGACGACGTCAGTTTTCGTGACCAGAGATGCTACTTCTCAGTGAAGTAGCTCCTCAGTTGGCCTCACAACTTCTGAGTGCAGACGCGCATGGTAACCCATTCAAATACTATTCAAGCCCAACAGCGCTTAATTTCGGTGACCTGGACACACAGCCAGCTCAATTTTCAGCGCAGCGCTGGAAGGTGGCACGTAAACCTTCCGCTCACGACAACACATGCAATTCGGTGCAGCCACTTTAATATCATGTGGAAGGCGGGGTTCGGTGGTCCCGCGCTCATTGAGCTCGCACTTGCTGCCAGCCGGGGGCAGCGGTGAGTCAGATAAGCGGTCTGAAAGAGCCGCTGCGGGGTGATCGGGATCGGGCACGCGACAGCCGCGCGGCCATTAGCGGCCACAATGCCGGCCGGCTTCAGTTTCAGCCACTCTGCCAGCCATTGTTGCGGCGGGCTCTTACCTGCCCGGCGCGACGTTGGCGCTCACGTACCAGCTTTTTATATTTCCGTTTGCTTCCTGTTGCTACGACAAGGATCGGTTACAGTAGCTATCCCAGTCTTTATGGGGGAGCCGTCAGCAGAAGCGAAAGTAGCAGCAGGTATACTTCGAGGAAGGGTGATACGACCGTTACTATTTACGCTACATATAGGGTGTAAACGGAAACTGTTCACAATTTCTCCACAGTGGTGTAGGAGAAATAGAGATGAACATTTTGTACATGACACCTGTGGTCTATCAGGCCGGGAAACAACCTCGAATTGGCCTACAAAAGCCACCTAACTTACACCACCAACGCACTCCAAGAGATTCTGAACATTTTCTCGGTCTGATTTTTGAATTTTTTATTTGTTTAACATCAGAAACGTAAACTTTCCCGTGAAGGTAACGAAGGGAAGAAAGAATTTCGTGAATTTTAGGCAAAAACTAGCTGCGTTTTCAATTCGATCTAAACTTAGCCCACTCTCGTAGCAAGTAGACCAGAGATACAAAACGATTTTATTGTTAATTTTACACCTTCAAATTCACAAAATTTTGAATTAAAATTTACACAAAGGTCAACATCATAATTTGCAAGTCCAAACCTTGACAGCGCAAAACTTAGCAGAAAAAAGAACAGCGAGAAACTTAATATCGTAATTGGAGATCACGAAGTAAACGAAATTAAGGAATTCTGCTTTCTAGGCAGCATGGACGGAGCAATGAGGAATAAAAAGCAGACTAGCACCAGCGAAAAGAGCATTCCTGGGTAAGAGAAATCTGCTGATATCAAACACAAGCCTTAATTTAGATGGATTTTACAGGTCAATTCGAGGCTGTTTCCCGGCTTGATGGATCACATGGATCACAGTGTTCTGTATTAACTTGTTCGCCTGAATTTCCCTTTCACTACTGCGGTACATTGTAAACAGTTATTGTTTACACCATGCACATAGACGACCTGACAGACAACGATTTTTGGTTCCCTAAAGGTCTGTCTAGAGGCAACGGCCTTGCCGCAGTGGATTCATCGGTTCCCGTGAGATCACCGAAGTTAAGCACTGTCGGGCGTGGTCGGCACTTGGATGGGTGACCATCCAGGCCACCATGCGCTGTTGCCATTTTTCGGGGTACACTCAGCCTCGTGATGCTAATTGAGGAGCTACTCAACCAAATAGTAGCGGCTTCGGTCAAGAATACCATCATAAAGACCGGGAGAGCGGTGTGCTGACCCCACGCCCCTCCTATCCGCATCCTCCTCCGAGGATGACACGGTGGTCGGATGGTCCCGGTAGGCAACTCGTGGCCTGAAGACGGAGTGCTATTTAAAGGTCTGTATAGACGGCTATCTCTTTCCTGGTCAGTTTTCCGCATGCACTTTTATTTCGAACAGCTCAAAGACGCATGCGCACTTGCGCTTGTGTAATTTCGTCGAATTGGAATACGTGCGTCATGGTGCATTGCTTCCCGGATTTAAGTGGTAATCTCTTCGGCATTTAGTTTGTGCACGTAGATGTGTTTTATTCTACTCTGTGCTGTGGTTATCAAAAATGGTTCAAATGGCTCTGAGGTCATCAGTCCCCTAGAACTTAGAACTACTTAAACCTAACTGACCTACGGACGTCACACACATCCATGCCCGAGGCAGGATTCGAACCTGCGACCGTAGCGGTCCCGCGGTTTCAGACTGAAGCGCCTAGAACCGCTCGGCCACTCCGGACGGCGCTGTGGTTATCTTTTAAGGCGATTAATGTGCGATGTCTGTAGACGCCAAAGAAAAGCACGCTGAAATTTACGAGTAATTACAGACAAAGGGAAGTCATACGGGATTCCTGTTTTAAAGAGTATTTGAACAAAAATTTCAGATCCAACGTCCTGAGTGCCGCCTATAGGCTTCACTTGGTGGGAACTAAGAATGAGATAAAAATTCTTACATCATATGTTGTAAAGAATAATGACGCTCTCGAAGAAGGAAAACAGAGAAGAGGCAGTCAACAAATTTATTAAACGCCTATGTGAAAAATGTGGACGAATATTCTACCTTTGACGGCTTAATAGCATCACTACTGAGGAGCCTGACACCTGAATAACTGAAGAAGATCACAGCTGAAGCTCCTTAACAAACTCATATAAACTTAAATGAAGAATCGGGCGAAGTGGCCGAGCGGTTCTACGCGCTACAGTCTGTAACCGCGCGACCGCTACGGTCGCAGGTTCGAATCCTGCCTCGAGCATGGATGTGATAGTTAGGTTTAAGTAGTTCTAATTTCTAGGGGACTGATGACCTCAGAAGTTAAGTCCCACAGTGCTCAGAGCCATTTGATCCATTTGAACTTAAATGAAGGATATTGAGGATTAAAAAAAAGAAATGAAATGGAAAACAAGATTTCCGTTTTAGTGGATTCCGGGGTCTATGGCATTACCGAGTTTGTCGATTCGGAGGATGTTATCTGTAATATCTTTTGAGTAGAATCGTCAAAATATTTTTTATACGATAACTTAAAAATATAATAAAAGACAAGCAACTTTCACATAACCACTAACAATGGTTTAAGTACAGGATGTGGCCACCTGTCAAATGCGCCAATAAAAACGTTTGCAACTCGGACAGCAGCGAGACGTGCAGGAAGACAGTCAGTGAGGTTCTCGAAGGTACAGTCCGGGATGTAGGGCCATACCGACTCCAGAGCTGCGCTAGGTTTCTCGCTTGAGGGTCCATGGCGTGTGCAGTGTGATCGAGGTGGTCACACAGATTCTCGACTGGGTTTATTCCGGGGAAGTTTGGTGATCAGTGCAGTACGGTAAACTCATCCTGATGCTCTTCAAACCACGCACGTATACTGCGACCCGTGTGGCACGTTGCATTGTTCTGCTGGTAGATGCCATCGTGCCGAGGAAAAACGAACTGCATGTGGAGGTGAAAATTGCCCCCAAAGCTAGATATATATACCTGTGTTGATCCGTTGTGCCTTCCAGAATGACGAAATCACATGGGGAATGCCATGAAGACGTTTCACGGACCATAAAGCTTCCTCCTCCGACTTGGATCTTCAGACGATTGTTTCAGGGTGTTTGCTTTCACTGTCGCCACTCAGTGGACCTCCATTTGCCGTACTGGCGTGCAATTTCCAGCCTTCGTCAACGATGAACAGCATTAAGCATTGGTGCATGAACCGGGTGCCTTCTTCGGAGGCCCATCTGCAGTAACGTTCGCTGTAGAATCATTGAAGAGACACTGTCGGGTAGCTCCTTGGTTCATCTGGGCTGTCAGCTGCTCAACAATTGCAACTCTACACCCCCCCCCCCAAAGACACGTTTTATATGCTTTGCTATATACACTGTTTGTGCTACCACCTCACCTCTGAGAGTGGTAAGTGGATACTGCACGTTGACGTCAAACACAGTCCTTGGTCACATTAATGTGACAGAACCACATATCTCCCAATTTCAAGCGTAATTATTGAAATCTGTTTTGAAACGCGAAGTAAACAGCTCAAATTGGTATACGAGTAACTGGTTGCCAGGTAACGAAATGTTATTATCAGCATTATCGTTGCAGAAGTTGTATGATACGTAACAGTTCTTGGCCGAGGGTAACAAGTTCTCACAAGGGAGGCCACAGCGCTTGGAACGCTGATTTACTGCAAACTTTGTACACTCGTAGTACTCCATGATGACAACAAAATGTGTAAGCAGTAGCGTGTACTTCACAAGCGCTATTGAGAAAATCGCAAGATAATTTCGGTCGTCAAATATGTACCTGTGCGTGGCCATTTTTACCATGAAGTGGCGGTAGCCGCGTGGTTAGCGTTCAAGTCCCGTGATCGCTGGATCGATGGATCGAGTCCCGTTCGTCAGTCCTTTTTTATTTCTAACGCAGTCATTTTCTTTACTATTTATATTACAATTGATATAATGGGAAAAATACGTGTAATAGGATGAACTTTTATTAATTTTGCAATGTTATTTGGCAGTCTACAAATTTTTGTAATCACAAATAATATAATATTCATAACTATCGACTAGTAAACGACCAAACGCATAAAGTGATACTGAAAATATATGCTTATCCGTGATTTGAGAAATCCCTTGTAAGAGGTCCATGATTAAGGAATTTGTGTAAGAGGTCCATGATTAAGGAATTTGTTGCTAGCGCACTCGAGCAGATGTAATTTCGATGGATTGCTCACGCGCTGCCTGCGATATGTAAGCTGTAAGAGAATCTCAGACCAGAGAGCAGTGTTGTATGCAGTAGGAACTGTGTAGCAGTAGCAGTAAGTAGTAGCTAGCAGTCTGGTGTATCGTGTTGGCTGGGCCGGTCGTGTGGAGCGATGGTGGAGCCTGAGTGTTGTAGTATAAGGTGAAAGCAGCCTCGCGCATATGTAGTATTATTACATCAAGTCCCATGTAAATGCTTTAAAAAGCTCTTGATAATAATCTTTCTCATAAAAAGTAACTTTTCACAATCACTCATTTCAATTTAAAGAATTTACTAATTTCTCCAATTCTTGGTCATCCAGATTATTGAAAAGAAAAATCAGTTGTTTCTTTTTATACATGACAAATCTATCGGCCAGCATTGCACTGAGCTGCGCCAGAAAAATTTCTTATAGGAGCAGATAAAAATGCGTTATCCGGCCGGCCGAAGTGGCCGTGCGGTTAAAGGCGCTGCAGTCTGGAACCGCAAGACCGCTACGGTCGCAGGTTCGAATCCTGCCTCGGGCATGGATGTTTGTGATGTCCTTAGGTTAGTTAGGTTTAACTAGTTCTAAGTTCTAGGGGACTAATGACCTCAGCAGTTGAGTCCCATAGTGCTCAGAGCCATTTGAACCATTTTTTGCGTTATCCGGCGACCTAATTGAGGTAAGATTTTTCAATTTATTCAGAATGAATTTTCAGGGCCATGACGCAGCGCTGCTGACGCCCAAAATTTACCAGTTTAAATTCACAGTCAATCATTGAAAGATTATAAGTGAGTCGCAATTTAATTGAGAGGTTAGTCACATTGTATTATTGGTAGGTTACGGAATTTATCTGTTGGGCAGCTACACTGAATGTGAATTATATAATTATATTTTTTACTGTTGGGAGATTGTTATAGAATATATCTGTGGGGAGGTTACACCCTTATACCTGGAAGGAGCCCGAAACTACTTGTTACCTCCAAGTTTTGACCGACACAGACGGCTTTCGAAAGATGTACAATTAATCATCGCTTTCGATATTACGAGTACAAGTTACAGGATGCGGTATTTTTCGTAAAAACATGGAAAACATAAAGTTAAACTGCACCAGCTGCAATGAATAAATGCTATGTTTACGCATACGCAAGGGCTTTTGAGGCTTTCCGTGGAAAAACAAACCTCGTTAACATTTTCAAAAACGTCTCTTTCAGACGATAATTTGGAAGCAAACAACGCATAACGCAGCATTTCCTTAAATATCGGCGCTGATAATTGGTCACGCAGTATCGACTGTATTTTAATAGCGTCTTCACGAGAAGAATTTTCTCGTTCTCTTTCGATTAAATACGAACAATTCTGAAGACACGGACAAGCATACATTTTCAGTATCACTTTATGCGTTTGGTCGTTTACTAGTCGATAGTTATGAATATTATATTATTTGTGATTACAAAAATTTGTAGACTGCCAAATAACATTGTAAATTTAATAAAAGTTCATCCTATTACACGTATTTTTCCCATTGTATCAATTGTAATACAAATAGTAAAGAAAATGACTGTGTTAGAAATAAAAAAAACTGACGAACGGGACTCGATCCATCGATTACGGGGCTTGAACGCTAACCACACTGCTGCCGCCGCGTCGTGGTAAAAATGGCCACGCACAGGTATATATTTGACTACCGAAATTATCTTGCGATTTTCTCAATAGCGCTTGAGAAGTACGCGCTACTGCTTACACATTTTGTTGTCGTCATGGACTACTACGAGTGTACGAAGTGAACAGTGAATCCGCGTTCCAAACGTTGTGGCCTCCCCTTGTCAGTTACCCAACTAGAAAATAAAATCTTCGTGTGACTTCATTCTGAATTACATTGTCTTGTCACACATTTGTTAGTTAGATAATGTTTTATCCGTAGTTCACATTTTTCTTCCTCGCCCATTTCATCTGAATAAACAAAGCACAAATTATCATGTAAAGTGGTGGCATAGCAGACTACTTGAAGGATGAGGAAACGTATGAACATCAGAGCCCTCATGCGTACACTTCATTGTTTCCATTGATTTCTGCCTATGCGCTTTTTTTCCCATGCGTCTGCCCCTGATCACGAGAAAAGAGGAATATTTAATGTATCTGCAGACGGTCGCCTCTTTTCTCGTGCAATAGCGGAGACTTAGGGAGAAAGTAGTGCACGTGCCAATACTGGCTGAGTACACCATAGAACCCATACACACTATTTGATTAAAGGCATGCGGACACCTGTTAATGGACATTAATAAGGAGTGTGTCCATCTTTCGTCTTTATGGCGGTATGAACTCTGCCGAGGACACTTTAAGGGAGGCATCTGAATGTCTATGGAGGAATGGAAGCCCATTGTTCCTCATGAGCCGAAATCATTGAAGGTAGAGATGTTCGATGCTGGGGTTTGGAATTGTTCCTCTGCTGTACGCAGTACACAACGTTGTATAATGTTTTTCATATCTTTCTGCATGTAGCGTTCCCTTAAACGCGATAAAGGGATCACGTCTTACCCACTAAAAGCCCCTCTACAGCGTAATGTCACCTTCTCCATACTTTACTGCTGGTACTACATTTGACGGCAGGTAAAGTTCTCCAGGCATATGTCAAACCTACCCCCTTCCGTCTGATTTTCACAGGATAGAGCGTGTTCCATCACTCCAAATCACTTCGTTTACAGTCATCCACTGCCCAGTGGCACTGTTCTGAAGCGCCACTTGAGTACAGGAACATGTGGCTTATGAGACGCTGCTCAACCATTGAATATAATTCTTTTTAATTCCCTACGAATGCTGATTGTCCTAACCGGACTACTGCTAGCACTTTGGAACTCACGAGCGATTGCCTCCTCTGATGCGATTTTCTACCATCACCGTCCACAGTGCCCGACGGTCCCTACCCTTCAGTACGCGAGGTCTGCGTCGTCTCGGTTTAGCTGTGGTTGTTCCTTTGGGTTCCCACTTTACAATCACATTCTGGCTGATCCATTCTGCTATTACTGCTTCCATAATGACAGTACAACGCTCTCCGGCTCCTTTTATGTAAGGGGCGACCAAAAAGCTTCCGTTCGAAGGCCGTACAGTCTACAGTCACTGTGCTAATCAGGCAATCATTCCACTGACGCACCAATTGAAGATATCTGTTTGGTAAATCACTGGGTCCTGCTGCGTGAAGAAGTCCGTAGCAGCCTGCTGCACATCCTCGTTCGAGAGGAATCGTCGACAATTCAAGACATTTTTTAAGAAATAGAAGGGTCGATAATCGTATGGGGAGTGACCGGGGTTGTAGGACGGGTACTCTAGTGTCTCCCACTTGAGTTGGTCTAACTTCTACATTATGATACCTGCGTTATGGGGATGTGCGTTATGATGAACTTGGCGCACCATTCCACAGTGGTGGTTTTCGACAGTCAAGCTGCCCCATACACATTCCTCATTCTCTCTTGGATGTCTAGCGGCGTTTGTCCTCCAGCAGCCAGGAAAACAAGAACAGCATGTTGGTCCTATTTGAGCGCCGTTAAATCGCCGTAGTTCACATTTCCGCATTGACCGTATGCACGTCGGAAAGACACGAGGAGGAGCAGATTAGTGTTTAACGTCCCGTCGACAACTAGGTCATTAGAGAATTGTAATGATTCTTTATTTACGTGACCATCACGGCACTCCAACCCCAGTTCTCGATACCAGTAATATCGTACTACTTTTCTGCGAAGTAACAGACATATTTTTGTGACAACATTCACATTTGGTTTTATTAATGTATAGGTTACTCCGATGTATCGATATATTACAGTGATATGGTTCTTGTGTGTATTCATTTCTGTGAGACTGTCATAATCTTTGTTACTTGTAACCGTTTTGGTGCGAATGCGCACAGGGAAGTCTCGCTTTCACTTTGCAGAAGTTGTTATTTCGCTTTGTAAAAGAACAGTCAAGTCTTGTATTTGGTTAAAGTGGAAATTAAATATATGAAGATTGATACAAAACTGTTTTCTTGATGATGTGACAATTAAGAAGAAGTATATGTGAATTTACAAGAAGTTTAATAAAAATGTGGATCGTGAACACCAAGTCAAAAATTATTTCTACCATACCATTGTTCTGATCTGGGATTGTTTGATCATCAAGAATTTCCTGAAAAACGCATTTGTTAGGTCTTCAAATACAGAGTTATTACAAATGATTGAAGCGATTTCACAGCTCTACAATAACTTTATTATTTGAGATATTTTCACAAAGCTTTGCACACACATACAAAAACTCACAAAGTTTTTTTAGGCATTCAAAAATGTTCGATATGTGCCCCTTTAGTGATTCGGCAGACATCAAGCCGATAATCACGTTCCTCCCACACTCGGCGCAGCATGTCCCCATCAATGGGTTCGAAAGCATCGTTGATGCGAGCTCGCAGTTCTGACACGTTTCTTGGTAGAGGAGGTTTAAACACTGAATCTTTCACATAACACCACAGAAAGAAATCGCATGGGGTTAAGTCGGGAGAGCGTGGAGGCCATGACATGAATTGCTGATCATGATCACCACCATGACCTATCCATCGGTTTTCCAATCTCCTGTTTAAGAAATGCCGAACATCATGATGGAAGTGCGGTGGAGCACCAGCCTGTTGAAAGATGAAGTCGGCGCTGTCGGTCTCCAGTTGTAGCATGAGCCAATTTTCCAGCATGTCCAGATACACGTGTCCTGTAACGTTTTTTTCGCAGAAGAAAAAGGGGCCATAAACTTTAAACCGTGAGATTGCACAAAACACGTTAACTTTTGGTGAATTGTGAATTTGCTGCACGAATGCGTGAGGATTCTCTACCGCCCAGATTCGCACATTGTGTCTGTTCACTTCACCATTAAGAAAACATGTTGCTTCATCACTGAAAACAAGTTTCGCACTGAACGCATCCTCTTCCATGAGCTGTTGCAGCCGCTCCGAAAATTCAAAGCGTTTGACTTTGTCATCGGGTGTCAGGGCTTGTAGCAATTGTAAACGGTAAGGCTTCTGCTTTAGCCTTTTCCATAAGATTTTCCAAACCGTCGGCTGTGGTACGTTTAGCTCCCTGCTTGCTTTATTCGTCGACATCCGCGGCCTACGCGTGAAACTTGCCCGCACGCGTTCAACCGTTTCTTCGCTCACTGCAGGCCGACCCGTTGATTTCCCCTTACAGAGGCATCCAGAAGCTTTAAACTACGCATACCATCGCCGAATGGAGTTAGCAGTTGGTGGATCTTTGTTGAACTTCGTCCTGAAGTGTCGTTGCACTGTTATGACTGACTGATGTGAGTGCATTTCAAGCACGACATACGCTTTCTCGGCTCCTGTCGCCATTTTGTCTCACTGCGCTCTCGAGCGCTCTGGCGGCAGAAACCTGAAGTGCGGCTTCAACCGAACAAAACTTTATGAGTTTTTCTACGTATCTGTAGTGTGTCGTGACCATATATCAATGAATGGAGCTACAGTGAATTTTGAAATCGCTTCAATCATTTGTAATAGCCCTGTATTGCTAAAATACAGGTCTGGACCTTCCAGCAGTCAAAGTAGAATCACCCTAGAATCAACAAGATCAGCCACAACAACTTCGACGCAATCTACGTGGGAATCCATCCAAGATAAGTGCCAAAATTAATGACTTTTTTACAGTGACTTCATTATTTCCATTCTGACGATACCATCCACAGTCAATAACTTTGTCGTTGCCCGATAAAGCGAACATATGCTGCGTGAGCAACATTATTAATCTGATTTCTAACCTACTTTGCAAGTGGTGGTATTGTTAGAGAGTGAACACAAAATCGGGTTAGGGAAGGATGGAGAAGAAAATCGGCCGTGCCCTTTCAAAGGAACTATCTTGAAGCGATTTAGGAAAATCAAGAAAACTAACTCAGGACGGCCGGGCGCGGGTTTGAACCGTCGTCCTCCCGAATGCGAGTCCAGAGAAAGACACGAATGCCACACTTGTCCCTTGCCTGCATGCCGATTCTTCTATACGCGGTACGTTGCATGTACGCTGCAGTTACACCCTCAAACGGAAACGTTTTGATCGCCCGTTATATCTGCGAGTCCGCCTCTCATGGCAGCCAGTGGTCAATTCTGCATTACAATGGGGCAACAAGATGCTTTTGATCAGATCGTGTTTTCGCTGAACGTGAAGCGTTCCTCTCGGCAAGCCACGTAGCTCCTGTGGCGTTCTCAGAAGTGCAAATCATCGCCACGGCCAGAAACCATACTGTTTCTGGTAACCCATCAGAGAAAGTGGAACTGCAGCGGGACAGAAGTACTTGGACAATGATAAAAAAACCAGTGGCTGTATTTGAATCCAACGTCGTTTATTCTTTTCAACACTTACGACACCAAATGATCTGGCCATGCTGGGCTTGTTATTGTCCCAAAAGGTACGGAAATCAGTTAATTTTCGCCAGCTGCATACGATTCTGTTCACTGAACATGAAAACGGTTGTAGATAGCAGGTTATGCTTGGGTCCTGAAGATGACACCATTCGGTGTCAAAACGGGTAATGTGTGTTAAAAAGAATAAACGACGTCGGATTCAAAAACAGCCGCTGATTTTGCTATCATTATTCAAGAAACCATACAGTCTAAGCGATGTGTGGCGTGGGAGACTGATTACGCTCCGCAGATTTACTCGGCCACGTTTATTGATGCACCCAACTCAGTCATCTAGACGCTACTGTCATACCAGTCTAAAAAAGGGTCGCCAGCATCGTATTGACTTGCTAGGCAGCGTTGAACTTCTCACTACCCCAAAATCAATAACTAAAATCTGTGTAGCTACCGGGAAACTCTCAGAAAGATTCCGAGACCCGAACTCTTGAATGCAATATTTATAGCGCTTACAGTTCATACACCATCTCCAGATGCTTCGTAACAACTTTCGGCTACAATCTCCCTACAGACAAAACAGTTTAAATTCAGTATCAAAATAGTCAGCAATAAGACCACATTCAAATTTCAGTGGAAACAAATGGGATTTATTGGCTTCAGTTAAACGTTGTCAAGAGGATTCACTGAATACTAGTTCTAGCTAGCCAAGGGGTCCGACGCCTGAAATGAGCCCTCTGGCTGCTGACCGCGAGCACGCTCACAAAATCGCAGCACTCGCCCAGATGACCGGATAAGACCACGCCCACGCACGAGAGAACGCACTTCCAAACATTTAACACAGGCAGACCAATTTTCCTGATCACTGAGGATCGCTCACACCGGCTTCGTACACGCAACACCTAAAATACGAAGTCCGATTTGCAGAGCCCGCTGCTCCCTTCTTCCGCCCCCGAGGGCTTCCAATCGACCGCCGATTTTGGGGGCCCAATGAAATTGTTGTAACATCTAGGCCTTTCAGAGGGTAACCTTTCAGAGAAATTCCGGTATACGCTGTAAATAAAATTTTGATGGACGTTTGCTGGAGTCTGTAGAACTCTTAATTGTCGTTTATTTTCAATACTGTTGTTCCCGCAGAAAGCAATTGCTAATTTATCCAGTTCGCAGCTGGAGTATATAATAAAGCAGATTAAGAGGGAGAAGGTAACACCACTCAGAAACCCAAATCCAAGAACAAGAAGCAAAATTTGGGACAATTTTTATGTAGTGAAAAATCAAGACATCTACATCTACATCCACACTCCGCAAGCCACCTGACGGTGTGTGGCGGGGGGTACCTTGAGTACCTCTATCGATTCTCCCTTCTATTCCAGTCTAGCATTGTTCGTGGAAAGAAGGATTGTCGGTATGCCTACTATCTCTGATTTTATCCTCATGGTCTCTTCGCGAGATATACGTAGGAGGGAGCAATACACTGCTTGACTCCTCGGTGAAGGTATGTTCTCGAAACTTCAACAAAAGCCTGTACCGAGCTACTGAGCGTCTCTCCCGCAGAGTCTTCCAATGGAGTTTATGTATCATCTCTGTAACGCTTTCGCGATTACTAAATGATCCTGTAACGATGTGCGCTGCTCTCCGTTGGATCTTCTCTATCTCTTCTATCAACCCTATCTGGTACGGATCCCACTCTGGTGAGCAGTATTCATGCAGTGGGCGAACAAGTGTACTGTAACCTACTTCCTTTGTTTTCGGATTGCATTTCCTTAGGATTCCTCCAATGAATCTCATTCCAATGAATCTGATTTACCGACGATCAACTTTTATGATCATTCCATTTTGAACCACTCCTAAGGGATACTCCCTGATAATTTATGGAATTAACTGCTTCCAGTTGCCGACCTGCTATATTGTAGCTAAATGATAAGGGATCTTTCTTTCTATGTATTAGCAGCACATTACTCTTCTCTACATTGAGATTCAATTGCCATTCCCTGCACCATGCGTCAATTCGCTGCAGATCCTCCTGCATTTCAGTACAATTTTCCATTGTTACAACCTCTCGATATACCACGGCATCATCCACAAAAAGCCTCAGTGAACTTCCGATATTATCCACAAGGTCATTTATGTATATTGTGAACAGCAACGGTCCCACAACACTCCCTTGCGGCACACCCGAAATCACTCTTACTTCGGAAGACTCCTCTCCATTGAGAATGACATGCTGTGTTCTAGACAACACTATTATTTCTGCATTTGTTCAGCGCGGGAAAGGCAAGCACGTACTATCATACAAGCCATTGCTAGACAACTGGAATTTGATTAGGCACTGTCACGCGAAATTCTGCGGAGACAAACGTGTAACGACAGAAGAAGAATATGTTAAAAACAGGTAAAATAGTCGTGAATAACATGTACGAATTATTTCTCAGATGTCAGTTTTTTGAGGATCTCGTTATGTATCATTAGAGGTTTGCATTCGGCTGTGAATATTACCGACAGTAATTCTGAACCGTTAACTCCTATTTCAGTTTTGTATTTGGGACTCTGGACATGCGCCATCGTTTCAAGAAAGCCTCTGTGCAGTTTGTAGCACTAGACATACGTCCAATCCTAGCTGTGGAGAGGCGAGGCTTCATTGAACCCATAAAAGAGGCTGTCGCCGTGGTGGAAACTGTCGGAATGGTAAACGCCAAAGAATTTTTACCTCTTCCTATGACAACTGCTAGAGCACTTCCCAAATCTGCAAAAATTACAAGAAGATCGTCCTTCCGGAAATTATTACTGAAATCATACAGGGAGGCTGTTCAGCCGACACAGATATGTGGAAAGATGCATTACGGTGTCAGCTTGCTATGTTCATGAGGTGTGGTCTCTTATGACCAGAATACTTTTTACTCAACAGTTTCCAGACGAGCTCAAGAAAGAATAAGCTATTTTACAGGAGCTGCTTCTTCGCTATTCTCTTCTGGGGATATTCGAGGAAGATTTTCAACGGACCAGGGACATTATAAGGGCTGGTCACAAACAGTCTATAAAGCTTGTAAGGGTGTTGCAGGGTAGGTTGTGCTGAGATATAATTATTAAGAAAAAAGTTCGTTACGTGTCGTTTCCGAGTTAAAATTAGCATTGAAGTTAGCCAATCAGATCATGGCGCGTGGAAGTTCAAGCGGCACGCCAGATACCATTTGTGTCATTTGCTCTCATAGCGTAGATGACAGCGCACGAGAATAATCGTTCTCTGGATCAGGTTCGAACCTTGCTACGGTCACATGTCGAATTTTTGTATCATTCTCTTGTGCGATTTTAGGAAACCAAACGAACAACGCGTCTGGTGACTCCAACTCTGGCGGGCCACTTGAATTTACATGCGCTACGGCTTGATTGGCTAACTTCAATACAAATTAACTCGGAAACGGCGCAACGTATCGAATTTTTGCCTGAGAATCATTTCACAAGAGAACGTACCCCGGCCCGCATCTCGTGGTCGTGCGGTAGCGTTCTCGCTTCCCACGCCCGGGTTCCCGGGTTCGATTCCCGGCGGGGTCAGGGATTTTCTCTGCCTCGTGATGGCTGGGTGTTGTGTGATGTCCTTAGGTTAGTTAGGTTTAAGTAGTTCTAAGTTCTAGGGGACTGATGACCTAAGATGTTAAGTCCCATAGTGCTCAGAGCCATTTGAACCAGCCAGCCAGAACGTACCCTGCAACATCTTACAAGCTTTTCAGACTGTTTTTGACGATCTTGTAAGACGAATGCCTCAAAGGGCAACGAAAGGCAGTCATATTTTACCCATATGCAGGAGACCGTCTTACGCTACGCATTCGATACGGATTAATGGTTGGCAGAAAATTTTTGTGAATTGATGAAATATCGATTTGCTAATATGTAATAGCACACATGAAAAGTGCAGGATTGACGTTAAAATTAGTGGTGTCACTACACCAGGAATGTAAGACATCCTGGAATTAAATAGTAACCTTATTGGAGTCAGTCTTTTCTCAATTTGAACAGAATAAAACATTCTAAAAATACATGGAATGGGTAAGGACCTCCTCAGAAATTTCTAAAACTATTTTACCATGAAACGGACAAAACTGCAACAGGAGAAGTGTTTTGTAATAGAATATTGCCTCCTAAGTTACGCGAGAATAATGAGCTACTTGTCTGGCATTCTCAGTGATGTATAATAGATTGAAATAATGAAAAAGGTTGGAAACGAGAGACTGACAATACATGCGTCAGAAAGCTAACCTTTCAATGAATCACAATATCGCTACGTTCTTCACTCCTCCTTTACGAAATATGAGACTGCATCCCTCTCCAGCAGAAAAGGAAGAAATATTGTCACCTGCTAGAAATCTGTGCAAGAGAATGCCACAAAGTGCAGTCTAAAAGCAGCAACTGGACGGAGGAAGGGGCAGAGAATTCAAGAGCGCCAGAATTGGTTATGGCACTTGGCTTGAACACGTAAATGATACGTAAAGCTACGATGAAATGCCTCTGTATTAAAGAACTACCACACAGAGTTCATCGACGATCGACAGCTTGACTGGTGAAAACAAAAATCCTAAATACTCTCACAACTATCACAAATAACTACTAGTGCTGCATGTGAAAGAACACTTAGTATGGTAGGTAACATTACCCGGGAAAAAGATCATGAACAAATCCTGAAGATTTCGATGAACTTTTGTCAACTGTTTTTATAAACATACAGTGGGCTGATTTCATACTCGTGAAAAATTATGTTTTAACAAATACGTAGAAAAAAGGTTATTGTTACATCACAGGTTTTTGTGTGTTGATTACATTTCCAGAAATTATAAAAAATCGCAAAAAATGCGCGGTTGCTTTGATATAACACAAATGAATTTATCTTTACATGGCTGCACAGTATGCTCAAATTGCTCGTATCTTGCTTTCGGGTTTCGTTTGTTAATAGTTAATAAAATCACTTACATTTGTAATGTCATTCTAAATGATTTACATGCCTTCTTGCGGCTAGAGGGAATGAGCACAACCACAAAATAATAAGAGTCTTGGTCCGATTCACCGCAGAATATTCGGCGCTTTTACAAATGGTGAAAAGGGCCCGAGAAAATGCAACAGCTATATAATGTGATTAAAATAGGAAACCAAAAGTTTGTGAGAAATCCTAAATCACACTAAATTTATTAGAATACCTTCAAAAACTTTACCACTTGTCATTGAAGTTGGAACAAGTGTGCCGACCAGTGTGGCCACGCGGTTAAAGGCGCTTCAGTCTGGAACCGCGCGACCGCTACGGTCGCAGGTTCGAATCCTGCCTCTGGCATGGATGTGTGTGATGTCCTTAGGTTAGTTAGGTTTAAGTAGTTCTAAGTTCTAGGGGACTGATGACCACAGATCTTAAGTCCCATAGTGCTCAGAGCCATTTGAACCATTTTGAACAAGTGTCTCGCCTGATTGGTGAGCTACGTGCTGTGCTTACGTGTGATGCTGGTGGTATCACAACATAAAGGCACGTACTCGCACAAGATGAAAACAATGTGTTGCAGTACGTAATACAGAATAAGTAAGTGGAAAATGTTATGAAACACAAAAGTGATAATTTTATGCGCGAATGAATGAAATAATCACGATTTTCTTTCCACAGACATTTCTAACGCGGTTTTATTAGGTCACTTTCTTGTCTGTTCGGTATAAATTTTGCGATTGATTTTGAACTAACTTCTCCATGGGCTAGAGACTTGAAACTTTCAAAACAGCTCAGAACTCGCTGACAATGCAATACTAACCCACAGTCATGTCTGGTGTGAGGCGGAGGGTACTTTGTGTACCACTGCTACTTTTTCCTTTTCCTGTTCCACTTGCAAACGTTTCTTGATAAGAATGGAGCTGGTAAGTCCCAGTGTGAGCTCGATTCCCTCTCATTTTTACCTTAGATGTCTTTTCGTGAGATAATCTAGAAGGGAGCGATGTATTTGTCTGCTCAGATGAAGAGAAACTGAAATAATGCTGAACTTTACAAAATCTCTCCGTTGTAATCTCATCAAAATATTTTAAATCGATTGAAAAAATTGACGCACAAGACTAAGAAGTAGAAGATAATTATATAAATAAAAACTATTTACATAGTATGGATTTAAAATCGATTAAACAGTATAAAATAATTTTTCCTATCTCCATACAGAACCCTGATCCCATACAGAGAGTCCTGAAAATTTGGGCTTATGGATCTTTAATTGCTATGAAAATTGTTTCTCTTGAGGGGAAATCCACAACTATTATTCATCTTCAACGATAAAATCCGCTATAATTGTCAAAATTATTCATTTCTGAAAAAAGTAACCAGCTTTCAGGACGTACATCCCCCCAAGGTGCATATTAAAATGTAAGTCCACAAAGGGTGCATACTAATGATAAAATAGTGCATCCCTGGTACATGGCACGCAAGAGAACATCCTCTTCAATCCTAGGTCTGCCAGAAAGCCTCTCGCAGAGGAGGACAACGGTCCAATCTTAGAGGCGTGCCATACACGGATCTATGTGTGGCACGGCTCTAAGACTGGGACGTTGTCCTCCTCTGCGAGGGCTTTCTGGCTGACCTAGGATTGAAGAGATGTTCTCTTGCATTCCATGTACCAGGGATGCACTAGTTTAACATATTTAATTTCTTTTAATCTTACTTACGCCTTCTTTGAGGATTCGCATTTTCATATGCACCTTGAGATGAGAGTATGTCCTGAAACCTGGTAAAGCTTTATTTTTCAGACATAAATAATTTTTACAACTGTAGTGGATTTTATCATTGACGTGAATTTATAACAAAAAACCTGGGCCGCATGCAATACAAAGTCGATGCATGAATAGTTGACCTCCTCTCTATTATTGTCTACTACTACCTATGCAGTACATAGCTGATGCATTAATAGTTCACTCATTACTATTACGTGACGCATGCTCCCCACGTTTTTCGTTTTAAATTTCACAAGAATTATCATATCTATCAAAAATCCAAAAGCACAGATTTTCAGGACTAGGTGCATGTGACTAATTTGCAAGGGGCAAGGAGAAATTATTTTATACGTTTTAGTCAGTTTTACAAACGTGTTATATTACAAGATTTTTTATTTAAATAATTATTGTAATATTTACCGAGTAGATCTGTTTCTGACATACTACACTGCGCTGCAGAATTAAAGGATCATTTTTTTCGAAGTCGCGTAGTTGTCTCCCATTGTGACGCGACCTCATATGAACCTCTGAGCTCTGGCCTTTTTTCTTTTGTGTCGACAACTTACTGTTTGGAGCGTCGCCGCAGGGAGCTACGCTTTTGCACCATTACAGAGGATGTTGTAGCCATCTTTGACCCAAACTTATGCGCCGCAGCCGGCCGGAGTGGCCGTGCGGTTCTAGGCGCTACAGTCTGTAGCCGAAGGACCGCTACGGTCGCAGGTTCGAATCCTGCCTCGGGCATGGATGTGTGTGATGTCCTTAGGTTAGTTAGGTTTAAGTATTTTTAAGTTCTAGGGGACTGATGACCTCAGAAGTTGAGTCCCATAGTGCTCATAACCATATGCGCCGCAACGGAAGACAATGACGGGGTTTCGAAAAGTTCCTTTAATCCCGTTGCGTATTCTAGTTTGGAGATACATGCAATGAAAAACTTCGTGTTCATGAGCTAAGATATCCAAGAGAAACTTTGCATCTTGGCGACTTAGTGAGGACTAAATTGTGGCAGGGCACTGCGGAAATACGTGGCGTATACAGCATACCAAGGGTAGACCACTTGTTCTTCGGTGGTAAATATTTGCTGAGTAGGCGCATAGCAAATGAAGATGATCAGAATATACTCTGCAGTACAGAATTTCATTTGCATAGCGCACTTCATTAAGCAACCGCTTTCGGATTAAAAATATCCAGTTTCAAGTTTCAGTTAACGCTGAAGTGTCTACTTCTGAACTTTTAATTATCACCTCGAAAGACATACGTAATTAATTTTACTGATTGTATAGACGTATCTGCAGTCGCAGTACACTCTGAAACCCTCGCGCCTCAGTACTGTAGCAGACCAGTAGAGAAACCACAACAAAATGGCGCTGGTCGCTGGATAAACAGAGTGTCGTGTAGTAAATCCATCTGAAGGGGAACAACGCTACAATAAATCGTGCCGAATTGGTGGAAGGGTAGAGCAACAATACACCATCGTTTGGCACATAGCCATAGCAATTCATGTAGTTGAACACACGACAAGAAACTACCCGTTTAATATGAACAAAGTGAGTGATTATGTTTTAAAAAAATATGTGGACAGCAGAACAACAAACGATCGTATTACGTTATCCTTCTGTTTCTCCACAGGATGGTCACAGCACATGCCAAGACTCTAAAGAACAAATTCAGTATCTATATGTACTTTTGTTAAATTTTTTAGTCTGTTAGTTTTGTAGTCTGAAGATGAGGCTTGTGCCTCAGAACATGTTGCTTTATTAAATAATTTAAGTAAACCAACAAAAGTTTGTGACTGGTACATTCAGCATCATGACCCCGAAAACTAACAGTTCGAAACTAATATCTTTCGTTTCTCGATTTTTTTTTCCTTACAAGTCACCCGTTACCCAACCACTCCTGTGTGTCCTAGGGGTGTAGCATGCCAACACATTTTTTTTTCAGACAGTAGGTTTCCTACGGTATTTGGTTCAAATTTCTCCCAGCCTTCCTGAGCTATACTTACATATCAACACTTTCTCGCACCTACCTTAGAAGTGGTGGTCCTAGAAGCATCGTACCCTCCTAATATTTTTTTCTAGATAACAAGCGACATATTTATGTGTTTAGCTGAAATATCTCCACAAGTTCCAAAGTTATACTTACGTGTCACCTATTTAATAACGCGCAACTTGGTGCTTATAACATTTCCATTTTCGACAGAGAACTTTTGTCCATGGCTGACACTGGTACTGTGCTACCTGCAAAGGATTCGCATCATACTTCGCAATACGCCTTTGAATCACGTGGTTTTGGTATATCACCGTGTGAATAGGTGCGTTTGGACACTCGGAACTCAGTCAACGACTCATGTTGAAGATAGCTGTAAGGTTCGTAGCCGAAATGTAGGAAGAAGAGGTCTTGATGTGCCAGACGCACGCTCGAAAAAAATGGAATACGTTTCTGGTCTGTTTGTCTGGCAATTTCCTGCTAGTCGGCTGTCTAGAATCGTCAGATATGTGATCTTCGGCTCAGCGAGCTTTTGCTTCCATATGATGTCGTTGTAGTAGGAAAAGGGGCTCCCTTGGCCGTATTATAACAATTGGAGGATCTAGCTGGATGACAACTAGCGGCTGTGGTTCCGAACGCCAACAGTAGCACCAGGTAGAGCGGTATTATGACTACGTTCCCCTCAAATACTGCTGTCCAATGTCGCCTTATGGCCCCTTTGGGGTGCACCTGTACATGTCACTCGTACAAGTGAATTGGAGCATATATGCCAACACAACTGTGCAGGCGAACCAAAAAAAATATGGCTCTAAGCACTATTGGACTTAACATCTGAGGTCATCAGTCCCCTAGACTTAGAACTACTTAAACCTAACTAACCTAAGGACATCACACACATCCGTACCCGAGGCAGGATTAGAACCTGCGACCGTAGCAGCAGGGCGGTTCCGGACTGAAGCGCCTAGAACCGCTCCGCCGCAGCAGCCGGCTGCAGGCGAACACTACTGGACATTTGACGATAGGAGAATCAAAAATCGGTTATCTTTAACTGAGGTCGAAGAAATGAGCGAGTCGCCTGTGTGGGTTTCAGGCCTACAGCTCTCACTTCTGCCTTTATTTCGTACCAGCACCTGGGGAGTGAAAAAGCTCGTTCTGTTTTTGTTTGCGTTGTGCTGATTTGTAGTGCAATTAGTTCTGTCCGTTGTTTGTGAAATAAAGTGTTCGTTTACTAGCATCAATTCACAAAACAAACAACGTTACTAAGGATTTCATTGAATTTCGTCAAAAGAAGCAAGGAATACCATGAACTGTTTACAAAAAATTAGTGAAAAAAAACAAGTATCGAACCTATTACGTGCGACTATTCTGTTGCAGTCGATAATATGTTCACAGATGAAAACGAAAACGTCTCAGGTGTCCCGCGGCGTGTGTGGGTAAAACTGCGCTGGCGTCATTTTACAGGTTCAGCTGGCAGGTAAATTGCATCGTGTGTGGAGCCATTTAAAAGGAAATCAAGCAGTGGTCTGTCGACTGCGGAGTATGGAACTGGACAAAACTGCTACGTAATTCAGCGTAGTAAATAAAGAGGTAAAGAGTGGTCTCTGTTTACGTTCCTCCATATCAACCTCCGGCCGACAGAGCTATCTGTTTGTCGTTTCATGCGAGAAATACAACGTTATTGACATCAGCGCTAAAAATAATGAAATTTCCGAAACCAGACTTTCGCATTTCGGAGGCAATTTCCATACTGAACTGTCCTTACAAACAGAAGAGAATAGCAATAGCCAGGGAAAGCTAACCAATGAAAGTCTCAGAAAATCTCTCGCCTCTTGGAACTCATGATGAACGCCTGGATACAATACAATCAGGTGACAAAAGTCATGGAATAACAACAAGCATATAACCAGACGGCGGTAGTATCGCATACACAAGGTACAAAAGGGCAGTGCATTGGTGGAGCTGTCATTTGTACCCAGGTGACTCCTGTGAAAAGGTTACCGGCGTGATTATGCCCACACGACGGGAATTAACAAACTTTGAACACGGATTGGTAGTTGGAGTTAGACGCATGGGACGTTCAGTTTCGGAAATCGTTAGAGAATTCAGTATTCAGAGATCAACAGCGTCAAGAGTGTGCCGAGAATACCAAATTTCAGGCATTACCTACCACCGTGGACAACGCGGTGGTCGAAGGCATTCACTTAACGATCGAGAGCAGCGTAGTTTGTGCAGAGTTGTGAATCCCAACAATCAAGCAACTCTGCGAGGAACAGCCGCAGAAATCAATGTGGAACGTACGACGAACGTATCCGTTAGGACAGTTCGGCGAAATTGTGTGGCCGGCCGAAGTGGCCGTGCGGTTAAAGGCGCTGCAGTCTGGAACTGCAAGACCGCTACGGTCGCAGGTTCGAATCCTGCCTCGGGCATGGATGTTTGTGATGTCCTTAGGTTAGTTAGGTTTAACTAGTTCTAAGTTCTAGGGGACTAATGACCTCAGCAGTTGAGTCCCATAGTGCTCAGAGCCATTTGAACCATTTTTTTTGAAATTGTGTGTGTTAATGGGCTGTGGCAGCAGACGACCGACGCGAGTGCCCTCGCTAACAGTATGACATCGCCTGCAGCAGCTCTCCTGGGCTCGTGACCGTGCCGGTATGACTCTAGACGAACGGAAAACAGTGCCCTAGTCAGATGAGTCCCGATTTCAGTTGGTAAGAACTGAGTGTAGCGTTCGAGTGTGGTGCAGACCTCACGAAGCCATGGACTCAAGTTGTCAACAAGGAACTGTGCAATCTGGTGGTAGCTCCATAATGGTGTGGGCTGTGTTTACATGGAATGAACTGTGTCCTGTGGTCCAACTGAACCGATCATTGACTAGAAATTATTGTGTTTGGCTTCATGGACACCATTTGCAGCCATTCACGCACTTCATTTTTCCAAAGAACGATGAAATTTTTGTGCATGACAATGCACCATGCCATCAGGCCACGACTGTTCACGACTGGTTTGACGAACATTCTGGGCAATTCGAGCGAATGCTTTGGCCACCCTACCGCCCGACATGAATCCCACGGAAGTTCTATGGGATATAATCAAGAGGTCAGTTCGTGCAAAAAATCCGGCACCGGCAACCTTTCGCAATCATGGGCAGCTATAGAAGCAGCGTGGCTCAATGTTTCTGCAGGAGACTTTGTAACCTCCCCACAAAAATTTTAAAAGACATAAAAATAATAAATGGGAGCCAAGCGTAACATCCCTAGCAATTAAATTTAATGACAATAAAAATGTGAATCGCAATCTGACTCAAAGTATAAGCTGTCACGAAAATAATGAAAAAACAATTCAGTGCTAATGAAACTTCAGTGACAATGAAAATTCAATTAAACCGAACTATCGGTCTTTGGCCCTGTGCAAAAAATCAGAATTAATTTCTTACCTCAGTATAACTGCATGTCAAGTTTCTGCTCTTATTGTTGGCCACGGCTTGGAGGAAATGCATTGCAAATAATATTTTCTTTTTTTTTTTTTTTTTTTTAAATTTAACTGAAACTTTTCTTTAAAGGAAATGGAAGGAGATCGTTGGTTCAATTAAAAGGTTCTTTTGTTGAAAATTGCTTTGAAATCAAAATTATTATTGGGGCGATTATTGCACAAACTAGTTACAATTAATTTACATTATTAGCTGAGCGCATTTAAAAATAATATACCTCGTCCTGTATCTTGACCAGAATGCCGTGTCGACGCCCGCCGACTCCTCACACACAACTGCACTCGACTGCTACTACCGACATACTGCTCACAGACTGCCCACAGACAGACTGCTCGCAACTGTACTGCACGACGACTACTAACAGAGTACTGACTGAGTACTGCTCGCAACACTCGCGCGGTCAAGCGCAGACTAACTACGATAAAAGGCTCTCTGGTCAAAGATTTTATCATGCCTCACCATCGCTGCTACGTTATATACGTGTTTCAACTTCCGACGACTTGTTGAGTCCTCGCCAGGTCGAGTTGCTGCACTGCGCCGCACAAGAAGAGGTCTGACACGATGCTGAGAATTATTCCCTGGCTTTTGTCACCTCATTGTATGTCTGTGACGTTCGCCACTTTACGATCAGCTACCCTGGCTACGTGCAGACCGAGAGCAGAGATTTCCATTCTGTCTTTCTTTTCAGACCGTACAGTCTCTCATCTTTCCTCGACCTTAAAGCTCTTGTCTGACCAACACAGCAGAAACACCCATCGTCATCAGAGCTAAATCCTTTCTGAAACAGTTTTTGTTGGTTATATGCTGCAGCTTTCATAAATTGTAAAAATGAGATATTGTAAAACGTGACGCTGCTGTATAATTTATCTTCAATTGTAAGGCCTTTTTCAGTCAGGGACCATTTTACAGCACAAATTGTTGTTAATAGTAGCTAATAAATACCCCTGGGGTCCCAGAAATGTTGCAACAAGCTTCGATGGGTTGCAGAGTGCATTTCGAGGAACAAATCGAGGATAGGAACCCATGTCCGGAAACGTCACCCAACGACGCTGCCGAATGTCGAGGTTATAGACGCCGGTGCCTGCCACTAGGCTATCCCTTCGGCAGCGGACGTGACTTTGAACATTAATGGACCGTAGACAGACCATCTCACAATGTTGTTTGTTATTCAGTGATGCGACGGATTGTTCAAATGTGTGTGAATTCCTAAGGGACCAAACTGCTGGGGTCATCGGTCGCTAGACTTACACACTATTTAAACTAACTTATGCTAAGAACAACACACACACCCATGCCCGAGGGAGGACTCGAACCTCAGGCGGGAGGGGCCGCGCAATCCGTGACATGGCGCCTCCAACCACGCGGCGCAACGTATTGCGACGATCTCCAGTGTCTCAAGATGGAGCTAGCTGGTGCGTAGAAAGGCCTTGCCCCCTATGAATGCGATGCTCTGTTGCCTCCTTGGATGGCGGTTTCAGACACGGTTTTCCATCCGCAGTTTATTTTTCTCCTGGAACCCTCTAAAGTCACCAAAGTTTATCGATATCAACGAATAACGAACAACAATTCAAGATGTTCCACTTAGGGCTCGTCAGCGTACAAAGTCACAATTGCTGGCGAAGGGATGGCCTACTGGTAGCCGCCATCGCCTATAACATCGAAGCTCTGCAGCGTCGTTGGTTGACGTGTCCGGACACGGGTTCCTATTCTCGATTTGTTCGTCAAGACCTCTACAGGCCCTCGCAGTATGCCGCAAGATTTCTGGGACGCCCTGTATATCACAAAATAAATGTCAAAATATAACTTTTGCAAAGAATATTTGCTTACGCAAAGACAGATGCATGGAGTGTCAGTTACATAATCAGACATTTTTTATATTATGTTAAGTTATGTGATGAAAAGGTAGGCATATGGAGCATCAGTTCCAAAATTACACCACTGGCACTGTGCACATTTACTTTTGCAGAACAAAATATTGTTTAAAGGTATTATTTTTGACGTTAGTTTTATGATACATGTAACACCTGATATTGTACTGGAAAATAATCTTTGATTGAAACCTTTCGTACAATTAAAAATAAACTATACAGTAGCTTCACGTGCTACAATTGTTTCCATCCTACTCCACCACTCATCTGCTTTCTCGAAGAAACGAGCGCGACTCTGGAATGACCTCCCTCATTATACAGGGTGTTTATAAATGAATATCGGGGTTTTAACGCTTTATAATATTTATTATATTAAACTTACAGTAATAAATGATATGTGAAATGAAAAAGTAACTCAAACAATTTTTCCAAGAACCTTATAAATTTTCAATGTGAGCACCATTTGTCACATGGCACACATCAAATCTAGAGCCGAGTTCTTCCCAAACGTTGATAAGTGTGTCTTCAGTGATTGTAGCAACAGCTGCTTCAATGCGGTTTCTTAATTCAGGGAGGTCTGCTGGCAGCGGAGACGCGTACACACGATCCTTGATGAAGCCCCAAAGGAAAAAATCACATGGCGTTAGGTCGGGTGAACGTGGAGGCCATGCAAAGCAAGCCCTGTCATTGGGCGCCTTGCGGTCCTTCTAGCGCTTGGGTACAGTGAAGTTCAACGAATCGCGTACTTCGCTATGCCAGTGCTCACAATGAACATTTATAAGGTTCTTGGTAAAACTGTTTGAGTTGCTCTTTCTTCTGACATATCATTTATAACTGTAAGTTTAATTTAATAAATATTAAAAGGCATTAAAACCCAGATATTCATTTACACTCCTGGAAATTGAAATAAGAACACCGTGAATTCATTGTCCCAGGAAGGGGAAACTTTATTGACACATTCCTGGGGTCAGATACATCACATGATCACACTGACAGAACCACAGGCACATAGACACGGGCAACAGAGCATGCACAATGTCGGCACTAGTACAGTGTATATCCACCTTTCGCAGCAATGCAGGCTGCTATTCTCCCATGGAGACGATCGTAGAGATGCTGGATGTAGTCCTGTGGAACGGCTTACCATGCCATTTCCACCTGGCGCCTCAGTTGGACCAGCGTTCGTGCTGGACGTGCAGACCGCGTGAGACGACGCTTCATCCAGTCCCAAACATGCTCAATGGGGGACAGATCCGGAGATCTTGCTGGCCAGGGTAGTTGACTTACACCTTCTAGAGCACGTTGGGCGGCACAGGATACATGCGGACGTGCATTGTCCTGTTGGAACAGCAAGTTCCCTTGCCGGTCTAGGAATGGTAGAACGATGGGTTCGATGACGGTTTGGATGTACCGTGCACTATTCAGTGTCCCCTCGACTATCACCAGTGGTGTACGGCCAGTGTAGGAGATCGCTCCCCACACCATGATGCCGGGTGTTGGCCCTGTGTGCCTCGGTCGTATGCAGTCCTGATTGTGGCGCTCACCTGCACGGCGCCAAACACGCATACGACCATCATTGGCACCAAGGCAGAAGCGACTCTCATCGCTGAAGACGACACGTCTCCATTCGTCCCTCCATTCACGCCTGTTGCGACACCACTGGAGGCGGGCTGCACGATGTTGGGGCGTGAGCGGAAGACGGCCTAACGGTGTGCGGGACCGTAGCCCAGCTTCATGGAGACGGTTGCGAATGGTCCTCGCCGATACCCCAGGAGCAACAGTGTCCCTAATTTGCTGGGAAGTGGCGGTGCGGTCCCCTACGGCACTGCGTAGGATCCTACGGTCTTGACGTGCATCCGTGCGTCGCTGCGGTCCGGTCCCAGGTCGACGGGCACGTGCACCTTCCGCCGACCACTGGCGACAACATCGATGTACTGTGGAGACCTCACGCCCCACGTGTTGAGCAATTCGGCGGTACGTCCACCCGGCCTCCCGCATGCCCACTATACGCCCTCGCTCAAAGTCCGTCAACTGCACATACGGTTCACGTCCACGCTGTCGCGGCATGCTACCAGTGTTAAAGACTGCGATGGAGCTCCGTATGCCACGGCAAACTGGCTGACACTGACGGCGGCGGTGCACAAATGCTGCGCAGCTAGCGCCATTCGACGGCCAGCACCGCGGTTCCTGGTGTGTCCGCTGTGCCGTGCGTGTGATCATTGCTTGTACAGCCCTCTCGCAGTGTCCGGAGCAAGTATGGTGGGTCTGACACACCGGTGTCAATGTGTTCTTTTTTCCATTTCCAGGAGTGTATAAACAACCTGTATAAGCTTTCAAAGACAAAGATACATCTACTAAAATAACAACAATATCTACCTTTATTCGTGTACACAATCCTTACTGCATTACAACCAAGTATACGTATTTCCATCCAAGACCTTACTCATTTCCCAAAGCCGTTAGCTGGTGCAGCCTTCCAACATTTCTCTCCCCGAGAGCTCGCTATGACAAATATGTCATTTTTGTACACCTATAAATTTATTTTCTATCTGCCACTATCACTAGACAGGTTTCAGATCTTTGGTTACGTAGACTACATAGCGTTAGAAAGCGACACCGACGAAGATCAAGAGAGATGAACAAAAAGTGCCAAGCAGCAAGTAAAGGACGACTACTCATCAATAAAAGAAAAATCGAACATATGCAATAATACATAAGTAAATAAACAAAAGAACGCTTCACAACTGACAGACAGAAGTTCAAGTCCTTTATCAGTTCAAGTACCTGGGCAATCAGTACAGTTGTTATAATCAAACACCCTTCGGTTGTAAATAAAAGAATTTCTGCCTGCTCCAGATGTGTATGTGGCCTCATAGGTACGTCCAGATGTAAAGCCATATCGCAAGCTGCGAAAACGAAGATCTATAGCGCCGTTATACACCCGTTTGTATTCTAATGTTCAGTGAAGTGTACACTAACTGAAAGGGTTTGCAGACCCTCCTTCCATTCGAAACAAAGGCGATGAGAATGTGGGGTGCAAAGAGAGATGGAGCTGCTTGATCAGTAAGAAAGAATAATGAAATTTGTGAGATCATGAACCATCCCAACATTTTACAGTTTCAAAAGAACGGACGACTTAATGGACAGGTCACGTAATCGGTATACCAGAGACCCGACTCCCTAAGCAATCATTTATTGCGCACGTTACAAGAAAAATACCCCTGCGTAGGTAAAAATACAGTTGGTAAGGCGATATAAGGAAAGATATCGAAGCTTTGAATGTAATCAGTTGGGAGAAAACAGCAACGGACAGACTGCAGCGGAGACTGATAGCGCAGCGCATATTCTACGAGGCCGGTAACAACTGGATAACATAACTATCACTGTTATTCTTTATTATTATTAATATTAGTGGCAGCAATAGTAGGGTGGGGTGGGGACGAAAGAGAAGTGTAGCCCACAACGCGCGAAAACCCACACTTTTTACATCCTGTATTTGAGAATGAGAGCAATTAACGACGGAATTAATAATGAATCATTCTAAACCTCTAAGACTTCGCTGAAAACATGATGGTAGGAAAAAGGTTTATCACTTATTACATTTTCAGTGTTCATTGCTGCATGAGGCATGATGTTTTACTTTGTAATATCTTTATTGCTAAGGATATTCGCAATACGTTTTGCAGACATTATTCACATACATCACTGAACGTACCAGCAAAATTATATCATCATACGACACAAAGTTCAGGAGATACTCGTATGACATCATAAACACTGAGATGCGTGAAAAAATGTCGCATCATGCATGACGTTTAAGTTTATTATTTCTACAGTATTAACTCTAATGGCAACACATTTCGCAGACAGTATTCGTATGTATCACTGGATGTACCTGCAAAATTATGTAACTGTGTGACGCGTAGTTCAGGTGAGATGACGTCATAAACACTGAGCTGCGTGAAAATGACACTGCATTGCGAAATTTGCTAGAGATACAGGTGGAATATGTGTAGTACAAATATTGGTGAAATATGTGTGACAAGAGCGTACGCTGGCAAAGTCACGTGTAAAAAGCGCCACCTAAGACCCTGGATTGATTTCAACCAAATTTGGTATACATATTACTTGCTGTCTGTAAGTAAATACTGTGAGGGGAAAACCAGCAGCCCCCTGTGGGGTTGGCGGTGATAATGTGGAGAGAGAACTTGGTGAAAACGACGGACAGACAGAGAGGGGGAAGAAAGAGATGGACAAGGAGAAGTAGATGGACAGAAAGAACAGTAGGCGGAAGTGGACAGAGAAAGGGAAGATGAGGTGGTCAGAGACAGGGGAGCGGAGGAGATGGATACGGAAAGGAAAGATGAAGAGATGGACTCACAAAGGGAAAGGAAGAGATGGTCAGAGAGAGGGCAAGGAGAAGACGAACAGCGAGAGGGGGAATGAGACACAGAGAGAATAAGGAGGAGGAATAAATACATACCCGTGCAACGCTGTGCACTCAGCTGGCTAGGCCAAGATTAATACCATCTGATTATTAATTACAGTATTAAAAATTATTGTCATTTCGTAAGTAGCTGTGACGTATAAAGTAGTGTATGTGTAAAAACCTGGTCAGATGTACCATGTGTAGAAGTATGAAACCGGAATTTGTTTGCTATAATTACACGTATGTACTCTGAAACTGATAAACAATATTTGATTCAAAATAATCTCCATGGCTATTTATACATTTCTCCCACCTCTCCGGCAGGCTATGAATGCCACGCCAAAAAAGCAGTTCTTCATATGAAGCGAACCAGTCAGAGAGCCATTTCCGTACATTTTCATAGGAACTGAAGCGTTGTTCAGCGAGAGCGTGTCCCAGTGATGCAAACAGATGATAAACGGATGGGGCCAAGTCTGAAATAAGCCGCATGCCCTAGTACTCCCCAACTGAACGCCTCGATAGTTTCCATGACCAGGTCTGCTGTGTGTGATGGGTTTTATCACGAAGCAATATGACTTTGTGCTGCCTTTTTCCATATTACGGTCTTTTGCCACGTAATGCTCGATTTAAATCGATCATTTGCTGTTAGTAGCAATTAGTGTTAACAGTTTCACCAGGTTTTAGCAGCTCATAATAGATTACACCCTTCTGATCCCACCAAACACAGAGCGTTGTCTTGTTTCCAAAGCGATTTTGTCTTGCAGTCGATGTCGATGGTTTACCTGGATTCACATGATTTACGACGCTTGGGATTCTCAAAATACGTCCTTTTTTCATCACCTGTCACTATTCTATGGAGAAACGACTTTCTTTTGTATCTGGCGAGCAGCATTTCACAAGTGTTCTTTCGATTTGCTTGCTGTCTTTCATTCAGTTCACACGGAAGCCATTTTCCCACTTTCTGGATCTTTCCAATAGCTTTCAAACGAAGAGAAAAAGCTTTCTGCGTGACACTTAATTGTTCCGTGAGTTCCTGTTGAGTTTGAGTATCATCTTCATCCAATAAGACCTGTAATTCGTTATCTTCGAACTTTTTCGGTGGTTTCCCGCGCTAGTCGTTTCTCACGTCAAAATTACCACCTATGAATTTTTTGAACCAATCGATACGTTGTGTCTTTCCAAGAACATGTTCTCCGAAAGCTTTGACGAGCATTCTATTTGATTCTGCAGCAGCTTTTTTCAAATGATAACATGAAACCAATGCTGTCCGCAAATCATAGTTCCTAGGCACAAAACTCGACGTGTTTACGGGTTTGAAACAGGTATCAATGTATGGACATTTGTCGTCAGCTATTACAGGAAGCAGATGGCGCTGCAGACGCGATCTCAAGGGTACTACATGGACGAGTAGCACCGTCCGTAGGGAAATTCCGGTTTTATACTTCTACACCTGGCAAAAGAGGGCCTGAACGCTCTAATACACTACTGGTCACTAAAACTGCTACACCACGAAGATGACGTGCTACAGACGCGAAATTTAACCGACAGGAAGAAGATGCTGTGATATGCAAATGATTAGCTTTTCAGAGCATTCACACAAGGTTGGCGCCGGTGGCGACACCTAAAACGTGCTGACATGAGGAAAGTTTCCAACCGATTTCTCATACACAAACAGCAGTTGACCGGCGTTGCCTGGTGAAACGTTGTTGTGATGCCTCGTGTAAGGAGGAGAAATGTGTACCATCACGTTCCCGACTTTGATAAAGGGCGGATTGTAGCCTATCGCGATTGCGGTTTATCGTATCGCGACATTGCTGCTCGCGTTGGTCGAGATCCAATGACTGTTAGCAGAATATGGAATCGGTAGCTTCAGGAGGGTAATACGGAACGCCGTGCTGGATCCCAACGGCCTCGTATCACTAGCAGTCGAGATGACAGGCATTTTATCCGCATGACTGTAACGGATCGTGCAGCCACATCTCGATCCCTGAGTCAACAGATGGGGACGTTTACAAGACATCAACCATCTGCACGAACAGTTCGACGACGTTTGCAGCAGCGTGGACTATCACTCGGAGACCATGGCTGCGGTTACCCTTGACGCTGCATCACAGACAGGATCGCCTGCGACGGTGTACTCAACGACGAACCTTGGTGCACGACTGGCAAAACGTCATTTTTTCGTATGAATCCAGGTTCTGTTTACAGCATCATGATGGTCGCATTCGTGTTTGGCGACATCGCGGTGAACGCACATTGGAAGCGTGTATTCATCATCTCCATACTGGCGTATCACCCGGCGTGATGGTGTGGGGTGCCATTGGTTACACGTCTCGGTCACCTCTTGCTCGCATTGACGGCACATTGAACAGTGGACGTTACATTTCAGATGTGTTACGACCAGTGGCTCTACCCTTCATTCGATCCCTGCGAAACCCTACATTTCAGCAGGATAATGCACGACCGAAAGTTGCAGGTCCTGTACGGGCCTTTCTAGATACAGAAAATGTTCAACTGCTGCCCTGGCCAGCACACTCTCCAGATCTCTCACCAACTGAAAACGTCTGGTCAATGGTGCCCGAGTAACTGGCTCGTCACAATACGCCAGTCACTACTCTTGATGAACTGTGGTGTTGAAGCTGCATGGGCAGCTGTACGTGTACACGCCATCCAAGCTGTGTTTGACTCAATGCCCAGGCGTATCAAGGCCGTTATTACGGCCAGAGGTGGTTGTTCTGGATACTGATTTCTCAGGATCTATGCACCCAAATTGTGTGAAAATGTAATCACAGGTCAGTTCTAGTATAATATATTTGTCCAATGAATACCCGTTTATCATGCATTTCTTCTTGGTGTAGCAATTTTCGTGGCCAATAGTGTATGATCAGGGTCAATAAATACAACTTAAATATTAACGATGTTCATATGGCATCGCAAGATCCCTTACTAGAATCTCAATGCAGCCATCGTGGTGCATCTTTACTCCCGACCCTCTGCCGTTAAACCACCACGCTATTAAATCGTTCCACGTCGACGCTATGCTTGTGTTCCGCGGCAGCTGAACACAGTAGAGGCCGAGCCGGGCGCTAGCGCCCGCGCGGCGCCACGATGTTACACCCCAACCCCCCTTCCTCGCGCTCCCATTGGTCACCGCCGACGGCCGCAGAAGATGGCGCGCCGCCCCTCCGCGCTCTGCGCAACAATATCGGCCCGGGCTTTGAGTCGCGTCTGCGATCCGCAGCAACCGCAGACAAATTAGGCGCTCGCTGTGCCGGCCAGAGTGGCTCGCTTCTGTAGTACCGAGGAGGAGGAGTAGGAGGCTGGAGAGAGCGTGGAAAGGGAGGGGAGGGGAGCGCACAAAGCACGGATCCATTCCCGGCTTGTCGGGGCGCCGGGCTCACTAAATCGCGCTAAGATGGCCCGGCTCACGTTACGGCTCAGACACTCCACACAAGCGCCCTCCCCCATATACAACAGGGCAATTCCAGCTGCCGTTGACAATGAACGGAAGTTACCACAGGGCGCATCCAACGTACGTATCCTCTGATCGTTCTGAACTCGAAAAATCTTCAGATGTAAAAGTAGCATGTAACCCAAGAGAATGTTACAGCATCACAACTATTCACACTATTTATTTTTTATTATTATTGAAATTATTTCACTGGCGCATTTGGTACTGTACTTTTCTTCCTCTAACACCCATAATTCCTTCATAGCGATGTGTACATATGCAGATGGTGGTAATATCGCGTATACAAAGTATGCATTGACGGTGCTGTCATTCGTACTCACGTAATTCATGTGAAAAGGTTTCCGGAATGATTGTAGCTAGCCGGCCGGAGTGGCCGAGAGGTTCTAAGCGCTACAGTCTGGAACCGCGCGACCGCTACGTTCGCAGGTTCGAATCCTGCCTCGGGCATGAATGTGTGTGATGTCCTTAGGTTAGGTAGGTTTAAGTAGTTCTAAGTTCTAGGGGACTAATGACCTCAGCAGTTAAGTCCAATAGTGGTCAGAGCCATTTGAACCACTTTGTGATTGTAGCCACAGGGAATGTAGCGACAGGAATTAACGGACTTTGAGCACGGAATAGTAGTTGGAGCTAGATGATTGGGATGTCCCGTTTCGGATATCGTTACGGAAGTCTCTATTCCGAGATTCACAGTGTCAAGAGTGTGCCGAGAATACCATATTTCAGGGATTACCTCTCAGCACAACAACGCAGTGGCTGACGGCCTTCACTAAAAGACCGAGAGCAGCAGCGTTTGCGTACAGTTGTTAGTGATAACAGACAAGAAACACTGCGTGAAATGCCCGCAGTAATCAATGTGGGACCGTCCGCAGCTCGTGGTCTTGCGGCAGTGTTCTCGCTTCCCGCGCACGGGGTCCCGGGTTCGATTCCCGGCGGGGTCGGGGATTTTCTCTGTCTCTAGATGGCTGGGTGTTGTGTGTCTTTCACCATAATTTCATCATCATTGACTCGCAAGTCGCAAAGTGGCGTCAGCTAAAAAGGACTTAAAGTTTCGGCGGCCGAACACCCCGCATGGGGTCTGTGGTCAACAATGCCGTACCATCATTTCATTTCAATGTGGGACCTATGACGAACGTGTCCGTTAGGACAGTACAGCGAAATTTGGCGTTAATGAGTTATGGCAGCAGCTAAGACCATGTCATCGCCTACAGCGCCTCTACTTCGGTTCGTGCGCAAAACCCTGCACCGGCAACACTTTCATAATTATGGACGACTATTAGGCAGCATGGGTCAGTATTTCTGCAGTGGACTTCCAACGACTTGTCGAATCCGTGTCACGCCGAGTTGCTGCACTACGCCAGGCAAAAGCAGGTCCGACACAATATTGGGATGTGTCCTACGACTTTTCTCGTGAAAGTGTAGTCCTCCATCCGTGGTTCACCAAGTCTTCGTTTTAGTTGCTCGTTTCTGTGTAGCACATTCGTCAATATCTTTTTTGTGGAAGAGGTCCTTGTCACAGACGTTTTCGGGTTTGATTTGTAGGTGTCGGGGACCTTCTTTGGAAATTGTGGTTTTGGGCTCTGAATCATAAAGTGAAAGATCTTCGTGGGCAATCACGGGAGCCAATTACAAGAACGATATCCATAAAAGAAGAAGGAACTCTATGACAAAATAGAGAAAATTACAGACACATTCTGTAAATGACGTGTGGGATTTTAAGGTCATTAGTCCATTCGTTCCAGGTGACCGTGAAACCTTATACGTCTTATGTAGAATGTGTTACGTTTTTGACTTCTTTGTTGTTCTTCTTTTGGTGGATGTCGTACTTGTAATTGGATCCCAATTCTTCAAGCAGACTTAATTGCATTTAGGGTAGGGCTTCGGCTTCATACATAACTACTGCCTTCAGAACCGTTCCATAGAGATATGTTTGTTAAACGTATTTTGTGTTGTTTGATAGGTATTTCAAGTTTACGTATTCGTTCTTTAGATGCTTCCTTGCCCACCTCATTTCTCATAATGATCTCACCCAGGTACTTAAATAGTCACAGCCGCGCGGTGTAGCCGCGTTATCACGGTCCGCGTGTCTCTCCCCGTCGGAAGTTCGAGCCCTCCCTCTGGCATGGGTGTGTGTTCATCCTTAGCGTAAGTTAGTTTAAGTTAGGTTAAGTAGTGTGAAAGCTTAGGGATCGATGACCTCAGCAGTAAGGTACCATAAGCTCTTACCACAAATTTCCAAATTTTCCGATAGTGACAAATTACGAAAATATGTGTACATAGAGCCGGCCGAAGTGGCCGTGCGGTTCTAGGCGCTGCAGTCTGGAACCGCGAGACCGCTACGGTCGCAGGTTCGAATCCTGCCTCGGGCATGGATGTGTGTGATGTCCTTAGGTTAGTTAGGTTTAACTAGTTCTAAGTTCTAGGGGACTAATGACCTCAGAAGTTGAGTCTCATAGTGCTCAGAGCCATATGTGTACATAGAAACACATTTATTTAAATCATGGCATGTCCTTATTAATTAAATTTGAAATTTATCAAGTACTACAAATAATACTTGGTATAAAACTACGTCAGTCCAATTTAGTGATACACTGTCTTATATTGGACATTCAGTCTCCTAAATTCAACGATTATGAAAAAACATAATAACATTGACCCCACTCCAGCACAATCTTGAAGAAGAAAAATGAAAATAACTTCGTAATTCAATTAAACAATCTAATCAGTCAGGCAGTAGTAGCCGAGCGCGACAGACGCAGCAACAGATTACTAAACCGCTTTTGTGACATTTACGAGTTCCTAACCAGGGGTGAATTTTATTATATCATCTGTGTGCTTTAATAGTTTAGTTTCTTGAGTTTCTGTGTGTAAATTTAAAATCTAATAGCCACAGTTCTCGCGTTTCCGGCAGCGTCAGAAAGTAAACCGGTTTTGTGATATATTACAAGTTCCTTATCAGAGGCAAATTATTTAGTGTCACCTGAGTGCTTCGTTAGTTAGGTTCTTGAATATCTGCGTATTACTAGACACAGTTCGTGCGTTTTTGTCAGGGTCTACATTAGAGTTGCGCAGCACGTGCCGATAGTCCGTTTATCTGCTTAGTTTAGTTTTCTGCGGTCTTTGGTATGGACAGGGACTGCGATTGTTGTGTACGGATGCGGGCCGAGTTGGTGACACTTCGCTCTCAGTTTCAGGCTGTGATGGTTTCAGTTACACAGCTTGAGGCTGCAGTGGATGGGCACCACTGTTGTGGGCCGGCCGTGGGGATCCAACGGACGTCCAGCGCGTCAGAGTCCTCCGATCGGTCCTCACCGGTGGCCAACCCAGTTACTGCTCGCACTGAGGTTGACCCCTCTCCTCTGGTCGAGTGGGAGGTCGCCCCGGGGCGAAGCAGGCGGCGAAAGACTTCCCAGACGGCCGCACGTAAGGCCTCCCTGGTTTGTCTGATAAACAGGTTCCAGGTGCTGTCTGTGGCTGACACTGTCGCTGAACCGGATGCTGTCGCCTGTCCTGTTTCAGAGGAAACCACATAGCCTGCAAGATCCGGGCAATCGTAGAGGGTGGGACTAATGGTAGTTGGGAGCTCTAACGTTAGGCGCGTTATGGGGCCCCTTAGGGACTTAGCTGACAAGGAGAGTAAGAAAACCAATGTGCACTCCGTGTGCATACCGGGTAGAGTCATTCCAGCTGTGCGAAGGGTCCTCCCATATGCCATGAAGAGCACAGGGTGCAGCCAACTGCAGGTGGTTACTCACGTCGGTACCAATGATGTGTGTCGCTTTGGATCAGAAGAGATTCTCTCTGGTTTCGAGCGGCTAACAGAAGTGGTAAAGGCTGCCAGTCTTGCTTGCAAGATGAGAGCAGAGCTGACCATTTGCAGTAAAGTCGACAGGACCGATTGCGGACCTCTGGTACAGAGCCGAGTGGAGGGTCTGAATCAGAGGCTCAGACGGTTCTGGGACCGTGTGGGCTGCAGATTCCTCGACTTGCGCCAAAGGGTGGTTGGGTTTCGGGTTCCGCTGAATAGGTCAGGTGTTCACTATACGCAGCAGTCGGCTACACGGGTAGCAGGGGCTGTGTGGCGTGGACTGGGCGGTTTTTTAGGTTAGAGGGTCTCGGGAAAACACAAGATGGGCTTCAGTCACAAAGGGTGCAGGCTGAACACAGGAAGAACATAGATACAGGAACCATTGGTATAACAGTTGTAAATTGTCGTAGCTGTGTTCGGAAAGTACCAAGGCTCCAAGCGCTAATAGAAAGCACTGATGCTAAAATCGTTACAGGCACTGAAAGCTGGCTAAAGCCGGATATAAGCTCAGCTGACATTTTTGCGAAGAACCTAACGGTGTTCCGGAAAGATAAGCTAAACACGGTTGGCGGTGGCGTGTTGTTGTTAGAAGTAGATTAACTTGTCGCGAAATTGAAGTAGATACTTCCTGTGAGTTAGTATGGGCAGGGCAGAGGTCATTGTTGGCAACCGGAATAAAATAATAATTGGATCCTTTTACCGACCTCCCAGTTCAGATGATACAGTTGCTGAAAGGTCCAAAGAAAACATGAGTTTGATTTCAAACACGTACCCTCGATATGTTGCCGAAAATACATGTTTAATTCCGGAGGTAAGCATAAAATATCATCCGAAATTGTACTAAACGCATTCTCTGAAAATTATTTCGAGCAGTTAGTTCATGAGCCCACGCGAATAGTAAACGGTTGTGAAAACACACTTGACCTCTTAGCAACAAATAATCCTGAGTTAATAACGAGCATCAAAACCGATTCAGGGATTAGTGAGCACAGTGTTGTCGTAACGAGACTGAATATTGTAATCCCCAAACCCTCGAAAAATAAGAAAAAAATATACCTATTCAAAAAAGCAGATAAAAATTCACTTGACTCCTTTCTGAGAGACAATCTCCACTCATTCCAAATTAATAACATAAGTATAGACCAGATGTGGCTTAAATTCAAAGAAATAGTATGGGCAACAACTGAGAGGTTTATACCAATTAAATTAATAAACGACGGAGCTGATCCTCCTTGGTACACCAAACGGGTTAGAACACTGTTGCAGAAACAACGAAACATACATGCCAAATTTAAACAGACACAAAATCCCCAAGATTGGCAATCCCTTACAGAAGCTCGAAACGTAGCGCGGAGTTCAATGCGAGACGCCTATAACAGTTTCCACAAAAAAACTTTGTCTCGAAACCTGTCAGAAATCCAAAGAGATTCTGGTCGTATGTGTAGTATGTTAGCGGCAATAAACAATCAATGCTTTCTCTGCGTGATAACAATGGAGATACTACCGAAGACAGTGCTGCCAAAGCAGAGTTACTAAACACAGCCTTCCGAAATGCTTCACAAAAGAAGACGAAGTAAATATTCCAGAATTCGAATCCAGAACAGCTACCAACATGAGTAACGTAGAAGTAAATATCCTCGGAGTAGTGAAGCAACCTGAATCATTTAATAAAAGCAAGTCTTCCGGTCCAGACTGTATACCAATTTGGTTCCTTTCGGAGTACGCTGATGCATTAGCTCCGTACTTAACAATCATATACAACCGTTCGCTCGACGAAAGATCTGTACCCAAAGACTGGTAAGTTGCACAGGTCACACCAGCAATCAAGAAAGGTAGTAGGAGTAATCCACTAAATTACAGGCCCATATCGCCCGCATCTCGTGGTCGTGCGGTAGCGTTCTCGCTTCCCACGCCCGGGTTCCCGGGTTCGATTCCCGGCGGGGTCAGGGATTTTCTCTGCCTCGTGATGGCTGGGTGTTGTGTGCTGTCCTTAGGTTAGTTAGGTTTAAGTAGTTCTAAGTTCTAGGGGACTTATGACCACAGCAGTTGAGTCCCATAGTGCTCAGAGCCATTTTGAACAGGCCCATATCGTTAACGTCGATATGCAGCAGGATTTTAGAACAAATATTGTTTTCGAACATTATGAATTACTTCGAAGGAAACGGTCTATTGACACACAGTCAACATGGGTTTAGAAAAATCGTTCCTGTCAAACACAACTAGCTCTTTATTCACATGAAGTACTGAGTGCTATTGACAAGGGATTTCATATCGATTCCGTATTCCTGGATTTCCAGAAGGCTTTTGACACTGTACCACACAAGCGGCTCGTAGTGAAATTGCGTGCTTATGGAATATCGTCTCAGTTAGGTGACTGGATTTGCGATTTCCTGTCAGAGAGGTCACAGTTCGTAGTAATTGACGGAAAGTCATCGAGTAAAACAGAAGTGATTTCAGGCGCTCCCCCAGGTAGTGTTATAGGCCCTTTGCTGTTCCTTAGCTACGAGTATATAAACGATTTGGGAGACAATCTGAGCAGCCGTCTTCGGTTGTTTGCAGATGACGCTGTCGTTTATCGACGAATAAAGTCATCAGAAGATCAAAACAAACTGCAAAACGATTTAGAAAAAATATCTGGATGGTGCGAAAAATGGCAGTTGACCCTAAATAACGAAAAGTGAGAGGTCATCCACATGAGTGCTAAAAGGAACTCGTAAAACTTCGGTTACACAATAAATCAGTCTAATCTAAAAGCCGTAAATTCAACTAAATACCGAGGTATTACAATTACGAACAACTTAAATTGAAAAGAAAACAATGAAAATAATGTGAGGAAGGCTAACCAAAGGCTGCGTTTTATTGGCAGGACACTTATAAAATGTAACAGACCTACTAAAGAGACTGCCTACACTACGCTTGTCCGTCGTCTTTTGGAATACTGCTGCGCGGTGTGTGATCTTTACCACATAGGACTGACGGAGTACATCGAAAAAGTTCAAAGAAAGGCAGCACGTTTTGTATTATCGCGAAATATGGGAGAGAGTGTCACAGAAATGATACAGGATTTGGGCTGGAAAACATTAAAAGAAAGGCGTTTTGCGTTGCGATGGAATCTTCTCACGAAATTCCAATCACCAACATTCTCCTTCGAATGCGAAAATATTCTGTTGACACCGAACTAAATAGGGCGGAACGATCACCACGATAAAATAAGGGAAATCAGAGCTCGCACGGAAAGATACAGGTGTTCATTTTTTCCGCGCGCTATGCGAGATTGGAATAATAGAGAATTGTGAAGGTGTTTCGATGAACCCTCTGCCACGCACTGAAATCTGATATGCAGAGTATCCATGTAGATGTAGATGTAGAACAACATTCATCACGACAACATTTTTTCTGCTTTGACCCACTCTAGTGCAGTCTTTATCTGTCCACTGCCAATGCTTCATAAATTCAATCATGTTCCTCTGTGCATCTTTCCGGTATGCTATTCTTCGATTACTATCTTGGCAGGGCAGTCATTCTTCGTGTCCTTGTTTTCCAGTTACTTCTTGTATGGAGGTGAAGCCAAAATTGTACAGTTTGATGTTTTCCTCTTTCCCACTCCTTTCCTTTCAGGCAGCGGAGACATTTCCTTGCCTTTGTTTAGGTTTCAGATCTCGGAGAACATTCATATTGAAGAGAAGTGGAATCACTTTAACTATACTTTCCTGCATCAACCTCTAAAGCCTCTGTTGCTGCAGCTCCCGCTGTGATTTCTGCAGAATCTTCTTTCGAAACCACGGCTGAAGTTTCTGCTGATGAATCTGCTGCTGCTGTCATCAGAAACATTTCTGTTGAAACGTTCCCTTAGAAAAATTATACATGACTGTGCTTAAACTGACACACTATATTTTTAGCGCAACGCAATCTGACTTTTAATAATCCCTACAAAAGAATGGCCCTGACTAACATTAACCTATACCTTTCACAAATCACTTACCTCACAAAAATCTTCGTTACTCGATCTACTGCAATACGGCGAGCGCAACTACTGAAGGCACTAACTACTGATAGGCATAGTTAGCAAATGAAAGATTTTTATAGAGAACAAACAATGTATTTACCTTAATAGTGTTCAAAAGTCATTATATATGTAGCAGTTCATGACATCCAGTCTTACAAATGTACTGTCTCTGATGGACACACGTCCAGATCATCCGCTCTCAAAAATCCGCCATCTCACTTCCCCACATCCACCACTGCTGGCGGCTCACCTCCAACTCTGCAACGCTACGAGCTGTTAACATCCAGCTGCCCAACACTACAATGGCAGACAACAATGGAAACTAGCCACAGACTGCACACAGCACAGCCAGTGATTTTCATACCGGGCGCTACGTGGCGTTACCAATAAGAAAACCTAAACAGCCTACTTACACTGTTAACAGGCCAAACTCCAGTACGTGCCTGTGAACCCGTTTACAGCATTGGCTGTTATTGCAGCTCGCCCAGATAAACTGCCAAGCATTTCACTTATCTGAAATTGGGTAATAGACTGCATAGGATGTTCTCTCATCCAAGTGTCACAGGACTGATTGTATAATACAGAGAGAACCATATCCGAAAGTTTCAGGCGGTGGGTAGCATGCACAGAAAGCAAGATGATCCCACTATCTCTTGCCAAGTTAGTTGCGGCAGTGTTCTTCGCATGTGTAGTGTGTCCACCGAGCAAAAGCGAAACGTTCTTGTCTTTTGTCGGTGTTACAATTTCTGTAAGTGTTGGAGCCATTGCACAAGAATCTCAGTTGTGATCCAGCAACTTCGTGAGTATGCAAATTTAGTTCCCGAGGGTGCTATTGCTGAGAGTTCAAATTTAAACCGGAGCCTCTCAAATATAAGAATGAGTGGCACATACATCCAGGGTGTTTCTCTCTCGCCAGTCCCTATTGCACCAACATGATATTTTCCCTTCCGTGATAATATTTTATGAGTGTTCTGAATGATGAAAAAAACGATATCATCTACATAGCAAGCAGTTTATTTTCATTACCAATATTTTGTAGTACATTAAAAAATTATCAATTTGTTCCTTGCAAAATGGGGTAAATTGCTTTCGCTATTTGAAACGCTAGGCGTCGAATGTCATGCCTCGATAGTCCAAAAAATATATTCCCCCAACATTAATAGGTGACTTGCCAAGTCTTTTTCGATTTCTTCAGTAACGTCAACACTTAATCCAAAAGACTATTTTCTATCGCGTTAATATTAACACCATCAATACACCTTCTAAAAAATGCCGTTCGGAAAATAGAACGTGTGGGCTGCCCAATTCAATACCATATCACCATTTCTGTAGCCGACTAAGGCTCCTCAAGCCGAATAGTTGCTTGCATAAGGGCCAAAGGTGTACCAACGTGTTATTGACTTTCTCAGTTTATGAAGCTCCTTCTCTTGCATAAATCGTCCAGTTTTTCTAAAACAGTAATAATTTGTTTATCAGCATATGTATTTCACATGTGCCGATTTCCGTCCCGTTCGGATAGTTCCTTCGTGGTGCGTCGTTTCTCGTTCTTTTCTTTTTTTAAGTGTGTATTTGAAATGTAAACATTTCCATTAAGTCCTCTCTTAATTGGGCTCAGATATGACGAAAACGCACGAGCTATTTGTGAGTCACCACGTCAGCAGTATTTCCTATCGAACGCCACATCTGGCCAAACAGACAGTAAGTTTGCCTTCGGTTTCTATAGTGAAATCTGATTGCTTTAAGATGTTCCTTTTGCACAACTTTGGGAACGTAGTACATGCATAATGCCGATGTAAAATGATGTAACGCGATGTTTAACGTGCCAGTATAGACCAAGATGGGTAGGTCGAAAAAGCCGCGTACTTGGCTTCCAAGACAACCTGACCTCAATCCCCTGGATTTTTCTGTCTGGGCTCATCTCAAAAGGAGGTGTACAACATTCACATCGATATGGTCGAAGAAATGGAGCAGCGAATTCTGTAGCCTTGTCAACCCTTACTAGATAATCGGGGCTGTTCGAAAGACTTTGTGGCTCACTGTAGAGACGAAAGCGTTATTGCCTCAAAATGTGAGTAGTTCCTCTTTCAACAGACACGAGACCACAGTAAATCGTAATATGTAACATGATGGTGCAGTTTTGTACTTCCTATTAAGATGGCCCATGTGTGGAGCCCACTAAGATGGGGAGTTATACAAAAAGTCCACGTTTCAAATACTTTTATACCAACTAGGTCAATATTTCATACCGAGTTCAGTGTTAGCTCGCAACCGCACATCCTCGATGACCTAGTAAAAGGCTCGTTTTTGCTTGTATTATCGTGGTCCTTCACATATGTACTTCTCACAATCGATTATGATACCTCACTCACATAAACTACTTAGTAAGTCACGTGGAAAACTCAGTGCCTGTTCATGTGTGGTATTGTTGTATACATAGTCGCTACGCTAGGAAATTGTAGCGAAATGTTGCTACACAATCACACGATTTCCAAGTAATCACTGTAATCCGTCACATCCATTAGATACGGGGGGTATACATTCTTCATTTGTGTGTCCCTATTGCTGGTAGTCGCTTTGAAATTACTGAAGCTATTGTAAATTTGTCTGTGCAGCTTCAATAAAATGCGCTCCAGCTCTTCAAAACAAGTCAAAATGTAAATACACTTCATTATAGATCACTGATAATGATGGTTCAGATGGCTCTGAGCACTATGGAACTTAACTTCTAAGGTCATCAGTCCCCTAGAACTTAGAACTACTTAAACCTAACTAACCTAAGGACATCACACACATCCATGCCCGAGGCAGGATTCGAACCTGCGACCGTAGCAGTCGCGCGGTTCCAGACTGTAGCGCCTTTAACCGCTTGGCCACTACGGCCGGCCACTGATAATGTTTTACATCAATACAACGAAACACTTTTGGTGACAAAAATACTTGTTCTCTTGTAGTTGTACAGGCAGATTCAATATACCTTCACTGATCTAGGAGTATGCGCATGGGACGGTTGAAAGTGGAACGAACACATAAAAGTAATGGTAGGAAAGACAGATGTCAGACAGATTCTTGAGAGAATTCTCAGGATGTGTAGTCCAACGTCGCAGGAAGCACTTTACCCTTGTCTTGTCCATATTACGCAAATATTCTTCAGTCTGCGGTTTTTGCCAGATCGTACTGATACGGGAAATACAAAATATCTAAAGAAGAGCGCTGCAGTTCGTCACAGCTTTGTTTTTAAGAGCGAAAGTATTCACTGAGATGCTCATCCGACTCTAAGAGCAGACATTACAACACAGGTCTTAAGCACATAGCTGAGATTTAATATCGAAATTCTGGGAGCGTACGTTAATAAAAGATTCCATCAACGTAACACTTCCTCTTACATATATGTCGTGAAAGCATGAAGGTAAAATTGAAGAGATTGAAGTTGGCGCGAAGGCTTACCGACAGATGTTCTTTCTTCTCTGCATTCGCGACAGCAATATGGAAGGGGAGAAGTGACAGTGACGTACCAAGCACCCTCCGCCACGCACCGTAAGGTAACTTGCGGAGCGTAGGTGTAGCTGGGCACACACAGGAGGCTGAAGGCACACTTTAGGTAACTGAGAAGACAGCAAACCCACTTCTTAGGTATAGTGTCGTTTTCATCATCTGTTTAAAGTATTAGATCTAGAAATATGCATTTCAGGTTTAATTATTTGTCTTCAGCCAGCCCTCTCTCTCCCTCCCTCTCTCTCTCTCTCTCTGTCTCTGCGGAGCCCATTAGTCATACTTTTACATTGGCCTTGGCAGACGTGCGTAAATAATCCTTTATAGATGAAATATGCAGTTATAGCAATATTCAACGATTTTATGATTTAGGCTGGAGACATTCAGTAACTGACTTTTTCGTTTCTTATACTATGTCTAACTGTTACACATATACTATGGTAACGAAAAAGCATTACCAAAGCCTCGATTCCACATAATGCAGCCGCACTAGTATCACAACAGTTTTGTAAACTTTGAACGTCGTTTCGTTCTTCACCTTGCTTTTAGAGTCATTTTTCCTGTACCTTGAATTGTCACATTATTAAATTGTAGCTAACAACAAGTTCGTCTACGGATGAACACTGTTATCTAAAACTGGGACAATGGTCTAATTATTTCACTGCAAAAGACAGCAGATATTCAGGACAAAAAAGAGCCCATAGACCTAAAAGCCTCTTCTCCGCAATATTTACTAAAATTATCACCGCTGAATAAAAGAAACGTCTGTCTTATTCAAGCAAAGGGCTCCTTGGGGATTCCGTGGCGCCTCGCGAAGCCACAGTGAGAATGTATGCATTCCTGGCGATGTGCGGCAAGTGACGCACAGCTTGGCAGGTTCAATCGGGAACGTTCACTGACGGACCCGTATTAGTTGACTGCGCTGCTACGCATGTAAAATCAGTCTAAATAAGGGTCGCCAGCCTCGCTTTGATCCGTGACCCAGCATTAAATTTCTCAGCACTCCAAAGTAAATACTTAACAGCCCTGTAACAATCCAACTAATTTCAGAAGAATTTCAAAACCCGGCCACTGGACTGAAATATGTACACCGATTACAGTTCATACACCGCTTAAGCTGCCCCTAACATCTTCTGCCGGTAATCTCCAAACAAAAAACAGACGTACAGTTGAATGTCAATAAAAGAAAAAATCCTACAAAAACCCGGCTACTCAAATTTCCACGGAAACAAATGGAATTTATATACTTCATTTAAACTTCGCTACGTCCGTTTCGTTTAGTTCAGTGTGACATTTCTGGCACTGTGAGCAATTATTTTCACTCCCTAGCCTCGCTTAGTAACTGAGAAAGTAAATATTAGTTCAAGTGTGACGTAAGAAGTGACGTGCAGACGTACTTTCATTTATCAACGTTTCTTTAACATACGTATTCAGATTCTGCAGTTATCGCAGGAATTCTTAATTGTAACACGTCATACACTTTATTCACATTCTTTTCATTGCCTATATTTTTTAATGCTTTAGTATTATTTAATGTAGGCGGAACACTGATGCCCTAACAATACGCGACGAGCGAAGTGTTTCGGACTGACTACAGGCGTCGTGTTTTGGATGGAGGTTGAGTGAGCGCGCGATTAGGGCGGCTGCAGGGTACGGTGTAGGACAGGGGTGACCAAGATTTCGGCTCGCGGACCGTGCTCTGACACGAGTGTCCAAACGCTCAGCTTCGCACCGCATTTCCCCTACCTCCACGACACGCTGTCTGAGCGAGAGGAGGACGAAGGGGGGATAATTGCGAATACGCCCCATGTAAGGCGCAGTGCTTCGGCACTGCATACGATTTGGTTTTATATTTCCCATTTCGCAACAACACAGATCACAAACAAAATAAATTTTCAATATCATTTAATTATTTTTGGAGCAAAGACAGTTTTCATCTGTTAGAAACTGTCGGCATACAGACAGATGCAGACAGTTTTAGACATTGTCAAGTAATCGTTCATTATTTAGTTTCATAATCGAAAAAAATCTTTCACACAATTATGTCGATCGAAATATTGTAGCACTTTTGCAACCTCATTATGGAGTTCCATGTGAACGCAAGCTTCATGTCTCCTCGTCAATGCCCATACACATGGGCGAGGGCAGGGGGGGGGCAGCTGCCACCCCCCCCCCCCCCCCCCCCCCCGCCGGAGATATTCGCAGTTTTTTACTAGTTTACTATTTTATTTAATAAGAAATGCTGCATGTTTTCTCGGATTGTACAAGTGTATTCTTGTATTTAAAATGTTTATTTAAAGCAGTTTTTCCCTGGTTTACTGTTTTATTTAATAAGAAGTGCTGTATGTTGTCTCGAGTCCTTGTTTCCTGGGACTAGTATGACCTGCCCCCCGCTCCCCCCTAGTTCAGATCCTGGGTACGCCCTTGCCCATACAAATTTAAAAATCCCAAGTGTTCATCCAAAATCCATTTCCGGAGTTCATCGACGTTATCAAGAGTGCAGAAATACGCCAAAGCTTTTAAATATCCTCACACAAACAGGTCCCGCAAGCTCTAGTCGGAAGCCTGAGAGGCCATGGTACTGGTAAACCACAAGTGTTAAACTTTTTGTCGAAATACTGTTTACCAGTACTAGGTACCCAGAATGATAATTAAATCAAATGATAGCAGTTTATCACTTTGTTATTTACTCCTCGCCAGCGGCGTTTCGAAATAAACGTAGTTTTAGACATTAACAGTATCTTAACCTTGACGTGACTGTACTTGTGCGTATGATGTATAGGCTAAACTACTAGATTCCCAACGTATTTTTACTAGTATTATTTGCCTGCTGTATAGTCCTCTACTCGTCACTTCCATTTGCACCTATGCGTATGTGTCAAGCCGGCCGAAGTGACGGAGCGGTTCTAGGCGCTACAGTCTGAAACCGCACGACCGCTACTGTCGCATGTTCGAATCCTGCCTCGGGCATGGATGTGTGTGATGTCCTTAGATTAGTTAGGTTTAGGTAGTTCTAAGTTCTAGGGGACTGATGACCTCAGAAGTTAAGTCCCATAGTGCTCAGAGCCATTTGAACCATTTGAAATCGAAACAAGGCTGCTGGTATAGAAAACATCCTCAGAATTCCATCTGATGTATCAGTTACACAGAAGAAAAATGGTTCAAATGGCTCTGAGCACTATGGGACTCAGCTGCTGAGGTCACTAGTCCCCTAGAACTTAGAACTAGTTAAACCTAACTAACCTAAGGACACCACAAACATCCATGCCCGAGGCAGGATTCGAACCTGCGACCGTAGCGGTCCTGCGCTTCCAGACTGCAGCGCCTTTAACCGCACGGCCACTTCGGCCGGCTTACACAGAAGAGTCAAAGAAACTAGTACACCTGCCTAATATCGTGTAGGGCCCCCACGAGCAAGCACGGATAAACTTCAACAACGAGTGGGAGACCACGTAAAGAAAATTTGAAATTCCACATGAAATTCAATTAGTATAACAACATCAAACTATTTTATAATCTGCACATCGAAAAAAATTGCAAAAATGAATAATGGCTATATATAATTGGGTGATAAGTTTTTGTTTTTAAGGCTGTGTTACACGACAGCTTATCCCCAAACCGTCACGCAACGTATTTTGTGATGCTATATGCACATCTCTGTGGGCAATGTAGTAGATCCTTTAACACTGTTTCGTAACTGCGGACAGTATTCAATACTACAAGCAACTGCCAAGGTAATTACTTTTTCTCTTACTTTCCTTTTATTGCGGCCAGGGGCCTATTATTTTCTGCAGCCTTAAAACCTTTGTAGCTGGCTCGGGCGACATGGAAGTTTACTTAAAAGGACCAGGTGGCGTAATAAATTTGTTCAGAGCTAGAGTTTTTCTTTAATTTGTCCCATTTCCGCGCATCAGATAACCCGAAGGCTGGTCTATCTGTCATAAAACTCTATTCAAATTAAACGCGGTCACTAGTGTAAGGTAACGGTAACGATTTCATTAACTCAAAAATGTAGTTATACACAGTGCACATACTCAAAAATAGTCGACAAAACAGTTGGCACATTTATCCCATTAAGACACTAGCCATCGATTCCATCTTTGAAGAAGCTAAGAGGCTGCTGTCGTATCCAGGCCTGGACCCAGTCACACACTTCGTTGTCTGTTGCGAATCGATGGCCGCGAACAGGTTGTTTTAGAGATCCAAACACATGAAAGTCACACGGTGAAAGGTCGGGACTGTCGGTGGATGTTCCAGCGTTTCCCACCGAAACTGCTGCAATGTCGTCTTCACCGCATTGGCCGTGTGTGGGTGGGCATTATCATGCAGAAGGATAACGCCATTGGACAACATGCCTCAGCGTTTAGACTTGATGGCTCGTCTAAGGTTCTGTAAAGTGGCTTAACGTTGAGTATTGATGGCGGTTCACCGTTCCAGGAACTCGGCAAGCAGTGCGCCCTTGGGGTAAAAAAAGGACATCATGACCTTACCAAAAGTGGGTGCACGGCCTTTAATTTCTTTGGATGTGGCGAAGTCGCATGTTTCCCCTGCTTGCTCTGACGCTTGCTTTCCGGTTCAAAACGGTGACACCATGTTTCATCACCTGTGACAATACACGACAGAAAGCCATATTCCTCTTCATGATAACGTTGCAGATGACTCAAAGACAACGCCATTCGAGTATTGCGCTGTTCGGCGGTCAGTTGGTGGGGAACCCACTGCGCACAGATTTTTCGAAAATTCAAGTGTTGATGCATTATGATGTGGGCGGTGCCCACGCTAATACCCAGTAACCGATGGCTCTCGTCCACGGTGATTCTGCGGTTCCCCAAGACTAAAGAATTGACATCCGCAATCATTTCCGGTGTGATGACACGGTGAGCCTGTCCAGGACGAGCATCGTCTTCCAGTGACCCGCACCCCTCAAGGAATCGTTTGCGCCATTCCACAACACTTGAACGACTCAGACAGTACTCACCGTACACAGACTTCATCCGTCTATTCATTTCACGGCCTCCAACTCCCTCCGCCGCCAAAATTCGAATCACTCCTCGTTGTTCCCGCTTACTCGCCTGCGTGTTCGGTAGTGGACGATTGCTTATCTGACCACCTTCTCTTCGCCGTGAAACCACGTTGGCGCTATGCAGCATCAAACGGCGCATACGTGTCAGTCTCTCTACCAATAGATGGTGCCATCACACCCGCAGTTACCTGGTGCCACTTCACGTGTAAGGCACTGACCAAGTTTCATTTGAATGAACCTCATATATTGTGAAAACTAGTGGCCATGTAACACTTCTAGCGGTACGCCTGAAGTTATTTGTACGTGTCCAGATTTCTCTCCATTGATTATGACATGCTGTGTTTCGTTTGTTAGGAACTCTTCAGTCAAACCACACATCGGATTTGGTACTCCGCAAGCTCGTATTTTGCTCACTGGGCGGCAGTGCAGAACGAATCAACGCATTCCGGAAGTCAAGGAATACAGCGTCAACTTTGCTGTCGGTATGATCTGTTTTGTGGGTCTCGTGTATGCAGATAGCAGGCTGGATTTTACACGATTATTGTTTTCGGAACGCATCTGGATTCCTACAGAGGAGATTTTTGGTCTCCAGAAATGTCATACTCCAAAGTTGTACCACGTACCAGTCAGAGGTATCAGCCTACAGATTTCTACGTCTGTTCGACGATCCTTTTTGAAAATAGGAATGACCTGAAAGAGCATGGCCGTTTTCATTCCCTACCTCTTCCCTAAATGGTTCAAATGGTTCTGAGCACTATGGGACTTAACTGCTAAGGTCATCAGTCCCCTAGAACTTAGAACTACTTAAACCTAACTAACCTAAGGACATCACACACATCCATGCCCGACGCAGGATTCGAACCTGCGACCGTAGCGGTCACGCCCTCTTCCCTAATCCGAAATTGTATTACGTCCCTAATGACCTCATCGTCGACGGGATTTTAAATCACTATGTTTCTTCTTATCTCCCTGGTTACACACCTTGTTTTGCGGGATTGTAATGAAGAAATACTGATCCACTACGCAGACTGCGTATAGATTAATCACTAGAACATTCGGGTATTCCTTTGTTGTTTTTCCTTGTTTGCCATCTGAATTCATTAATTCGTGGAAGCTAATTTGTGAGCACATATAGACTAATTTTCGAAGAAAATTGATGTATTCGGCGAATATTATGAATGCGACTTATTTCTCTTAACTTGTTAAGCCACAACGCGTAGATTGATGACTTACAGTGCAGCGAAGTTTGTAGTGCCGTCCTATTAGCGACATTACATTTCGTCGTAGTCCAGTATTCGTCGACCGCTGCTAGGAAAGTATATCTTCCACACCTATGATCTTCAGCTGTAAGCAGACAGGCACATCCGGAGAGATTTCCATTGTTTGCATTCCTACACATTTTCGCATGACTGTATTTACTACAAGCAAACTAGAGAAAATTTCCACATTGTATCCTCCTCAGATGATCTGAACGCATACCTAACCCACGATGTCTTCAACTCCAGTTTTTCCTTGGTTCGTCTTCCACCCGCTGCATTTCCTACATGCCTCTTTCCACAATTGTGTTGCTCTCAGTCGGATAATTTGCACACTTAAAAGTTCGAGGGTCGTCCACAAAGTAAGTTCTGTTTGTATTTCCACCCGCGGCAACGCTACGATCACAGTTCCGAGCACGCGCGGCAGTTACTCTGACTCAAGGAGAAGACAGTTACGCCACTTTCAGATCGCTGCTGCCGACGTGTGCTTTGTAGTGCGTCTTTATAATGTCAGCCGTAATTGAAAAGGCCGCCGCGCGTGGAATCAGATCTGTGATTCGTTTTCTAAATGCAAAGAAAGTTAAGGAAATTCATCGGCAAATCTGCGAGGTATACGGACAAAATGCTATCAGTGATTCAATGGTTAGAAGATGGGTCAGATTGTTCAATGAAGGACGTGATCAACTGCACGATGAAGAACGAAGTGGATGCCCGTCTGTGGTTACTGATGAACTGGTTCACACAACTGAAGAGAAGATTAAGCACAACCGTAAGTTTACACTTAGTTCCGCAAATCTCACGCTCACTAATTCATGAAATTGTTACTGAAAAATAGAAATTTCGAAAACTTTACTCACTTTGGGTACTCAAAACTCTTACTGAAGAACACAAAAAACAGCGGATGGGCAGTGCACTTCAGTTTTTGGCACGCTACAGTGAAGAAGGCGATGGTTTTCTTTCTCGGATAGTCACAGGGGATGAAACTTGGGTATCTTACGACACCCCTGAAACAAAACGGCAATCAGTGGAATGGAGGCACGCTTCATCCCCAACGAAGGTTAAGCCTAAGGAATTCTTGACACCTCGAAAAGTCATGTGCACCGTTTTTTTGGGACAGAAAAGGCATTTTGCTGATTGATTTCTTACCACGAGACCAAACAATCAATGCACATGGTTACCGCGAGACCATTAAGAAATTGCGCCGCTCAATACAGATCAAGCTCCGAGGATTACTGTCAAAAAGTGTTGTTTTTTTTTTTCACGATAATGCCCGACCTCACACGGTGAATGTGACCAAACAACTCTTACGGGAATTTCACTGGAACGCGTTTGATCATCCTCCGTAGAGCCTGGACCTCGCTCCTAGCGACTTTCATCTCTTCTTACACCTAAAATTTGTCCTTCATGGTCAACACTTCAGCGATGATGACGAGCTGAAAGAACATGTTACCACATGATCATACAATGTAAGCTTTCACGGCCAGTATTGTCTTCACTTAAAACTTCCGGGGTGATAGGCCGTGGTCGAAGTATAAAACTTTCTCCTGACGTTTCGTCTCCGACTGCGGGAGACATCCTCGGAGGTAAGGCGGCGAACTGCGCAGTTCGCCGCCTTACCTCCGAGGATGTCTCCCACAGTCGGAGACGAAACGTCAGGAGACAGTTTTATACTCCGACCACGGCCTATCAGCCCGGAAGTTTTAAGTGAAGATGTTACCACATGGTTGAATACACAGGCGGCGTCCTTCTATGAATAAGGCATACAAAAACTTGTGCCACGCTATGACAAGTGCCTACAAAATTTCGGAAGCTATGTAGAAAAACAGTTTGACGGTTGTAGATTTTTGTACAATAAATATTTTTTCTGTGTCTATACAAGTTTGTTTTATATAACCAAACGGAACGTACTTTGTGGACTTATACATGACTCCATTCCCATAGGTTGTGACTGTTGAAACACTCCAAATATAGACTTTTCATTTCAAGCACATTGATTTGCACATTTAAAATGCATAATTCCGCTACCCTAGGTTATAATTGTTTTAACATTCCAAGCAAAATTTTTTCATTTAAAGCATACTGAGAATTTATTGTATCCTAATGTTTATTTCAATGTCCATCCGCTCGTCACTCTAACTTACCCTAAATATGCGGTTTGAACATCGGAACAGATGAGGTCGTTGATAGAAGAATGTAACGAAAAGTAGCAGAAATGAGAATAGGTCATCACTAATAGACGAAGTTAAGGAATACTGCTACGTAGGCAGAAAAATAGCTCATGACGGACGGAGCAAAGAGGACATAAAAAAGCAGACCAGCACAAACAAAAAGGACATTCATCGCCAAGAGATGTCTGCTAGTATCGAAAATAGGCCTTAATTTGAGGAAGAAATTTCTGCGAGTGTACGTTTGGAGCACAGCATTGTATGGTAATGAAACATGGACTGCAGGAAAACCGGAGCAGAAGAGAATCGAAGCATTTGAGGTTTACTGCTACAGAAGAATATTGAAAATGGGTAGGATTCTCCACAGAATCGTCGAGGAAAAGAACATATGGAAAACACTGACAGGAAGTCGGGACAAGATGTTGAGATATTAGGGAATAACTTCCACAATACTAGAGGCAGGTCTAGAAGTTAAAAACTGTAGAGGAAGACAGAGACAGGAATTCATCCAGCAAATAACTGAGGACGTAAGTTTCAAGTGCTAAACTGAGATGAAAAGGTTGGAACAGGAGAGGAATTCTTGGTTGACCGCTTCGGACTAGTCAGAAGACTGATGACGCATAATTTTTTTTTTAAAAATAGTTTTTCTTTGTATTCCTTTCAGCATCCCTGATAATACAAATTTTTGGTGCTTATAAATAATTTGCTCTAATGAAGAACATAGAAGTTACTGAAAAATCAATAGATAACCGCTTCAGTTCTGTGCTTGCCACCACGAAGCATACACCAGTTCGAGCCTGGAGATTTAGGGTTAATGTTTCTGCTCTGTGTCTACCATGTCCATGCCCTTCGGAAATGGATAAATGCGCACTCTGGAAAAGTAGTCGTTATTTTTCAGATATCATCAACATTTTGTGAGAGGATGTACCCAATAAAAACCACCAACGGCTGCAAAAAGACGTGGATTGTGCAGCAAACTGCACTGTTTTTACTGAAGCCAAGTTCCTTTCAACAGAGAAGGAAGCACGCGATGAGCAAACAGAAAATCCTCGACACATTGACGAAAATACTGCAACAGACCATGAAGCATTACAGGTAGCGACTCCATCCCCAAGTGGAAATCCATCATATAGCATTTTATTTTGTAACAGCCCTCAGAAAATTTTTTCATAGCGCCGTAACTGGATGGACACTGGATAGTGAGGAAATGTAAAGCTGCCAGAACTGTCGTTCGCACCAGCACGATCTATAAAGACAAACTACGAAAGGAAAGAAAGAAAATAAAATCAAAGAGCAAAAGAGACGAAGTGAAAGAAAGAGAAACGTTTGGTGAGGACAAATGTAAATCATTGTGGCCAAAACGAACCAAGAAATTTTATTATGGTGTGACCAGTCAGATGAAATAAGATAAAGCAAATTCAGGGGATGCCAGATGCATATTATATTGCGAAAATTGCTCAGACGTCGTATCGGGAGAAGGCTGGCTCTGATGCTGCAACAGTTTCAAGTACGGAAACAATAGCTGTCCAGAGTTGATGACACTGAAAAGTTTTGTTTTGACTTACGTACAATCAGTTAAAAACCATTCTAAGGATAAGGCAAAATTCAAATGACTTTCAAAATTATTTTATGTGGCTTTTGAGTATTTATTATTTACGAATCTAACACTACTTATAGCTCACTTTTACTGCGCTCAGACTGAGTACCAATTTTCTCTCTGTATCGGCCATGATTCACTTCCAACGAACTTAGCATTATTACTGTTTGTCACTGTTACACATTATGATCATGAACATTTTATTATATGATTACTTAAAAAATAATTGTTGTAGCGTTTGCGCATAAAGTGAGATTTCTCCTTAGGTGGAATGGAAAAACGCAGAGGCCATTCCGATTTTCAAGAAGGGTCATCGAACATACGCACATAACTGTAGGCCCATATCGAAGACGTCAGTCTGTTCTAGAAATTTAAATTATGTTTCACGGTCGTGTAAAGTGACCTTCCTGATGGCCGACATTCTCATCTGTGGGAAACAACATGGATTCGGCAAACCACGACCGTATGAAACCAGTTAGCTCTGTTTGATCATGAAACTGAGAAGGCAGTAGGTACCGGCGCTAAGGGTGACGCTCTCTTCCTTGACTTACGGAAGGTGTTAAACACAGTTCCACACTGTCGCCTAATAAACAGAATAGGAGCGTACGCAATATCTGATTAGCTTTGTAGTTGGAAATGGAGAGTTCTTGGCAAGTGGAACACATTCAGCACAGAGATATCGTCCGACATAAAAGTAATTTCGGGAGTACCCAAGGAAGTACCGTAGAGCCATTAGTGTTCACAATATATATAAGCGGCCTACTGGAAAACTTCGAAAGCTCCACGGGACAATTTGCGGATCATGCTGTCGCAAGTCGTAAGGCCAAAAAAATTTAACACAATGCTGGAAGACCTGCAGAGGGTCGATGCTAGGTCCTGTGACTGGCAGTTCCCCTGAAAATGAACAAACATCACATACTGCGCATAGATAGACGGAAGTTCCATTACGGTACGTGCCTAGAAGAATCGTCAATGTACTTCCTCCTACGTACATCTCGTGAAGACATCATGAAAATAAAATTAGAGACGTTATGAATCACAGGGAGACTGAACAATAATCATTTCTCCCGCGCATTATTCGAAGCTGGAGCAGGAGAGGGGGAAGTGACAGGGGTACATAAACTGCTCTGAGTCCTACACTACTTTATACGAGGGTTGGAACTTATATAGTGGGAACTACTTATTCACAACCGATACAAAAGAGTTACATGTCTGCACCTGTTACTATCCCTCAAAGTAGTCACCAGCGTTGTGTCGAACCCGTTGCCAGCGATGTGGAAGGGGTAGTATACCGTTAGCAGAGCCTGTTCTGTTGATGGTGCGAATGCAGCGGTCTACTGCGTGTCCAATCTCTGGAACAGTTCTGAAGCGAATGCCACGAAGTAGTTCGTTCATCTTCGGAATCAAATCAAAGTCTACAGGACTTAAGTCCGGGGAGTATGGCGGATGGTACAGTACTTCCCAGTCCCATCTACCGAACAGAGCAGCCACAGCTTGCGTCGGTTGCGTAGAAAGTGTCGCCGCTTCTTTCGCAAAGCTGATCGCAGGTGATGCTCCAAAAAGACCAGTAATACTATGCATTGACGGTCTGCCGTGGAGGAACGTAATGAGTTAGGATAACAAGCTGTGGCCGCTCAGAACAGGTTCTGCTAACAGTATATTACTCCTTCCATATCGCTGGCAACGTGTTCTACACAACGCTGGTGACTACTTTAAAGGACAGTAACAGGTACAAACATGTAACTCCAGTGTATCGGTTGTGAATAAGTAGTTGCCACTATTTAAGTTCCAACCCTCGTATATGGTCTATGACGCTTCGTAAGGGGGCTTATGGAGGCACCATTTACTTCTGAGGACACCAGAAAAAACGTGGTTTTTGGGTGCCAAAACCGAGTCGTGGACTCCAAGGCAGCTATGCACAGCAAATTGATGTACTTACTGCAATATATTCGGAAGATCCTGATCTCCAACGACCTTGATGTCATTTGCCGTTTCACAGCTACAGAGGTTCAAAGTTACTCTACTTGTAATATGAACGTAATATCCGGTGTGAATCCTAAACGTTGTTTATAAATTGACGTAGCACAGAGAAATATGCTGTAAAGTGCCTTCGTTACCATGAGAAAGTTTTCTGGGAACCCCATGTTGTAGTACTGAAGCACATGCCAAATTTTTGGGATCGTAAAATCCGGCCTGAAATGTAAAATTAGGTTTGCATTATTTCAGTTTCCCATAAGTAAACCCTCAAAATTTTGTTGAGCCATAAAATTCTTTTCATATGAGTGACGTGCCCCGCTGTAGCAGGGAGAAAAAGGGTAACAGCGAAAAAATGCTCCCTATATTCCTGCTTTAAATGAGTCTGATTGAAAAGTGAAGTGCCAGCTGCTTCGTTCTACCTTCCTCAGCACATTCAAAAATTTTGACACGTGAACATATTCACGCATTTCAGTGCAGAGAGAGGAGACGACAGTATCAGTGGCAAAGGAATGTAAACGTAATAAATATTGAAAGATAGTAGATAATTGTGGTATAGAAATAGGGAAGGAGACAGTGACAGTGGAACATAGTTGGCAGTGACAGAACAGCACTAGAAAAACAGTGAAGAAGATAGTGCCATTGGGAGAGGAATGAAGAGAAGGAGAAAGTGCAAGCTGGTGAGAGCCAGTGATAATGAGAGACCGAGTCCATGCCAATGACGACGAGGAAGAGAGAGATAGTGACACTAAGAAGAGACAGCAGCAGTGGAAAGGAATGAATGAGATGGAAGCAGTAAAGGAGAGAAAGACGGAGACAGTGACTCTGAGAGGAGACCATACTAGTAGGACAGACGAAGGAGACTGGCTGTGAGACTCGAGACAGACAGACACAAAGAGATAACGAGAATAAGTCGGGCTAGATGACTGAATGAGAATGGGGGAGAGGGAATAGATGTGTGTAAGCGACGTACAGCGATGACTGGTGTGTGAGCGAGTTACAGTTATTGCAGATAGGACAGCTTGTGTAAATAAGACGTGAGTTGCATGTTAAAAATAGCGCGAATATGACTGCACGCTAAAATTTACGGAAAAGTATTAAATGTGCTGAGGAAAGTAGAACAAGGCAACTGATACCACACTTTTCACACAGAGTGTTTTAAAACAGGAGCATTTTAGCGTTTTTTGTACCCCAATAGGAGAGGTTTTTCATTTATGTTACTATTGTGTTGTGATCTTCAGTCCTGCGACTGGTTTGATGCAGTTCTCCATGCTACTCTACCCTGTGCAAGCTGCTTCATTTCCCAGTACGTATTGCAGCCTACATCCTTCTGAATCTGCTTAGTGTATTCATCTCTTGGTCTCCCTCTACGACTTTTACCCTCCATGCTGCTCTCCAATACTAAACTGGTGATCCCTTGATGCCTCAGAACATGTCCTACCAACCAATCCCTTCTTCTAGTCAAGTTGTGCCACAAACTCCTCTTCTCCCCAATTCTATTCAATACCTCCTCATTAGTTATGTGATCTACCCATCTAATCTTCAGCATCATTCTGTAGCACCACATTTCGAAAGCTTCTATTCTCTTCTTGTCCAAACTATTTATCGTCCATGTTTCACTTCCATACATGGCTACACTCCATACAAATACTTCCAGAAACGACTTCCTGACACTTAAATCTATACTCGATGTTAACAGATTTCTCCTCTTCAGAAACGCTTTCCATGCCATTGCCAGTCTACATTTTATATCCTCTCTACTTCGACCATCATCAGTTATTTTGCTCCCCAAATAGAAAAACTCCTTTACTACTTTAAGTGCCTCATTTCCTAATCTAATTCCCTCAGCATCACCCGACTTAATTAGACTACATTCCATTATCCTTGTTTTGCTTTTGTTGATGTTCATCTTATATCCTCCTTTCAAGACACTGTCCATTCCGTCCAACTGCTCTTCCACGTCCTTTGCTGTCTCTAATAGAATTACAATGTCATCGGCGAACCTCAAAGTTTTATTTCTTCTCCGTGGATTTTAATACCTACTCCGAATTTTTCTTTTGTTTCCTTTACTGCTTACTCAATATACAGATTGAATAACATCGGGGAGAGGCTACAACCCTGTCTCACTCCCTTCCCAACCACTGCTTCCCTTTCATGTCCCCCAACTCTTATAACTGCCATCTCGTTTCTGTACAAATTGTAAATAGCCTTTGGCTCCCTGTATTTTAACTCTGCCACCTTCAGAATTTGAAACAGAGTATTCCAGTCAACAGTTTCAAGAGCTTTCTCTAAGTGTACAAATGCTAGAAACGTAGGTTTGGCTTTTCTTAATCTAGCTTCTAAGGTAAGCCGTAGGGTCAGTATTACCTCACGTGTTCCAACATTTCTACGGAATCCAAACTGATCTTCCCCGAGGTCGGCTTCTACCAGTTTTTCCATTCGTATGTAAAGAATTCGCGTTAGTATTCTGCAGCCGTGACTTATTAAAGTGATAGTTCGGTAATTTTCACATTTGTCAACATCAAAATATGAAAAATAATTTTATTACTTGAAAAACAGCTAAATTAGTGATTGATGTTAGGTTCATCATTTTAACATTAATTTTTAATTCAGATTATAAATATAATAATGCTTGACTATTTGTAAGCTCAAAAACTAAAATTTATTAAATTTTAGGAAATGTCTTTGCATCGTGTGAGTTGGCTATATCGGGTACTCCGCGTATTTGTGCATATCGAGTACTTCGATTGCTTGCGTATATCCTCAAGTTCAAAACATCACGAAAATGGGCCGTTGATAATCTCCTACTGTCCCCTTTCGTTCGTACCTCTAATACGCAGTATACTTCTCTTACCGCTCCGACTACCCGCAACACCAGTAGGCGGCAATCGGTTCGTAACGAACAGTGATCAAAATGCTTAGCTCTTGAGTGTGCGGTGTCTTGCGGGGCACAGATCTAGATGCGGAGTAGATACAATGGGATCATGTTGGACCGTATAACCACAGCACCACCTCTGGCTGTTTGTGCTCGCTTCGTAGAAATATGATGTTAAAGCTCTGAGCGTATGCTACCGTTTGCACACGAGAGAGAGAGAGAGAGCCGCTTGTCGAGCAGACCGCGGCCGCTGCACAAAGCGAGGATCGGTGGTCCGGGAAGCCCGGGCGTCTGCGCGCGCGCCCTCTGTAGGGAGACGGAGCAGCGGCGGCGGCGGCATTGTGCCGCGAGGGAGAGACAGCGGCCGGCGACCGGCTGCTGCCGTTGTAACCAGAGCGCGGCGCGCGCAGCACGCCGCTACAAAGAGGCGGCGAGCGCCCCTGCTCTGCAGACGGCCGCCTAATTGATAATGATAGTGTCCAGCGCCGCGGGGGGCCACGCGCGCCGCCGCTACCTCGCCCGGTCTCGCATTCAACAGGCCCCGCCGCCGGCCGATCTCGTCAGGATTTTACAAAGCCGCCAGGAGTGCGCTCGGCGACGTATGAAACCTGAAACGTAATTCTGCGACAATCGAGCTCGTGACGTTTCATACCGACAGACTGCTTTAGGACACTCTCGACGTGCTACTTTTGTTTCGACGGCTTTCGCTGTCCGTGTTGTCTGGCAGCAGGTAAACTCATCGTGGGTGGAGAGTTCACATTACATTCGGCCGAGCGCTACGACTGTGTCACTTTCCTGATGGCATACGTGAATTGTGACCACTCGAAGTTTTAGAGTTGTCACGGATAAAATACGGAGAGCGAAGCGGGATAGAGAGGACATTGCGATACTACCCGTAGGCTCTGACTAGTGATATCGTGACCACCTGACAAATGACGTAACCAACGTGGTGACGTCATATTATTTATGATATTTTGAAAGATAAAAAACACAGTTTTTATTACAAGAATTCACAACTTCGAAAAAAAACAGTACGAATTGCACTATTACCATCATTAATCGTCGGTAAAGCATATGCCAGACTGAGATTCATTGGAAGAATCCGAAGGAAATGCAATCCGAAAACAAAGGAAGTAGGTTACAGTACACTTGTTCGCCCACTGCTTGGATACTGCTCACCGGTGTGGGATCCGTACCAGATAGGGTTGATAGAAGAGATAAAGAAGATCCAACGGAGAGCAGCGCGCTTCGTTACAGGATCATTTAGTAGCCGCGAAAGCGTTACGGAGATGATAGATAAACTCCAGTGGAAGATTCTGCAAGAGAGACGCTCAGTAGCTCTGGGGCCAAAGATTATGCCACATGGCTGAATATCACAATTACATTTAACGTCCACTCCGGGCCAAAGATTATGCCACATGGCTGAATATCACAATTACATTTAACGTCCACTCCGGAGTTGCATGGGTAAAACAACGGTGAACTAGACACTTTCCTCAGGATTCAGAGGAAACTGCAGGACAATAACGCTGCATTTACAAGCGAAATATGTAAACAAATATGTGTGAAATTTGTGTATGTGTGAAACGTATGTGTACACTGACAAAGCCGCAGGCAAAAAATTAGTCACATTTAGGTAACAGAAACATTTCTCGTAAATAAAACGAATCGAGAATCCTAAAAACGAGTTCTGTAGCTGTAATGGACACCACGACATAAGAGTACGAACCAAAACATTATTTATCGTAAATAAATCGTAGCTAGTGTCACAAATGGCATTTTAGCTATACAATTCAAGTGGAGACTACGATAAAGAGTTTCGAATATGTACACAATTCAGAAGGAAATACAGTTCAAGTGGAGACTAATATAAAGAGTTCCGAATATGTACACATTTCAGAAGGAAATCACAGTCACAAATATAATTATTTATCGAAAAGAAAATAAATCGAGTGTCGTAAAAAAATGATCTACAGTTGTGGTGGAGATCTCGATCGACATTACGAACTAAAATTGTGCTTCGTAAAGAAATCAAAGTTCGTATAGATAAACACACTTTACCTATATAGCTAAAGATGAGACTGCAACACGCAAATCGAATGTACGCATGTACGAGCAGTAAATCGAAACGGATATCTCACAAGAAGAACTTTGACTATTCATCGGGAAGAAAACGATTCGATTGCCGCAAAAAATCTACAGCTCTATGGAGGATCTCGACACACATTAATCACTAAAACGAAATTAAACGTAAAGAGCCGCGCGGGGTAGGCGAGCAGTCTAGGGCGCCTGGCCACGGTTCGCGCGGCTGCCCCCAACGGAGGTTCGAGTTCTCCCTCGGGCATGGGTGTGTGTGTAGTCCTTAGCGTAAATTAGTTTAGGTTAGATTCAGTAGTGCGTAAGCCTTGGGACCGATGACCTCAGCAGTTTGGTCCCACAGGAACTCACCACAAATTTCCAAAACCCGTAAAGAAATCAAATCTAATATCGAAATATACTCTTTAGCTATACAGCCCAAGTCTAGAGTGCGATACATAATTACTAAACTATGGGTGCATCATGAGTAAATCGAAACGGTCATCATAAAAAAGCTTCAACCATTTATCGGTGAATCGAGTATCGTAAAAAATCACCACAACTGCAGTGGGGCGGGATAAACAGTGGCAATCAAAATAATATGTATTTAACGCAAGGAAAGAAAGACTAATAAATTGACCACATATTATAGTTCCCTCCAAAACAGAAAAGACAAAATTTTGTTTCTCATACACATCAAGGAAAAGAATATAATTTTTTCCGAAAGCAACAAAAGTATTACCATAAACAGCAGGATAAAAATTGCAGTTTCCAATGTGCACGAAGAAGTTGCATCACAGCAGCCATTACCAATTACATCACTGCTCACTACCGGCGATTACTATCTCAAATTCCTGTTGACACGCGAAATGTTATCTGCAACTTGCACACAAAACAAGACTACTGTTGCAACAGTGGACGGACGCGAAAGTGAAATAACATATTGACGGAAAAAAATCGAACTCCAAGATGGAGTTGTACGACAAACGAATGTTGGCAGGAGTTTTTCTACATCTGAAAGATGATGTCTATTCAGATTTCGCTCCAGTGGCACAAGAGTGGCGCTAGTAACGCAAATCAGGTTTGCTCTAAATACACGCTGTAACGGTCGTGAGCGTTAGTTACCTTTGAGATTGAACTTGGTGAGTTGATGTTAATCAAGTAAGCCTTTAAGGCGACAGAGACGCCATTATCAACACCTCACTGAGTATGAATGAGGTAGTGTGACAGGGCTACGGGAAACTGAATGTTCCGTCAGTGATATTGCACAAACTCTTGGCAGGAACGTAGCCACTGTACGTGATTGCTGATAGCGGTGGTCACGGGAATGCACGGTCGCGAGAAGACCGTGTTACAGACGGCCCATGTGGCACTACCGAGAGGGAAGAGCATATTTTATCTGGATAAATGTACCCTTGACATTTCTTTTTGGTTTGCGATTTTTTTATGTCAGTATAATAGTTGAGAAGGGAGTGAGAACAGGAGAGCAGCCTGTTTGGCCTGGTAGCACTTCTGGGCCAAAGCGATCAGTGTCCTCTTTTAGGGGGACGACTACTATTTCGACCTGGGTTCTTACTAATCCTTCTTCACTCAATATCGTGTGTCAAATTGCAGCTGAGCAATGCCCTGCCACACGTGTCGAGGAATGTGAAAAACTTCTTCCTTGATCTGTGCGTTTTCCACTGTCCATTTTGATTCCACATTTAGCGGCAGTGGCTGCAGGATACGGGGGGAACGGGAAAAGGGTTTACGCCGTTCTAATGAATTCTCAGTGTCATCAACTATGTACATTTCTGTAATCCTAACTGACTTTGACTTGTTATGTACCAAACCTGTGGTATGAACCCCTTAACGTTTTCACTAAATCTGACGTATTTCTATACTTACTTATTTTGCTGGCATTTTAGATACCTTTTCATTCTCTCCATCGTATTTCGTTGGTCAAATGCTGTCCAGTTCTGCCTTGCGCAAATGATCCTTTTCTCCCTTACTACTTCCCTCAACGGCATTAACATGCTGACTTATTCCAATTTTAGGTGTTGTTGTTATCACTCCCCCTCCCCATATTGACTCCTTTTCTGCCAAATTCGCTTCTTCTAAATTTTAACTTCCATACAATTTTCCACTCGATTTCCTTCCTCACCTGTTTTCTTTAGTGCCATTTCATTTCCTTCTGTAACTTACCAATCAATTTTCGGCATTTTTCAGTAACGGCACGATTCAAATGCTCATTAGTACAAGACCGTCCACTTTTCGTTAGCCTGCAGTTTTGTGTTCCCAAAGACTGATCTTTGAATTTATTTGCAGTCCTCAGCTACCGCATTATAATATCATTTATCTTTTGTAAAGCAAGTTTTCATTACTTTCTAGATAGCACTATTCTTTCATTCCCTTTGCTGCACTGACTAAATTTTGATGTTCATATTATCTTTCTTTCCTTTCTTTATTCTCCGTTATCGGGTCACCCAGCTTCTCCATTTCGATCATTTCGTAAAATACATCACCCAACATCTCGCTTACTTCCACGTAAAAGGATAATGTTGTCTGCAAACCCCTTTATTTGTTTCTGTACTACAAGACCTTCGTTCCAGTTCTGAGCTCTTTCAGTTTTTCAAAGTGCAAGAGTAGTGGAGCAGTGCTTACGAAATAAAACACTACCGTGCATTCGTTTTACCACAAGTTCGTTGTTGATGACTTTTCCCTTTTATTATAGCCACCTGCTCGTAGGTCTATTCTCATATCGTAACGTTTTTGTACTTTCTGGTTACATGTTTTAAGGTTATCAGACACGAACCACAATCACAACTGAAAAACTACGTGACAGGAATCTACTAATCCCTTAAAAAAGAGACATTTGTGCCAATTTTCTGAAGCGATTTATGAAAACTCCGGAAACTAAAATCAGGTCGGTCGTACAAAAATTATTTGAATTCCGCACCTCCTTATACGACTGCGTATAGAAGCTGACTCTTGTAAAGAATAAAACAGTAACCAGCCCCTGTCAATAATACCATTTATTTACACAAACAGCACTCTTACTGGTTTCGAACTGAGAGGTTCATTTTCAGACGGCTGTTGGTGTTTAGGTTTCATTTGCTGTTTGCTTTAGTTGGCTGTTTTCTCCCCTTTGCGGCGAAAGTTCCTTGGGTTGGTAGTGCCGTCGAAATACCCACGTCATCATGTTGCAATGGTGACTGCTTGTGTACACGAAATAGCAAAAAGCACTCTTCGGTGCGTGCGTGCGTGTGTGTGTGGTACCAAACAGTATGTGAATACAGGGTTACTACAAATGATTGAAGCGATTTCACAGCTCTACAATAACTTTATTATTTGAGATATTTTCACAATGCTTTGCACACACATACAAAAACTCAAAAAGTTTTTTAAGGCATTCACAATTATTCAATATGTGCCCCTTTAGTGATTCGGCAGACATCAAGCCGATAATCAAGTTCCTCCCACACTCGGTGCAGCTTGTCCCCATCAATGAGTTCGAAAGCATCGTTGATGCGAGCTCGCAGTTCTGGCACGTTTCTTGGTAGAGGAGGTTTAAACACTGAATCTTTCACATAACCCCACAGTAAGAAATCGCATGGGGTTAAGTCGGGAGAGTGTGGAGGCCATGAAATGAATTGCTGATCATGATCACCACCACGACCGATCCATCGGTTTTCCAATCGCCTGTTTAAGAAATGCCGAACTTCATGATGGAAGTGCGGTGGAGCACCATCCTGTTGAAAGATGAAGTCGGCGCTGTCTGTCTCCAGTTGTGGAATGAGCCAATTTTCCAGCATGTCCAGATACACGTGTCCTGTAACGTTTTTTTCGCAGAAGAAAAAGGGGCCGTAAACTTTAAACCGTGAGATTGCACAAAACACGTTAACTTTTGGTGAATTGCGAATTTGCTGCACGAATGCGTGAGGATTCTCTACCGCCCAGATTCGCACATTGTGTCTGTTCACTTCACCATTAAGAAAAAATGTTGCTTCATCATTGAAAACAAGTTTCGCACTGAACGCATCCTCTTCCATGAGCTGTTGCAACCGCGCCGAAAATTCAAAGCGTTTGACTTTGTCATCGGGTGTCAGGGCTTGTAGCAATTGTAAACGGTAAGGCTTCTGCTTTGCCTTTTCCGTAAGATTTTCCAAACCGTCGGCTGTGGTACGTTTAGCTCCCTGCTTGCTTTATTCGTCGACTTCCGCGGGCTACGCGTGAAACTTGCCCGCACGCGTTCGACCGTTTCTTCGCTCACTGCAGGCCGCCCCGTTGATTTCCCCTTACAGAGGCATCCAGAAGCTTTAAACTGCGCATACCATCGCCGAATGGAGTTAGCAGTTGGTGGATCTTTGTTGAACTTCGTCCTGAAGTGTCGTTGCACTGTTATGACTGACTGATGTGAGGGCATTTCAAGCACGACATACGTTTTCTCGGCTCCTGTCGCCATTTTGTCTCACTGCGCTCTCGAGCGCTCTGGCGGCAGAAACCTGAAGTGCGGCTTCAGCCGAACAAAACTTTATGAGTTTTTCTACGTATCTGTAGTGTGTCGTGACCATATGTCAATGAATGGAGCTACAGTGAATTTATGAAATCGCTTCAATCATTTGTATTAGCCCTGTATTTATAGACAAAAAAGAACTTACATGCTTTTATTACTTTGTGAAACCAAGCGGCCAACGGCGCACAGACGATGCGGGAATTTCGACCACATCCCGACCACATAGAACTTTCGCCACAATGGGAGGGGCGGGAGGGGGGAGGGGGGACAGACGACAACCAATATAAAGAACAACAAATAACAAATGTAATATAAACATGAACGGACGTCTGAAGATGAGATGAACCTGTCGATTGGAAACGGTAAGGCTGATGTATTTCTATACTTATTTGCTTTTCTGGCACTTCAACCATCGTATTTCATTAGTCAAAGCTGTCCAATTCTGGCTTGTGAAAATGAAATGGACTCTCTCTTACTGCTTTACTCAACAGCGTTAACATGACGACGCTATTTGTGCAAATTAATTTATTAATTAATAGTGGCTGGTTGTTTTTGTCTTCTTTGCAAGAACCATCTTGTAATGCGTATACAGCCGCGGCCACAAAACGTCTGGTTCCGGCCAAGTAGCATATTCTTACCTTCGCTTGCTACAACGCTGAGTTCCGTTTGCACAAATGTTTATCACGTCTTTAAAATTATTGATGGGGACACTTAGTTTTCTTTTTATAACTAATACCTTGCGTTACTCTCGCAGCACTTGGTGATACACCGAGAAACAAAACAAGAACGTGAGAATTCCTCAGACAAAGTCCGTCCCATCACTGCGCTCGGCAGGGGCACAAATACACTGCGCTTGTCCAGCAAGCCACCGACCTTATTGTGTACACAAAAAACAAATCAATTTTCACAAACATAAGGCTTTTAGTTTTTTGCTGGAGTTTCTAGACCGAAAACTGTGAATTTATGGCGATATTTAAAAAATTATACGAATATACGAAGATTTTCATTTGAGTACCTCAGTTTTGTACCCACATGTAATTATGGGAACCACAAATTATGCTAAGATAGCTATATCTTTGTGCCATGAGATGAAAGAACCTACTGTCTTCGTTATACTAAACTGCCAAACAAAAAAAGTGAAGCATCCGGAACAAGAGGAAGAAAGGAAATGAAATTCACGAGTTGATAGGATATGTGACTTACTTCAAAGATTACAAAATCGAGTCAAATTTAGAAAGAAATCGGCAGTATGAGCCCACCCCCTCTGTCCAGGATGCTTGCACTGATTCTGCTGGCGAGGGTGTCATAAAGCCGTGAGGCCAGCCAGACCATAACTGTTTTAACTGATTTTTGATATTCCAACACGTGTTCTACTGGGGGAAAAAGTCAGTTAAGAGAAAATCTTGGAGTTATTGTCTGTCTTGATCTGCCACGCTAAATACGAATCACGTGTCCGTGTGGATCCAGAAACTCGGAGGACAAAAAAGGTTGCAAACTCAAATTGTTCGTTTTTTAGTAATCATGGTCCTCGTAAAGGTAAAAATATGTTTCGAGCGTCGACCTGCTCGTTTTGCCCAGCACAGGCTATCATTTTCTAGACATCATAGTCACAGGCAATGGTATTTCGATGCAGAATTTTAACGACATCTATTTTTATTGAACCTACTTTTCACACGCAGCTACAATCATGTGAAAAAATTATCTCTGTACATCCAGATTAAGGTACGCAAAATTATTTTTTCTCAGTCATAATACGGGTTCGTTAAGGAAAATCTGTCTCGATCTTCATGAAGTGCGACGGACAAATTGCAGCACATAAATAATATAACAATCATAGTACTGAAATAGTTACACAACATTATAGACGCTAGGTACTCTCCCATTTTATACTTCAGCTGGTCAGCTGTTTTAAGATATGAGTGATATTTGTTTTATATCCAAAGGCCTTCAGGGCCCTCATAGAATAGTAACGTTTGGATGACATTTTACCCGCACTTGCTGCGTCTCAGGTGTGGGATTGTGGTGCCAAAAAAGTAAGTATCCAATCAACGCCGAGTGATAAACCAGTATGTGCTTCACGGTGCTCAGTTTTCATTTTCAGCTAGTACCTATCTTTTTCCTACCAGTAGCTATCAGTTTAGTGTGATCTGGAAAATTGAAAAAGAGTTTACAGAGACGATCATTAATATTCGGTCACTTCATTGTTTCTGGTTGCATGTGCTTTAGTTTCAAGTATACATATAGGAAATGAAATTACAATAAACGAAAAATGCGTTCTCTTAATATACATAAATTATAACATGTAGTCTCGTAAGTGATGTAATGAGACAATGTTATCTTAAAGAATATTTCAGACATTAACCCTGTACTGCCCTTAATATTCTGTCAAAATATAATTGTTGTTGAATAAGGGAAATAATTTTGGAACGTAGTACTTCGTGTGCCAGTCCTCCTGCTTTACAAACGGTTTGAAACGTTGTTGCGTATCACCAATGAATTTCGCTATGGATTCAGGTCAGTTATTTACTTTTCTTCTTTCAGCTTGTTTAGCAGATCTTATTTTGAATTGACTGATTTCTCCGTACATTTGTTTCGCGTCCGCCCTATAAACTCTGTATGGAGTTACCGTCTCGGGACTGAAGTGTGTGTTATTATCTTTAGGACGATTATTTTTTTACAAGACATGAGCTGTCCTTCGAGTTATCATCTTATTGAGGAACAGCTCTCAATTTTTCAGTATTCGCGATTGAGTTTTCAACAATCGTAATTTTCATCGCCCCCCCCCCCTCCCTCCCCTCCTGCCACTGCTTGAATATTATGACACTAAAGCTACGAAGTTGTGAACCTTTCAGATTACCAAGAATAAGTAAATTTACAGCTACTTCGCAACATCGATGACGCTACACTGACAAAATCCGAGCCAATGGCTCTCTATTGCTCTCTTACTTACAGGTAGCGCACGAGAAGTTAGTGAATTACCTCATTTTAAAACTTTGCAACCCAGACGCAATGCAGTCACTAATAATTGCTAAACTTATTTTCAATTTCATATTGAAAAAGTAATTATTAAATGCACTGCGCGTTACTGATACAGTCCTACCTATAACAGCAATATATCAGTGTAAATGTGATATTAATTTTTTATGTCAGAATGTATTTTTTTATTTTTTTCGCTTTTGTTTCCTTTCAGTAATTAATCGGTTTCTGAATTTATGTTTTTTTTTCTTTTCGATAAACTCGCACACCCCATACAATTGTTGTTATCATGCCCCCCATAGCAGAGGGAGGGAGGGAACGGGCTAGGTAGTTCGCGACCTCCAGGTTTATAACTGCTATTCTACAGGGAGGCTTAGAATCAAATATAGTAAGCAGGTTAAAATGGATGTGGCTTGCAGTACAAATGCAGAGGTAAAGAGAGTTGCACTCAACAGAGTAGCATGAAGGGCTCCAGGAAAGCAGTCTCAAAACAGAAGACCACAAAAACAACACGACTTTTCCAAATTATATAATTATTTTCTAAAGTTAGTTTATTAACATTTTACGTTGATTCGGTGACGCTTCGTTATTTAACACCTCTCTCTCAACTGTTCCGGAGTACTTTTTTTTTTGTAAATAACTAATGGAAACGCGAAGAGAAGGAGTTCAGGTAGCGCTGAGGAATCGATGTTCACCAACAGCCGGTTCGATTTCGCGTCGTGTCGCGGAGCGCCTGCAGACGGGCCGGGGTGGGGCGGCGACGCTCAGACGAAGTGATCGATCACAGTGAGCGCGGCGCTAATTGGACGTTAATTGCGAGCGAACAGCAGTTTAATTGCCAAGACGGCGGTGGTCGCGTTACAGGCGTAACACGAGCGGTCGTGGTGGGCGGCGGCGAGCGTGTAATCGGGTCGCGGGCTGAGGCTGTGCACTCGCCGTGGCGAGACACAGACGGGCCGACATAGTCCTGCGTAGTAGTGGTACGTGCACACTCTAGAATAGCGTTACACCGATGATCCAAAACAGTATGACCACCAGCTTAACACTCCGCTAATCCACCTTCTGTAAGCAGTACAACAGTGATTCTGCGTGGCACAAATTCGAGCAGTTTAACGGATCTTCTCCGTTGGGACAAATTTATTTTATTTTTTGTTAGATGTTTTCGTTAAATAGCTGAATAAATTGTAATTAGGAATAATTTAATTAAGCAGAGTGGAGAAGATAAAGCCAAAGAGATGTTCATTGGGCGGACATTGTCGTAATGTAATGCCATTGCGTTGTTCGGTTGTTAAAACAAGTTGTTTGTGTTCCGTTCTGCTGTTCGGTCGTGCGCGTATCTGAAAGGAATTAATTCGGGGACTATAATAAACTTTCACATAGTAAGTACGATTCGATGTTCCGATGAAAGGGGTTAACGTCAGTGTTAATTTGAATTGTGGGCGACAGGATTAGTTTTTAGTCCACAGCTCGTGGTCGTGCGGTAGCGTTCTCGCTTCCCACGCCCGAGTTCCCGGGATCGATTCCTGGCGGGATCAGGGATTTTCTCTGTCTCATGATGACTGGGTGTTGTGTGATGTCCTTAGGTTAGTTAGGTTTAAGTTGCTCTAAGTTCTAGGGGACTGATGACCATAGATGTTAAGTCCCATAGTGCTCAGAACCATTTGAACCATTTTTTTTATTATTATTAGTTTTGACAAGTACGTGAAAACGGACGTAACGAAAGTTGTTCGCATATCATCCCTGAACGTGACTTTTTATTTAATTAACGATTGCGGGCTCAGTAAAAGCTATTATCTCATGATTAGGATCAATCCCTCTTTCCTCCTAGATAGTGATCATTCATTAACATTTACGTCATAAGAAAAAGGATTATTAATAAAAGTGATGTTAAATGACAATTAAATGTTATTCCGTTAGTATGGAACCGACGTAATATCTCTGAAATGACATTGATATATAATTTGTGTTAAATACTGAACTGAGATAGGAAGGAAATTGAAATTAGTGAACATTTGATACTGAGACTATAGAAGCAGAAGCGCTTAAGATTTCTCTTCTCTAAAATGGCAAAATAGGTACGAACTTTAACTCAATAGTCGGCATTATGCATTGCAAAGACATTAGCATTTGCCAGCCGAAGTGGCCGAGCGGTTCTAGGCGCTACAGTCTGGAACCGCGTGATCGCTACGGTCGCAGGTTCGAATCCTGCCTCGGGCATGGATGTGTGTGATGTCCTTAGGTTAGTTAGGTTTAAGTAGTTCTACGTTCTAGGGGACTGATGACAATAGATGTTAAGTCCCATAGTGCTCAGAGCCATTTGAACCATTAGCATTTCATACTTATTTTGACGACGCGCTGTTAAACAAAAAAACGTTGAGTTTCTGTACGAGTAACAAAATTAAATCTAAAAACATAATTAATAACGGCGAACTCCGCTTTAACAAACTGTATTGCGTGTCGTCATCGGGCAATAACTGCTCAACCCTGGAGACTTGTGTGGTGAAATTAGAAGTCGGGCATATAAAACATACTTAAAAATCCATTCAAGCTACAGTGGAGTCGGCACAACACGACGTGGGCAGTTATAGCAGTCGTCAGACATTTCCGATGGTATCTGACACCAGGTGCTACGTAGTTCCCGTAAATTACAGGGTGGTGTATGTGGACGCGGAGCTGGTGCCTACAGAGTCCCAGATTGAGTTCCATAGGATTCAAAACAGGTGAAGTGGGTGGTCATGACATCAACGTGAGTTTACTACACTAAAGCGCCAAAGAAACTGATATAGGCATGCATATTCAATTACAGAAATATGTAAACAGGCAGAATAAGGCGCTCGGTCGGTAACGCCTATATAAGACAATAATTGTCTGGCGCAGTTGTTAGACCGGTTACTGCTGCTATAATGGCAGGTTATCAAGATTTAAGCGAGTTTGAAAGATGTGTTATACTGGGTGCACGAGCGATGGGACACAACGTCTGCGAGGTAGCGATGAAGTGGAGATCTTTTCGTACGGCCATTTCATGAGCGTACCGTGAATTTCAGGACTCGGATGAACATCAAATAGAAAGAAGACAAGGATTTCTGGTCGGATAATTATGGGATAATATCAATAGCAGCAGAAAGTGGTGCAGTGGGAGCAGGATTCGTTATCAGCAGGAAGGAAGGGCAACAAGTCAGCTACTGTGAACACTTCAGTGATACGGTTGTTCTCATCAGAATCGACAGCAAACCAACACTGACAACGATAGTATATACATGCCAACGTTACAAGTAAAGGGTGAAGAGATAGAGAAACTGAATGATGATATTGAATCTGTATCTGTTAGTAATGGCGAATATTCTGTTCAAAAATGACAAGAGCAGGAAGTATACTTGGAAAAGGTCGAGAGATAGAGGAATATCTCAGTTACATTACAATATGGGCAGGCGGAGATTACGAAATGAGGTACTGGATAGTAAGACGCACCCAGGAGCAGAGCTAGACACACATCACAATTTCGTAATGATGAGGAATAGGCTGAAATTTAAGCGACTAATCAGGAAGAATCAGTTTTCAAAGAAGTGGGATACGGAAGTACTAAGGAATGAAGGGATACTCTTGGCGCTCTCTGAGGTATAGATAATGCGACAGTGAATAGTTTAATGGACACTTCAGCTGAAGACGGAGTGGACATCTCTGAAAAGATCAGTCACAGAAGTTGGAAAGAAAATCATAGGTACAAGGAAGGCAACTGTGAAGGAATCATGAACGGCAGATGAAATACTTCAGCTGATCGACGAAAGAAGGAAGTACAAAAACGCTTAGGGGTATTTAGGAATGTGGAGATACATCTTACTTAGAAACGAAATTAATAGAAAGTACCTGGAAGCTAAGGAAAAGCAGTTACATGAAAAATGTGAAGAAATCGAAAAAGAAATGGTTGTCGGACCGACTGACTCAGAATATAGGAAAGTCGAAACAACCTTCGGTGAAATTAAAAGCAATGTTGGTAACGTTAAGAGTGCAACGGGAATTCCACTGTCAAATGTACGTGGGGGAGTTGGAAAATAAGTTTCCCCTGTCGACTGTGGTCAGAGTTGTGTGTAAAAGGGAAAACAAGAGAATGAGACACTAAAGATAAGACATATCTTTATTTTTCTACATAATTTCCAAGTACATGGAGGCATTTGTCATACCGCTTTACAACCTTCAAAAAGCCTTCCAGGAAAAAATCAGGGCGTTGCATACGGAACAAGCGTTGAACGGCTTGTTTGACGTCAACATTGCCGCCAAAGCGCCTACCAACGAGAATCTTCTTCAAAGCAGGGAACAGATGGAAGTCACTCGGTGCGAGATCCAGACTGTAAGGCGGATGGTGTAGCCGCTCCCAACCAAGAGTTGCAATATGGTTTAGCGTTGCCGTCGCCGTGTGTGCTCTCGCATTGTCATCCAACAACAGAACGCCAGATCTGAGAATGCCAGGCCGCTTTTTCCGAATCACCTCTTTCAATTTCGGCAGAGTGGCACAGTACCGCGCAGCATTGATGGTTGCATGCTCCAGAAAGTCCAGCAGCAAAACTCCTTTGGCGCCCCAGAAAACGGTGAGCAGCACTTTGCCTGCAGACGGAGTGCTTTTGAACTTCTTTCGGACAGGTGATGACGAATGTTTCCACTCCATGGATGCGGCCTTAGATTCGGACGTGTAATGGTGGACCCACTTTTCATCCCCCGTCACAATCCGTAACAGAAGGTCATTGCCAGATTCATGGTAACCCACGAGCTGTTCCAGGCTGAACGCCATACGTTGTTCCATGTGTGTCGGGGTCAGTCCCATCGTGCTGACACCTTCCTGTATCGAAGAGTGCCGTGGATGGTCTTGTGAGCTCGCTCATGTCCGATTCCAAGTTCTGCCGCTACTCCATCGATGGTGATACGCCGGTTCGCTTTAATCATGTCGTCCACCTTCCTGACATTTGCATCTGTAGTGGCCGTGCGCGTCCGTCCAGGTCTTGGTGTGTCCTGCACTTGCTGATGTCCATCACTGAATTGCTGGCACCACCTCCACACCATTTGCCTCGACATCACACCTCACCCATACACCGCAACAAGGCGGTTATGAATTTCTGTGCCTGTTACACCAAGTGCCAATTCATAGCAGATAACAGCTCTCACTTCCGCCTTTGACCACGACTCCAAAACGCACCTTCTCTCCATAGCTCCGGGAAAAGACTGAGCGGCTGGCCTCCGCTTTGCGCAGCCACTGCGACAGCGCCATCTGCTTGATCGCGGTCGACCTCTACCCAATGGTGTATCGGTGTCTTGCACGTGCACGTTCACCTGCCGTGTCGTCTTTCGCAAATATCACACAACTCTGCTCCCAGTCGACAGGGGAAATTTATTTTCCAACCCCCCCCCCCCCCCCCCCCTAGTAGATGAGAGAACAAATAGGTGGAAACAGAACACTGGAGACGTCAGATGAGGGGGGGGGGGGGAGAATTTGTCCCATATGATAGAAGAAGAAACACGAGTCGATTTAGAAGAGATATCGGATCCAGTATTGGAATCGGAATTTAAGAGAGCTTTGGAAGACTTAAGCTCAGGTAAGGAAAAAGGGATAGATAATGTTCCATCAGAATTTCTAAAATCATAGGCGGAAGTGGCAACAAGAAGACTATTCACATTGATGTGTGTAATGTACGAGACAGGAAACATCATCCTCATAATTCCCAAGATTGCAACAGCCGACAAGTGCGATAATTATCGCACTAACAGCTCATGCATCAAATTTACCGAAAAGAATAATATACACAAGAACTGAAAAGAAAATTGAGGATATGTTAGATGACGATCAGTTTGGCTTCAGGAATGGTAAAGGCAGGGAGAGGCAGTTCTGACGCTGCGGATTATTATGGAAACAAGGCTAAAGAAAAATCGAGACACATTCATACGATTTATCGACCTGGAAGAAGCGTTCGACAGAGTAAGATATTCCAAATCGTAAGAAAAATAGGGGTAAGCTATGGGGAAAGAAGGGTCATATACAATATACACAAGAACCAGGAGGGAACAATAAGAACGGAAGACCAAGAACAAAGTGCTCCCTTTAAAAAGGATGTAAGACAGAGATGTCGCCTTTCGCCCATACTGTTCAATCAATACATCGAAGAAGCAATGACGAAAATAAAACAAAGGTTCAAGAACGGGATTAAAATTCAGGGTGAAACGATGTCAATGATAAGATTCGCTGATGACATTGCCATCTTCAGTGAAAATGACGAAGAATTACAGAATCTGTTGAATGTAATGAACACACTAATCAGTACAGAATATGTACTGAGAGTTAATCGAAGAAAGACGAAAGTAATGAGAAGTAGCAAAAATGAGAACACCGAGAAACTTAACAGCAGAAATGGGGATCACAAAATATATGAAGTTATGGAATTCTGATACCTAGGCAGCAAAGTAATCCATGATGGACAAAGCAAGGAGGACATAAAAAGCAGACTAACACTGGTGAAAAGGGTATTCCTGCAAAACGGAAGTCTTCTAGTATCAAACATAGATGAGAAAAAAAATTTCTGAGAATTTACGTTTGGAGCACAGCACTGTGTGATAGCGAAACATAGACTGTGGGAAAGGCGGAACAGAAGTGAACAGAAGCATTTGACATGTGGTGCTACAGATGAATGTCGAAAATTAGATGGGTTGATAAGATAAGCAATGAGGGGTTTCTCTGTAGAATCGGCGAGGAAAGGTATATATGGAAAACACTGGCAAGAAGAAGGGACAGGGTGATAGGACATCTATTAAGTTATCAAGGAATAACTTCCGCAGTATTAGAGAGACCTTTAGAGAGTAAAAACTAATGGAAGACAGCGATATGAATACATACAATATACAAATGAGGACTTAAGATAGCACTGCTACTCTGAGGTGAAAAGGTTGGCGCAGGAGAACAATTCGGGGCGGACCACATCAAACCAGTCAGAAGACTGATGAGTCAAAAAAAAAAAAAAAAAAAAAAAAAAAAAAAAAAAAAAAAAAAAAAAAACATGCCAGATGTTTTCCACTGGGTTCAGATATGGCGATCTAGATGGGCAAGACAACAACGTGAGTTCACTATAATTCTCCTTAAAGCACTGTATCACGACTGCGATCTTGTGACACGGACAACTATCATGCTGGAAAATGCCATCGTGTTTGGACAAGACATCAAGCATGAAGGGCTGCACATGGTCCGCAATGACGTTCACGTACTACACATCCTGTTATGGAGAGTTCAATTACTATCTAGGTACCATGGAAACTAGTTTAATATCCCTCGTAGCACAATACTGCCCCAATTGGCCTGAGTCCATATTGCGATGAGCGTTTCGAGCAACCGTTCACTAGGATGTCTGCCTATCCAATCGTGACCCTCGACCTGCTGCAACAATATAAGTGATTCATCCGTCAAAGCAGCATGTTTCTACTGATCCACGGTCCAACCTCGATGATTATCTGCATTATGTAGCCATAATTGACGACATTTTTGGCGCAGCATTGAGAGGAATCTGTCAGATACCTCTCATAACTTTCTGCATTTCTTCACTTCATTTGCTTTTGGACACTTGTTACCTGTTTGCGATTGCTAACAGCCTCTGGGAAAGAATTGTGCTGTTGTGTTCTTTAGATTTACATGATTAATAAATAATCAAGTACAGCGGCTACCTTCCTGCCAAGTCTTTCTACAGTACCGTTGAAGGAACACCCAGCTCCCCTTAGTCCAATTACACGACCTCGCTCAAACTCAGTGAGGTGTTGTTAGTGGCGTCTTTGCCGCCTTAAAGGCGTTCTTGACTGACATGAACTCATCACGTCCAATCCGATAGCTAACTAACGCTCACAGCTGTTACATCGTGTATTTAAAGCAAACCTTCTTTGCATCCTGATAGTGGTGCTACTAGCGCCACTCTTATGCGACAGGCGCGAAATTTGTACAGACATAATACATCAGATTTAGAAACACGACTACCAACTGTCGTTTGTGTCAGACAACTCCTTCTTGGTGTTGCGATGTTTTCCGTGGCAGAGGTGTATTTCATGTGCTGTAGTTCGAGTGAATCATCTTTCAGAGCAATCAAAGAACCCACAGCTATGGTTGGGCTATTGTAGTTCCGTCTGGTCATAACAGTATGGGTTCAAGTCACGCCAGCCGCGGTGACCGAGCGGTTCTAGGCGCTTCAGTCCGGGACCACGCTGCTGCTACGGTCGCAGGTTTGAATCCTGCCTCGGGCATGGATGTGTGTGATGTTCTTAGGTTGGTTAGGTTTAAGTAGTTCTAAGTCTATGGGACTGATGACCTCAGATGTTAAGTTCCATAGTGCTTAGAGCCATTTGAACTATTTTTCAAGTCACGGCTGTTAATGATTAAGGGAACTCTTACGGCACGACAGTACGTTACGCGTCTCACATTTTACGTCTGATGCCAGAGTACCACGGTGCCATTTTTCAAGAGAACAATACTCGTCCAAACACGGCACTTGTGTCTATAAATTGCTTGCGTGATACTGAGGTAGTCCTGTGGGCATCAAGATCCCCAGATCAGTCCGCGATAGACCAGGTCGGATGTCAGCTCCATCGCAGTGCCAGCATCCAGGAAGACAAGGACCAGTTACAACAGTTGTGTATAAACTTGCGTCTTGAAGGGATGCAACGTATTCATGATTCCCCCCCCCCCCCCCCCCCCCCAACCTAATCTGTGCATGGATCAGCGCCAGACGGGATGCAACGTCATACTGGTAAGTGGGCTCGTGCTACCAAGCTATTTGCCAGTGTGACTCGATTTCGTAATCACGGCAATGACATTACGTATCCTCTCAACTTGTAGAGATTCACTTCGGTTCCTCTTCCCCTTCGGGGTGCTTCCCCTTTTTTTTGTCAGACACTGTGGTGAGTCTCGGTAATTCTTTGTGTGTGCCAGAATCGGCGAGTGCTCGCGAGACAACTGAGAAGTGGAGGGCTGCGTTGTGGCGAGTAACCAGGGCAGAAGCGCCGATAATGAGGGGGTCGGCCGCGGCCCGGCGGCGTCCAGCGGCGCGGCGCTCCTTGTGTGAAATCGGCGGGCAATCAGAGGCGCCCGACAATGGCGCCAGCAGCGGGAGGCGGCATTAAGAGATTATTCTGTCCCCCCCACCACCACCCACCGAGGCCTCATCCATAGCCGAGATTAGTCGGCCCGCCAACACAATGGCGGGAGCGCCGGTGATCCAATTATTACAGCACGTAGTCGCGACTCCCCGCCATTAATCCACCTTTTGAAAAATACTCGCAGGCAGCTCCCGTGAAGGAAGTTGTTGCTACCGCGTCCTCCTTGTTATTGTTGTTGTTGCGCGTGTTTTAAACAGCGCGCGCGCTCGTTATAAATAGGAATAGGAAGAGGAGCGGGCCGGGGCAGCGCGCCGGAGAGCAGAGGAGAGCGAGCTAATCTTTGAATGGCGCTGATGGGCGCACGGCACGGCCAGGCGGCGCTGAATGCAGCCGCTATTTAGCCACTGTTATGAGCCGTTCTGCTTGCCAGCGCCGGCAGAATGCGGCTGCAGAAAACGCTTCGCAAATGTTTTCGATCCCTCCTCCCCCCTCCGCCCCCACCCTCCCTGCAGTCCGTACTGCTCTTTGCCCAGACCAGGCACCCCTCCCCCCTCCCCGCCCTAGCCTCTTTTTCCCTCCCGCTGACTCTTGTAACTTATATTTAGGGTGGCGCAGAAAGGGATGAAGAGGTTTATTTTAAGGGATGATGAGGGCTGTTGGTGCTAGGGCGAGGGTGCAGCAGCATGTGTGTGTGTGTGTGTGTGTGTGTGTGTGTGTGTTTGTGTGTGTGTGGGTGCGCGCATGCACGCCCCCATTGTTTCGCCCGGGGCTCTATTGACAGAGACCCGCGTGTTGTTCGTTATACGCCTGTGTGACCCTTCTTCTTCTAGGGCGCTTTATTCAGAGAGCAGAGAGGCCTTGCCATCAAGCGCTCCCACTGCTAATGGAAGTTATTTCTACAAATCGCGCGTAGGCGCCTTATTAAAACGAGCGGATTCCCAGAAACGGGGAATACACTGTTCACTCAAGGGGCCTGCGCTGCAGCGAAGACGCTTCTCTTCTGTATACGAAATAGCGAGACCACAAAAAGAACAGAAATTTAATCCATTATCAGAATATGACGAATACGAATGACTGTTGAGACTGACAGCATTCAGTAAACAAATCAAGGGGTGGCGACAGGGAGAGCATCCGGCCACCCTCTAACATTAACACTGCGAAATACGATAATAGCCACGTCGACATCTTGTAGTTACCGGATAAACGCAGAAGGAAAAGAAGTTTAGCTGCCTATAAGAAAGGGCCTCCTCCTAAACTCTTAGCCCTTCTTCTTGCAGTTACCAGCAAACCATGTGGTTTATTCTCGCTTTCCTTTCTAATGCGTGCTATTGCGGCCAAGCTGACTTTTGCATAGACTGCAGCCCTTCAATTGGGACTGGCAATATTAGCCCACCGTTTCTACCGTGTAGAATCTTTAAGACAAACTGTTAAGTATGTAAGAGACGACCGAAGGCTCTTTACTCTGCGAATATCTCTCCTTCATATTGTGCACATTTTATTTTTTTATTTTATTTTATTTATTATTTACTTATTTATTTATTTATTTTTGCGGCGTACTAAGTGTATCCGTCACTTCTGAATGACTAACAAGGGGACTGCACGTACTCGTCACCATCGATTTCTTGCAAATTTATTGTGTGCGCAGGACTTGGCCAGAAATAAAAGTGACAGAAGTGGGAGTTCCAGACGACCAAGAGTTTAAAAAAAAATAGCATTTTTGCCGCGATTAGAGCGAAACGTTAACCTCCTTTTGAGTGGCTATAGTGTTCGTAGTAGCTTTATAATTCTTTTTGTTCTGTCGTTGCAGCTACGAAAATGTCTGATTTCTTTCTCACCATACGCATTACGCTTCATTGAGGTAAAGCATCATGAGTGGTCTGTAACTAAGTTATTTACATTTTAATTTGCTTTCAGATCGAAAACAGTTCGTTAAGAATAAGTAATTTGTACTTACGGTGATTTTCGGTTGATTTCTCGCTTACATCAGGAAATGCTGTCTGCTAGCACATCGTTATTTTTCTGTGTTAGACACTGATAATTTTGGTCTAATTTTTAGTTGTTCTATAGCACTGTGCATTTCTTATGTTTTTCACACCACACTTTTATGCACACCACACTGTATTCTGTTTGTTTGTGTACTTCTAAGTATGTGTTGTGGTCTGTGTTTTGTACTGTGGCCAACATAACCTCTCCATTACTTTGTATTTGACCTACTATTTTTTATATTTTTTATTGGGTTATTGTATTTGTGTAATTCTATTTAATTGTGTTTCTGTGTCTTTATGTACTGTGTAAGAGTAGGGAAGGAATAGCGATGGAGGCTTTTTTTGGTGTAGGGGAGGAGGGGAGGGAGAAGCCATGATGAGCGGACGTAAGTATATATCAGTGTGAGTTAGAGGAAAAGGTGAGGAGCGAGAAGTGAAATGAAATTGTGAGTGGGGGGGGGGGGGGGGGGGGGTTGTGGGAGAGTGGGAGGGGGTAAATAATGGAAAAGGCTCTTTTCTTTTTCACATAATTTCATCAATTATTCAATATAGATTCTGGTTTCCAATATTTATTTGGTCACTAAGTAACTGTTTATTTTGCGTTAATGCTTTCTGTATGTGGAAATTTTCTTGGAAAGGGAGGAGGTGTCTGTCTTTACTTTTATGATATTCATATCTTTTTCAATATTGCTTGATCTATGGTGTTCTTATTTTAGATGATCCGCAAATGTTGAATGGACAACACATCGCCGGCCGAAGTAGCCGTGCGGTTAAAGGCGCTGCAGTCTGGAACCGCAAGACCGCTACGGTCGCAGGTTCGAATCCTGCCTCGGGCATGGATGTTTGTGATGTCCTTAGGTTAGTTAGGTTTAACTAGTTCTAAGTTCTAGGGGACTAATGACCTCAGCAGTTGAGTCCCATAGTGCTCAGAGCCATTTGAACCATTTGACAACACATCAGAGCAATTAAATACTGTACAAATCGTCTTGTGTCGAATGTCCTGCCAGTCATTCCAGTGTATATCGTCTCACGATCTCTGCAACTGAGATGATAGATACCAGATTGTTGGTATCTGTCTGGTTTTGATATCAGATTAGAAATGTGCTTTTGTATGGAATTGTTTGTTTTGTAAGCAATGTTTATGATTTGTGGTTTTGGATATGTTACTTATTCTATGTGTGAATTTGTTGTGGTAAGTCATTGTATGCCATTTTTTGTAGTAGTGCTAGTTGTATGAGTTGGTGTGGTTTTTTCAATATTTGTCTCTTTATTTTTTTGTTTATTTTGTCTACCATTGTTTCTTTGTGTCCATATTTAATGCTATTTGTTTTATAATGGCTAGCTCTTTCTGGTAATCAGAAGTATTTGGAGGGATTCTGTTCAGCTTGTTTAACATTTATCTGATTGCTACTTGTTTGTGATTCTGTGGGTGGTTTGAGGTTGCTTTTAAGGTAATGTCACTTGTTGTGGGTTTTCTGTATGCGTCAAATGTGTGTTTATTATTGTCTATTCTTTGTATTTTTTTTTTCAATTTCATGTTACCCGCGCTACAAATAATGTTACATTTGATATGATGAAACCCTGTGTACAGGAGGACAAATTATTTCTTTCAATTGACGTCTGGGGAGGACAAACAAATTCACAACTATACGACGAGATTTTTGAAGATTAAGGAGTATTGTCATCGTGCAGTATTAAAGTGATTTCCCTCCACTACAATTGGTGCAACCCTGCGATTCCCAGATTTTCCGTCAGCTAAATAATTTGATCAAAAAGCTTCAAAACTGCTCTTATCTCGTCAAGAGAGAAAAAGAACTCGCATCGCGAGAAGACAGCATCAAAGTGCATTCCGTGGAACGTCACGAGCTATCCTCGCCGATATTTGGCGATATGGTGAGTATGCGTGTTTGCTGCCAAACTGTGCGATGATAGAGAACCTTTTATGGATATAAAGTGAATTTGTTTTCGCACAGAAACTTTAAAACAGTCACATAATTTCGCATAGAAACTTTAAAACAATCATATAATTGTAAAAATTCGGCGTCTATCCGAGTGCAAGATGCCGAAAAAAATACAGCTTTCCGTGTTTTTACGATAAATATTATTGCTACGTGAGTAAATCATCGACTGTAAAATAATAAAAGAATCCAATTTTATAACTGAAGCTCTCGTTTACGCCTTACAGTACCTTCCTGGAAATTTATTTGCAATTCCAACTTTTCCTTTACTTTCCCTTCTATGAAAATACTGATAAATACATTATATTGAGCATGTTTTCGATTTATTTGGAGTTTAAGTTACATAAAAATTCAGAATCAAAAGAAGTTTGTGCAAAGCGATTAGAACTGACAGCCCTCCGGCTACTGTTCTGTACTCTATTCGCCTCCCCAAGCGTGGTCTGGAAGGTACGGCAAAGTAAATGGCTCATGTCTCGCCCGGACCGCGCGAAAAATGTTACATTTTGCTCAACACTTGGCCAGCTGGACTTCCCACTTACGTCACTCTCATTTCTGCCACATGATAAATTTGGACGAAATCTGTGATGACGAATAGACGATGTTATCTTGTAAGCACGTCATTGCATATACAAATTGAATTGACTGACGCTGGTAACTAAAATCTCACGAACAACATCGACGTAAATTACCGCACGTTGCATTACACTGGTAGACAGCAAGCGGACAACTGATTCTGAGTGTGCCTGCAGGGTATCGGAGGGTTATCCCGGGAAAGGCCACCTTCCCCAGTACGGGCGCTGCTCGCTTATGAGTTTACCGATGGACTGCAAGACGCACAGCCGGGGACAAAATTTTTGAGATCCCTCGCCTTTTTTATGATGAATTGAAAAGGTTTACTATCTGTGACACAGCAGAAGAAGCAAGGAGACGCAGCGGAAGCAACACACTGTTTAACAAAAAGGTCCGTTTTCTTCTACCAAAACACGTTGGAGGAAAATAGTAATTTATAATCATCACAGCCAGTAAGAACAACATTCTTCGTGATCAGCGTTTTAGTGTACGATGAAATCTAGAGCTCATAAACGGATTTACTGATTCGCAATTTTATATCTCCTACACCATTATAAGAGCTCCACACTGATACTTGTTTTCCTACATCCTTGTCATTATGGCTTTAGTCAATGGAGACAACAATAAGAGTTGAGAAGCCACAGTTTGGACAAATCAGTCAGAGATTTCTGAGCCACTTGAATGAATCGGTGATTACTTTACTTTGAATTCCATGAAATTACATGACGGGCAGCAAACTACTGAGTCGCCTCGATCACATCAGATCGAGGATACGGACGTTCAGTGGGTCACGTATTAAGGTGCGTTCACACCTGTGCGCCTTGCGGCTAGTCGCTTGCGCCGCACGAAAGTAGAGGTGTCCAGTGTGAATACAGGTGTGAATGAAATCAATCGCATGCACATTGTTGGAGAAGAGGCGTGTCTGTACTTGCGTGTGGGACAAGCACAGGAGCACGACGACTAGCCGCAAGGAGCACAGTTGTAAACATACCTTTACACTGCCAGAGTTCTTTGATCAAAGATCTTTGTCAAAATTCTTTGATCAAAGTACTTCACTAGGCCTACTACACCACCATCAAATTTTTCGTTGGAGCTTGGATGCTGAATATATAATCGTCTTTACGACAGCAAAGTGGATTGGTTAAAAAGAAAGAGAAACCGAAAAGATTGTGTGTGAAGCGATGGACAGCGAGAAGAGAAGCTCAAAGTGTTCACCACAATTTGCTTCGGGAGGTATTGCAAACGAGAAATGCGATTTTTACTAAAAATCAGCTCTTGGTTATGTCAAGATTCTTAGCAACAGACGAAACATATTCGAGCTTACAGTATAATAACTGCATACCAAAGTGTATCATTTCACGCATTGTTTCAGAAACGTGTGAAGCAATATACAAATCACTTAAGATGGAATTTATGAAGGTTAGGTTACGTTATTTGGAGTAACAAATAAATACCGTCATTTATTTCCCTTATGTACACTTTACTGACAGCACTGTTATTTCTGTATCACCATATATACCTTAGTCCATTTATTTTCTTCCTTACATCATCCACAGCGAAGTCACTTCGAACAAAGCTGATGGCTGCAGCTATTTCTTTTTGACTGTCCCTGAACGCTTATTGAGGTTTCTATAATCAATGTGTTTGCTGTTATAACGAATGTCGCTTTCATCGTACCTGGAAACTATGGATTTGATGGTAGGCACACACCAAATAAACTCTGAAATCATTTAACAAGTTAGAATCAACTGAAGTAAGTGAGACGAATATACAGTATCGAACTTTTATCAAAGCAAGGTCCACGTTCTAACTTTGAACAAAGATCTTTGATCAAGGAAAACTTTGATAGAAGCTGCTCTAGTACACTATCAAAGTTTTGACCAGAGGATTTTGATCAAGGATCTTTGTCAAAGAAATTCCACAGAGTAATAAGAGCCTAAGGTGCGGATAATAATAAATTCAGAGAAGGATAACACGAAATGCTTAAGCCTACTTCTGTATAGATATTGAAATGATTTTGTGTCTTCGAGCGAACCGCATTATGTCTAAATGCAGTCCTCCTAGTTGTACTAATATCCAGATAATTTTTCCCGTTGTTCCTTATTTTCAGCCGTTTAACTAATGCGAAAGCTGCTAACGACTGAATTATTATGAGCTAACGACTAAAATCCACATTCAGCCCGTCTGAACCAATTGACAACGGATCTATAAAAGGTTTCTTTCTCCTCTCCAACCCTACCGATCAACACCTCAAGCCAGGCGGCTACACCAGCGCGTGTCCATAACTGCGGTTCTCGCTTTCTGAACTAACGCAACACATGCCACAAAAGAGCCACTTAAGGAATATGTGCTGGACTGGCAGGCTTGCTGGACCACTGCTAACGGCACTTGTTACGAATCGCTAGAGGCCATAAAGCCCCTCCATTTTCAGACCGGCTCATGACAGTTTGCGCTATGAAGGGCGGTTATTGCCGAAGCAATTGGTTTTCTGTTATACCGGTATTTTTTATCTCCCTTTTACCTGAGTGTTAAAACCGTTGAAAACAACCGGTTTCTGAAATAATCAGTATTTGTTTTTTTTATTTCTGTTGTTTCCAGTAGTAAACTTAGACATCGAACAAAGGCTGAAAAATTCTAAGACTCCGTCAGACTTCCGCATTATAATTTTCACCACACACAGAATCAAAATATCAAATAAAATAGGTTGATAAAAGAAAGCTTAGTCCGTCCACCGTTTACCGCTTTCTCGAAAAGTAGCGCGGGGTTGAACTCTGCAAAAAAATCACCTGCTTTCTCCTACTGACTCTAATTTTCTGAAATTTTATTCAAAAATCATGTTTCAATCGAGGATGATAAAATTTTTTGGGAATTAGTAATAGGCAGTGCTAAAGGCTGAAAACCGAGGTTGGAATTGAATTGCTAAGTTTTTCATTTCCTACTGTTGCCATAATTTGCTTTCTCTGTTATTATATCATAGAAACGATAGACAAATAACAAGATTTTGTGTAAAATTTCTTGCACTCTTCTCATTAATTATTTAGAATGAAAAATCTGTTCTGCACTCAAATATATTTTATTTACTTTTTAACAGGCATTTGAATATAGTCGTTTTTCGGTGATAAAAATAAAAATATACTAATAAATTGAAATGAAAAATGTAGATAGTAGGCAAATAATAATATTTGCGAGGAAGAATTACATCACAATGGTTACAATTTTAGTAATGAATTAATCCATTGGCCAATATTTATATTACAGCCTGTTCATAAATTTTCGTTGTATAAACTGTTGATCTGTGAGAAGACTCCTTTCATCAGAAGCAATAACATTCAAAGACGATACTAATCTTGCAGAAGCCACAGAACTTACTTTCAAAGATAAACATTTTTTGGCTACAAACGATAAGTCTGGCACATTGCTGTTTCTGGGTAGTAAGAGATGCTGAAAGTAAAGCTCTTATTTCAGTCGGAAACAAGCTTTGAGATTCCACTAGACCATTCTCGGCTACTTGCTGATCATGTGATGACCGAAGACGATTTGCGTTTTCTGACCCCCTCCATTTGGAATAAAGATGAAAATTATCGGTTTCTCCCAAGTATTTATTTACCTCTTGGGTCAAATTTGTATCGGGTTTGCTGGTGATGAGGGGTTTCATGTACAATTTTTAAACCGTGGATCTGACAGCGTAGAATTGCACAGCAGAAAGTTATGTAATACCTTCACGCTTCTGTCATTTATGTTTCTTAGAAGCCTTTGAGGTAGTACTTTGGCTGCACAATGTTTAGAACTGCGATTTATTCAAGCATTTTGGAGAATGGTCACTAGGAGAATAACAGGACTTCCTGCAGTGTACTCGCTTCCAGAAATCTCGTTTGTAATCTCTCGAAAGGCATTAAAATAACCAATATTTCTGACAAAATTCCAGTGTAATTCAATACTCTCAGACTATGGACGATGCCATTCTGCAAGACAACCCTTCCAACAACGACAGCGAGAAACTACCGTATAGACGAGGTCAGGGATAGTCTTGCACGCTGCATGTACGCGCGGCAACAGTGCTGAACGATCCTTATGTCGCGTGCTTGTTGTTCGTTGTCACTGTTGTTATTAAAGTAGCACTGATCGATTTTCTCTTTTCTTATAACAACGTAACTTTTATTTAAAAATCAAAAATACTATAAGAAATTGATACACAGTTTTCTTCACCCAGTTGTCAGTAGAAAATAAAAAAATACTTCAATAATCGGGACGAAATACATACCGAAAATTACCGGTTATTCAGAACTAAAATACCGGTATTGACTTAATCCCTACGTTAGTTTGCAACCAACGGCTCTGTTAGACGGTATGACGGTGAACGTTGTCTTGGCGTGGCGGGTCGTTGGTCGTTTTCTCGAGTGTGAAGATTTCATCCTAATTGTCATCCCCACTACTTTCAGAACTTGGTGTAGACGTTGCAACTAAAACATTTATTTAAATATGAGATGAATATAAACTGACTATGATGTGACTGATACAATTAATTTTCTTTATAGGTATATTATTAATTACAATAACGTACCGGGAGGTGTCATCGGTGAGAAAACTATAGTTCCAACTGCACCCAAAGAAAAATAAACCTTTGAGTTGCACGTTGCAATGCATATTAGTTTTATTAATAGATCATCCAAAGAATACAAGCAATGAAAAACGAATTTTCTGATTTCTGAAATAAGAGTAGCACACTTAAACCCACTTCTTGTTTATAACTCCTATACATTAATACCCACAACTAAAAATGTTGATAATTGATTGTGAATCGACACAGCTGCAGCTGACTTATCAAAACCGCCTTTTTTCAAAATGTTGCGGCTGTGTCTCCTTAAGGTATGGTATTCCTAAGAGAGGGTGCACAGAAGATCTACACCTACACGATTCCTCTGCAATTCACAATCAAATGTCTGGCATTGGGTCCATCGAACCACCGTCAAGTTATTTCTCTACCATTCCACTCTCGAACAGCGCACGTGAAAACCGAACACTTAAATGTTTCCGTACGAGCTCTGATTTCTGTTATTTTATTATGATGATCATTTCTCTCTACGTACGTGGGCGTCACCAAAATATTTTCACACTCTGGGTCGCCGTTTGTGTTTGAAATTTCGTGAGGAGATCTTGCCGCAGCGAAAACCGCCGTTGTTTTAATGATTGCCATCCCAATTCGCGTATATCCTATCCGCGGTGCTCTCTTCCCTATTTCGTGATAATATAATACGAGCTTCCTTTCTCTGAAATTTTTCGGTATCCTTAGTCAATCTTATGTGATCGGATCCCACACCGCGCAGCAATACTCCAGAAGAGGATGGACAAGCGAGTTTGTTAGCAGTCAGTCTCTTTAGAAGATCTGTTGCATTTTCTAAGTGTTCTGCCAATAAATCGCAGTCTTCGGTTTACTTTACTCACGAAATTGTCTATGTGATCTTTCCAATTTAAATTTGTCATAACTGTAATCCCTAAGTACTTAGCTCAATTTACAGTATTTAGATTTGTGTGATTTATCGTGCAATCGAAATTTTATGTATTCCCTTTAGTACTCATGTGGATGACTTCACACTTTTCATTATTTAGAGTCAATTATCACTTTTTACACCGTACAGATATCTTGCCTAAATCATTTTGCAGTTGGTTTTGATCATGTGATGACTTTACAAGACGGTAAAAGACAGCATCATCTGCAAACAATCTAAGATTCAGATTGTCTCCTAAATCGTTTATGTAGATGCGGCAGAGCAGAGGGCCTGTAACACTTCCTTAGTGAACGCCAGATATTACGTCTGTAATAATCGATGACGTTGCGTCAGTTACTACGAACTATGACCTTTCAAACGTGAAATCACGAATCCAGTGGCTCAACTCAGACGACACTCCACAGGCACGCAAATTGATCAGAAAAATCCGTCTTGTCTGTGCCGCCAACAAATAAGTGCTATTAGCACCGGTCCAGTAAACGTTCCAGTGCAGTACATGTTAGTTAACTTGCTCTTTTGTGGCAGCTGTTGCGTTAGTGCAAAGAGCATGAACTGCAGCTACGGACACACGTTGGGGTGGCCTCGTGGTTTAAGGTGCCGATCGGTCGGACTGGAGAGACGAAAGATGACTTGGGTAGAACCCGGATCGTTTGGTTCAGACTGCCTGAATTTGTGTTTTAGTCGTTACGTCACAGTAATTCAGTCGTGCTTGGGCTGGTTACCGGCTTTCGCATTAGTTAAAAGTTTGAAAGTAACGAACAACGGGAAAAATTTATCTACGTCTTAGTACAGCTAGGAGGGCTACATTTGGACGTAACTCATAAACATAAAATCATTTTAATATCGATACAGGAGTGGGTTTAAACATTTCGTCTCATCCTTCTCCGAAGTTATCATTATCTCCTCGATCTTGTGTGATCAAGGTGCCTGTCAATAGTTTGCTGCCCATTATCTAAGCCGGCCGGAGTGGCCGAGCGGTTCTAGGCGCTTCAGTCCGGAACCCCGCGACCACTACGGCCGTAGGTTCGAATCCTGCCTCGAGCATGGATGTGTGTGCTGTCCTTAGGTTAGTTAGGTTTAAGTAGTTCTAAGTTCTAGGGGATTTTATCGTTGTTTCTATTCACTGAAGCAGAATGACAGGGGCATAGATCTATGTGTCAGTGTGGAGAGCTTTAACCACCGAGGGAGATATAAATATGCTAATTTGTGAGTCCGTTTATGAACTCTACACTATGTCATATAGAAAGGTGCCTATCACAAAGAATGCTTTTATTACAGGCAGTGAGGCTCATAGGTCATTTTGCTTCCACATTTTATGGCAGAAGAAATTGTACCATTTTCTTAAACCGTTTTTCTATAAAATTCACTTTTTGCTAACTCAAAACTACAGTCCAGTTGGCGCCACAATTTTTTTCTGTAAGGCACGATGTGGCCAAAGACGAGTTGACGAGTCCACAGTGTGTTCGTACCACTGTGCCTTCTACCATCTTATGTTTTGGAGCTCATCATAGCGAAACGACGAGTCCCCGACTGTACGTTTAAAAAGTGCATACATATAGCTTGAAACGACTGAATTTCTAGATATTGCTGCAAGGAATCCACCAATGGAAAGGATACTGCAAATACGGCTATGCTCGTGACGAGTCCGGGAGTGGTGATGCCACATTGAACTATCAACTGTCATGAAACAAATGTCAGAAAATAATGTTACCTTGTCATAAAAAATATTGTGGTGTATTGAATGAACGAAGGTGGTAAGGAACGTCTATGTCACACTACAGTTAAACAGTAATTTCGCTCTGACCTTTCTTAAAGTGAATTGCAAAGGTGGAAAAACTGTTCCAGAACAAAGGAAGGGTTAATTGAAAATAACGCCCTTGTTAAATGCATATCTTTATGTACTATTTTTCCGCACGAAAGCAAGAATCATTCAGTGTCATCGATGTCACCGTATGTGACAGGGACTTAGACATTTCTAAAGAAAGAAGGACTACAGAATTTACTGCTTCTTCAATTTGTATTACTGGTTTCCACAAATAGCACAAAATCGCGTCTCGAAAGACAAAAACATGTACTTTGAGAAATATGTCGCAGAAAGAAGTGATTCACACTAATGTGATCGACTCATTTGTTGTAAAAGTAAGAAGCAGTGAATTGTACGATGCAATGCACTTCAGTCTAATTTGGAAAAAGAAGTGCGCGCTAAGAGAATACTGTCATTAAAAGAGGAAAAGCATACAGAAGCGACTGCTCACTTCATGTCTGCGGTTATACAGTAATAAACAATAACGTTAGTGTTCAATTTGGATAATTCATTGTCATCTTTTTCGTATGCTTGTCTTCAAGAATTGACCGAAACCTTTTAGAGTTTGTGGGAACCATGTCATATTTTCGCATTCACAATAAACATTGTTCACTATTCGATAACTTTATTATGTGAGCAAAGTATGAACAAAGAACATAAGATCAACGACAACTGTAAATAACGACAGTAACTATGCCAACAACAGCAAAGCTGCGTTTTATAGTCCGCGATGATTTCGTTCACTTATAGCGGCGAAGTAGTAGCCTCATCGAGATCCGGAAAAATGGGCCAGAAAAACGCTACATCACGCTTTTCTTCCGTTTTGAGAGAACAAATTCCTACCCTACATTTCTGTTCGGGTTATAAACATCCTGAATCATTATCAACCTCATTTCGAGGTTATTCTTACAAAGAAGGGAAGATATTTCGTACCCCACCCGGCACGACAAATGAACTTCAGTAATAATATCTTGAAATTTGTCTTTTTTTTCAATATCTGTTTAAATACACATTGCACTCCTCCAAAGACACTAGTATATTGCGGCACTCATTACTAATTCCGGGCTAGTTTTGCGTAAAAACGTCGAAGAGTGTCTGCAGCTCAGAAGGCTACTGATTTTTGTCCTTGATTTGTATTCGGGTTGCATAAAAATGCAAAGTTGCAACATTATATCAACATTTCATACTTTTACAATAGTGAACAGAAATGAAATTAATGTGGACGCTTGGAAATCCTGTATTTACTTGTGTATTCTCATTACTAATTTCGAAAGAACGTCATGAATGAAATAAAATTTGTGTTACTCTACGAATTTATTAGCTTTCGTTCTGTTTCGATAGGTAGTGCAGCGCTCGTCTCGTAAACCAATAGAGACAGCAGCGAGGCAGCTCCACGATGCGCAGAGCGAGAATTCAGGCTTTTTGCACCAGTCAAGCCGGAAAACACGCGAAAAATGTCACATTTCATTATTCTTTTGAGTAGTTTCTAGTTGCAAGTCGAGGGCTAAAATTTTGCGTACGGGTTTTTTAAAAAAAGATTACTAACACTGAAAAACGAGATAACACCACGTGTTTCGGAATGATAAGGCTGACCATTCTCTTTGTAGCTGAAGTGTACAACACACGTTAGGCGGAAACAAAACAGTAGCACTGAGTTTCAGACTACAAGTGTATATGTGAAGTAAAAATATGCGTGAAACGTAAAAATGGGTGCGTCAGTTTGATATAACCTAGGCAACGTCAGTGCAAAGTCTGATCACATGAAGCTGCAGTACGGCGCACACAGCGATGCATGACACTATTACGTATAGTAAGCATAAGCTACAAAGGACAGAATTGTTCTTCCATTGTATGGAAGATCATCTCACACACACACACTAAGAGATTTAGTTTTGGAGGTACAGTTGACCATCGCATGCTGTGGGTAGTCTGCTGTTCAAGACATTTATTCAATGTACGACCCCTGTACAGTCCAGCGTGGTCGACTTGTGGAATGAAATGTATCACGTAAATACCGATGATAGTTCCATAAAATCACTCACTTTTAAAAATGAACAAGCTTGGAAAACAGTGCTGTAGCTGAAATTTTCTCAGCAAATCAAGGAAAGTGCACCGTCAACTTGCAGACTAAATATGACTCATTCTTGAGGAGAATGGTGCTTCATTGAACAGCAAAATCGGTGTTATTGTTGATTGACCCAGGGATGTAAAGGTGGTGAGCAGTACACATCTATATGGTTCTATCGCATGCAGAGCACCCTCATGCAGAATACCGAACACAGTATTCGATTATTTTATCCTTTCTCTGGAAGAAGCGTTTTTGAGATAAATCACGGTATATTCTGTTGGAGAACATAACAATAACAGATAATTTTGACTATTTAAATTTTTAAAGTAAGTGGTCTCGCATCTAGCTACTTGGTTGGCTTATTATAGTTTTTTTAATGTTAAAATCCAAGTTTACTCCCGCTGCCGGTCCACATGTAAATCATTTAACGCATTTAATGTATACACTGTTTCAATGATACAGAGATAAGTAGTAATTCTTAAAATGTTTGACGTTAGTAACATTATTGTATTAGAATCACCGACGCTAACCGTCTCAGTACCGGGACAGCAGCCATCGCATGGGCTCTGGCAACACACTGTAGACATCTCGTAGCTTTTGTTGCCAGCTGCTACGATTACTGCAATGTTTATGAGAGACACACATAAGTGCATCGGCTTCTGGTAAGTTTGACCATCAGCATAAGCTTCTTCCATTCGATGACGTTAAAAATAATTTTTCAGTGTATTTCAATTCAAGTGTTTTATTGGTTTTCATCACTATATTTTTTTCTTCAATCACTCCAGGACCTAACATTGTCCTGGATAACATTTATGAAGGGTGTGGTCTGTTGCTAGACATAGACCCCCAAGAACTTATTTTAATCGGTAAATTGATGACAGTTTGCGATTTTAACACAGGTCAGTCCCTTTTTGAGCAGTTTTTCCATGTCCCCATCTCTTTTTCATTTATTTACTGGGTACGGCTTCACTGTTTTCAATCAAGGATCAGTTTCTGATTCCCAGTTTTATTCCTTCGTTTTTTTAGACGGGACAGTCATCGTTGATAACGATTTTTATCAATTGGGGAAGGCTGAGAACTTGGCCTAGCCACAGCAGCTGTCACTCTGTGACATTCTGTGACAACTCCCTGTACCACATGACATAGCGTTAGTGAGTAATCTTCTTTTGGTATGAAAATACCGGTCTTGTTCATTAAATACATATAGGCACGTTTTTGCAGGCGTGTGTGATGCACACCTAGTTTCCTAGCTAGATACGTAATATTTTCTTCCTTCTTTAAGTCAGTTCACTCAGTACTTTAAGGTACCTCAGATAACTGAATTTCCTTATTATCAAGGTATTCATTTACAAAATTTTCTGTACAGTTGTACACCAGAACAGCCAATTTAAAAGTTGTGAGACCGGTTGCGTGGTCTCTAATCGACTTAAATAAATAGAGCTACAGCGAACTATTGGACTTTTCCTTCAGTTTTCTATTTTAAATGTTTTAACATATGTATTTAAATACCTGCTGTACTGTATGAATTTGTCAATCAATTATGTATAACAATAATAGCAAGTATCTGTCACCGCTGTGTGTGGTATTCAGTGGTCGTGGTACTGTGAACCTTCTAGGAGCCGAACGTTTGGTTATAAAGAAATCTCAGTCTTAGAACAACATAAGACCGTAAATAAAAACATCCAAAGAGCGCTGTCTGAGTGACTTCTTGCAAATTATTAACAGGCAACAGTTGCCGTTCGTCACGTGATGTACCCCATCAGAGAGCTTACAACAATATCCTGAAAACTTCAGTAACTGCTGTACCTTCATTCACAGAACACATACATTTAAATTACAAAACACGCAAATATAATCGAGAGAATTTAGCAGTATAGAAGTTAGTTTGACAAAATCGAAATTCATCAAATGTAATTTTTATGGTCTCGTGTCCAAAAGAATGTATGAGTGAACCAGTTTGTTCTAACCGTGGCTATGTTACGTAATCTTAAATGTGTTCTGTGCCCTGTGAGTGTGATTTCCAATTCGTGAGCCTGTCAACAAAACTCACCTAACAATTGACAATACATCTCGATAGAGTCCACAAAATACATATATTAGTACGAAATGTTTTACCAAAGTTGTTCAAAAGCTTATTACTAATTGTTTGATAATCTTAATATAAGTCACTTATTCTTCCTCACATTACTTATCATGTAACAGACTGCTCGGGATTATGGAACTGATTTACTTTACGCAACAAACTGAACAGCACAAAATAATAGTAATATTTTTCGGGCCATATAAATGTCCAACTTAATATTTTAAATGTGTTGAATAAAGAATATGTTGGAGTTTACAAGATCTTTGTTTTGATAGAAATTATTCGAAGTGTAATTAAAAATAAAAGTGTATCGTAATGTAGTGAAAGAAATGTACAGAATGAGCCTAGAGCACATTTCATTTGAGGACAACAAATTAAGAATAATATACTACTAGCGGCACAGAAGCGATAAATGCGCCTATGCAATTCAGTATGATTACAATTTATGAAAATAATCGCAACGTAAATTAGACCTGAAGGTAGGAGAACAAGTGTGTTCGTGTTCTGAAGTCGATGAATTTGCACTTGTATAATTCTTGAAGTATTACTCCAATCTGACCTCACGTAAGCACAGAGTACCTAAAAAAAAGTAACTATCTGAAATATAAGTGAAAAAAAGCAGAAGAAAATCGAAACATTCTGAAATTTGTTTACAAGCCGGGATGAATTCGGTCCGTCCCGCCGAAAACGATGTTTTTACCGCTGATATTAGTACTTTAAGCACAAAGGTGATTAAATCGTTTTATGTCTGGAAATATTGATGGAAATGCACTTCAAATATTCAGAAAAGGAATGGAAACATTGATGAAATCACAAGAATGTCTGAAGAACACCAGCACTTTATCAGTCAACCTTCCTGTAAAGAACTAAATATCGATTAAAAAACAGTTTACAACAGTTAAGACGAGGATGTAGAGTAATAACTCGATTTCTTATGATCTGATGTTGAATCGAAAAATAGCTGAAAGAGAAGGAGTTTACACACTGCTTGAAACCGCTGATTACGGGGGATACAACGTGGCAAAATATGATAGTGATGCATGTCGTCGAAGGTAAACGGACGAATAATTGTTCATATGTAGACATCCGTAATGTCTCTTCAAATTTTATTCCTTCAATACTTAAAATTCCTCTATACATTAAACGAAGTGTATTTAATTGTGTTAACAAAAAAGTATCTCTGTGTCCATTGTCCAATAAAGAACAAGCACACGTGTTCTGTTTTCCTCTCATTAGAAATACACGCCATGAAACGTGTATTTGAACTTCAGTTATATGTAGTGATGTAGTCATTGCCAATTGAAACGTTTCAAATCTGATGATAATAGTGATGATCAGACCTCAACTAGTACTTCCGACAACTGCAGAGCAACTGGAGAGATGCTGATACACGAAGAATCGATATTTATACAGGTTTTTATCCATCAAAATGCGTGTGCTACACGATGAAGGCCGAATAAAGTGCGCGGTTAGATTTTGTAGTCGTGTCACTGCGTGGGCCACAAATGAACCGATGTTCCCGCGCGCGCTATGACCGGTTACATAAATGCAGCTTAATTGTCAACACTGAAACCAGGGGTGATTCTAGAAGTCGGTCAAGGGGGTGGCTAATGGGGGGAAGGGGGTTTGGGGGTATGGAATATCGCTTAACAAAAGGAGAGTTGGGGTCCTCCACGGACAAATTGGTAAAATTTAGTGTTGCTTAAAGTAGTTTGTTTTGGAGTTCAGGGTAAAAAATGTGTATTAATAAATAATAAGACGAGCATTTTAAGTTAAATGATATTTATTGGTTTAGATAGTTAGCTATTTGCCACTCTTATTCTTTTGTTAAAATGTGTTCTAAATACATTACGACCTATATTGCTACATAATTATTTACAAAAATTATTGAATCTGTTGGAGAAATATAGGCTGATTTCTGAAGTCATTTTATCCAATGTAATATAATACTACATTGTGTGTGTGTGGGGGGGGGGGTTATAACCCTCATAGCCCCTCCCCTCCCCCTTACCACCGCCCCTGACATAAACTAGTTGGAAATACCGTCTCCTGTTTCTGATCCCTTTGGAATGTATTGCATTGTATTATCAGCACTGAAATCTCTGGTAGTGTCACTGCGTGTATCACAACCAAAACAATGGTGGCTCTGCGGGTCGCACGAAAAAGTTGCAGGCCACGGATTGCTGACCTCTGAAATAGTCCGGCGATGGTACAGCATAAAATACAACAGTAAAAGTAGTGAAAACTACACAGTACAGGTAATAACAAATAAGATTGTGAAATTCGAAAATACTTCCAATGAGTTACTTTTATGACGCTCATTAATTACTGATTCACACTTCAGTAACTGATTAGAAACAGATTCACATGAACAAAAATTAATTAAAAATTGGTGACAAAGACATCTGTTAACGTTTTAACTTCTATGGTCAAAACAATATAGAACTAGGTAATGCTGGGTAATAGGTAGCTAGATATACTTCTCATTACATAGATCCATAGTGAGGATATCCTCAAGGATGTAGAACATTTCTAAAAAACAAAAATACTTACTACAAAATACGAAAACAGGTTTGCCACTGTTTCTTCCACACACCCAAAAATGAATAACCTTAAAGAAAATGGAGTAATGATAAAACAGAAACATATTTTTATTTACATGTTATTACCAACCTTTTCACAAACATGCAAGTAAATATAAACAGAAGTGCATAACACAGTTACTAGTCACGTATCGACAACTAGAAAGCGGTTTACAACATTTAGAAAGACCACATTATTACACTGTGGATGTACGGAGGTCTTATTTTACGCAACAATTACGTCATCTGATATTATTGAAAATATGTACAACACCTGGTGCTAATAAGAAATTCGTCATTGGCTTAGCCCACCAATAAATCCTTTGGGCTCTTGTTAAATTGTTCTTTACTAGTAGCTAAACTTTTTATGGGGGCTGGCAAGCTATTGCAAATGTGTGAACCTCAGTAATGTGCACTTTTCTGAACCAAATCTTTCAATCTTTATATTATGTAGATTACTCTTATTACTCGTACTGATTTCACGAACAGAACTGTTGGTTTGAAAAGGGATAAATTATTTACGACAAATTCCAACATGAAATAAATATATTGGGCAGCAATAGTCAGTATCTCAAGTCCCTTGGACAGATGTCTGTAAGTATTCCTTAAACTGACTGAATAAATAGTTCGCATTACATGTTTTTACTTTCGGAAAACTTTAGATTTGAACTGATACGTTCATCCAAAAAAGTTCTTATACGACGTTATGGGATGTCAGTGAGAGAAATATGCCTGCATGTTTATTTCATATTATTTATCTCTCACAACATTCGGACTGCAAATGAAGATTTGTTTTTGGCGCTTATCTCACTTACTTTTTTTGCACCTTAAGGAAAAAACATTGGCCTGCATTTTAGAGGAGTAATCTGTTTTGCCTGAGATTTTTCTACGACGTGATGATATCGCACGAAGGCGACAGAAGTCTATCAATTCCAACTTATAGGTCGTCATAATAATTGTACAACAACGTGTCATGGACATAAAGGTTTTTGTAAAGTTTCAGAATTGTACTGTTATAAGGTATTCTAAATTGTAAAATAACGAGGCGGTTCCATTAAATTCTGCTGTTTACGTTTTGATTACATTTTCTATACACATATAGTGTCTGAACATTGTCGACAATCAAGCCTAGCGGGAACGCAAGAAGTCATTTAACTAAATTGTCAACTGTGAACAGCTTCTTCTAGTGGTGACACTTTTTTACACACGCGTGGCGCATATTGTAGGCCATACATTTGCAGATTTCTCAAGGCAATACTGGGGTACCAAATTAACGAATGATTTTACAATGAGTTGATTTAGAATGACCACTCCTTGCATCAAAATGTTTAACAAGCCTGAACGAGCTGTGAAAGTTTGTCGGTAGGCTTGGACTCGCCCTGTAATCATGTGAGTGGGTTTATGCTGTATTGGAGACAGCTCCAACTTCACCATACTCTATAAATTTCGTGGTAGATTAGAATTTTGTGCCAGAGCGGGATACGGAACTGAGACGTTTGCCTTTCGTGGGCAGTCGCTTTGCCGCCCGAGTTATCCCACGCTGCTCACGGGCCGTCCTCACAGCTTTATTCCCGACAATGCTTCTTTAACAAAAATTTTCTTTTGGAAGGGATCTGTTCTACGCAAAGCACAATTTTTTTTCTTTTCTTCTGTTACCCAGAAGATATGTTTCGCTGAAGTTTTAGCATCATCCGTGGGCTTTTATTTTCATTCTTATTACCACATACAATGGTTTTCCTGTTTTCTTTTTATTTTTAAAAAAAAAAAAAAAAAAAGGATTTGCATTACAGGAAGTCACGGCATGTGGTAACAAGACAGGAAACAAAAGTCGCTGATGATGCAGAAACTTCAGTGAAACACGTCTGGGTCATAGAAGAAAAAGCATCTGTGTTTTCCTCAAGGCAGGCCCCTTCCAAGAACAACTTTATTTACAAGCACACACAGACAGAGGAGCTTCAATTTACCTCTTTATCATACTCGTCCGGACCTTTAAATGGATATGCGAGGTCTCTCTCCTAAGAGTCGTCAGGCGCATATTCTCTTACTTTTCAGCAGATATTAGCATTTTCGGTTTTGCATGGTATACATAAACTGCAAAAAGGTGGGAATTTGAGGAGATGGGACCTGGATAAAATGAAAGAACCAGAGGTTGTACAGAGTTTCACGGAGAGCATAAGGGAACAATTGACAGGAATGGGGGAAAGAAATACAGTAGAAGAAGAATGCGTAGCTTTGAGGGATGAAATAGTGAAGGCAGCAGAGGATCAAATAGGTAAAAAGACGAGGGCTAGTAGAAACCCTTGGGTAACAGGAGAAATATTGAATTTAATTGATGAAAGGAGAAAATACAAAATTGCAGTAAATGAAGCAGGCAAAAAGGAATACAAACGTCTCAAAAATGAGATCGACAGGGAGTGCAAAATGGCTAAGCAGGAATGGCTAGAGGACAAATGTAAGGATGTAGAGGCTTATCTCACTAGGGGTAAGATAGATACCGCCTACAGGAAAATTAAAGAGACCTTTGGAGAAAGGAGAACCACTTGCATGAACATCAAGAGCTCAGATGGAAGCTCAGTTCTAAACAAAGGAGGGAAAGCATAAAGGTGGAAGGAGTATATAGAGGATCTATACATGGGCTATGTACTTGGGAAGAATATTATGGAATTGGAAGAGGATGCAGATGAAGATGAAATGGGAGATATGATACTGCGTGAAGAGTTTGACAGAGCTGAAAGACCTGAGTCGAAACAAGGCCCCTGGAGTAGACAACATTCCATTAGAACTACTGACAGCCATGGAAGAGCCAGTCCTGACAAAACTCTACCATCTGGTGAGCAAGATGTATGAGACAGGCGAAATACCCTCAGACTTCAAGAAGAATATAATAATTCCAATCCCAAAGAAAGCAGGTGTTGACAGATGTGAAAATTACCGAACTATCAGTTTAATAAGTCACAGCTGGAAAATACTAAAGCGAATTCTTTACAGACGAATGGAAAAACTGGTAGAAGCCGACCTCCGGGAAGATCAGTTTGGATTCCGTAGAAATTCTGGAACTCGTGAGGCAATACTGACCCTACGACTTATCTTAGAAGAAAGATTAAGGAAAGGCAAACCTACGTTTCTAGCATTTGTAGACTTAGAGAAAGCTTTTGACAATGTCGATTGGAATACTCTCTTTCAAATTCTGAAGGTGGCAGGGGTAAAATACAGGGAGCCAAAGGCTATTTACAATTTGTACAGAAACCAGATGGCAGTTATAAGAGTCGAGGGGTATGAAAGGGAAACAGTGGTTGGGAAGGGAGTGAGACAGGGTTGTAGCCTATCCCCGATGTTATTCAATCTGTACATTGAACAAGCAATAAAGGAAACAAAAGAAAAGTTGGGAGTAGGTATTAAAATCCATGGAGAAGAAATGAAAACTTTGAGGTTCGCCGATGACATTGTAATTCTGTCAGTGACAGCAAAGGACTTGGGAGAGCAGTTGAACGGAATGGACAGTGTCTTGAAAGGAGGACATAAGATGAACATCAACAAAAGCAAAACGAGGATAATGGAATGTAGTCGAATTAAGTCGGGTGATGCTGAGGGAATTAGATTAGGAAATGAGACACTTAAAGCAGTAAAGGAGTTTTGCTATTTGGGGAGCAAAATAACTGATGATGGCCGAAGTAGAGAGGATATAAAATGTAGGCTGGCAATGGCAAGGAAAGCGTTTCTGAAGAAGAAAAATTTGTTGACATCGAGTATAGATTTAAATGTCAGGAAGTCGTTTCTGAAAGTATTTGTATGGAGTGTAGCCTTGTATGGAAGTGAAACGTGGACGATAAATAGTTTAGACAAGAAGAGAATAGAAGCTTTCGAAATGTGGTGCTACAGAAGAATGCTGAAGATTAGATGGGGAGATCACATAACTAATGAGGAGGTATTGAATAGAATTGGGGAGAAGAGGAGCTTGTGGCACAACTTGACTAGAAGAAGGGATCGGTCGGTAGGACGTGTTCTGAGACATCCAGGGATCACCAATTTAGTATTGGAGGGCAGCGTGGAGGGTAAAAATCGTAGAGAGATACCAAGAGATGAATACACTAAGCAGATTCAGAAGGATGTAGGCTGCAGTACGTACTGGGAGCTGAAGAAGCTTGCACAGGGTAGAGTAGCATGGAGAGCTGCATCAAACCAGTCTCAGGACTGAAGACCATAGCAACAACAACATGGCGTACCTGGAGTCAGCCCTAACAATTACTGCTCGTCGCGTCTTGCATGCGACGCCCAGTGCCAACACAAAGCTTTTTGTTTCACATTACAAAAAAACTTTTTTAAATCACATTTTTACGCCCCCATTCGATACAGCGCTCCCAAATTAGTCTGGTCCGATATTCGTTTTATCGACGTGTAATGAGGACGGAAAAACTCGAAGAATGAACAGAAATGTATCAGCGACTGAGTAGCGCGGGCCACGGTGGTGCTGCCGCTGCGGTAGTACTGGTTATTGTTCGTGTTATCGGACTAGACTAATGGGGACAGCTCTATCGAATGGGCAGGTAAATTCCTCTTCAAAATTAATTTTGTTTGTAGTCGGAAACAAACAGACGCTTTCCGTCTACACTGGGCGTCACATGAAATACGTGATGAGCAGTAATTGTTAGGCGCCGGCCGAGGTGGCCGAGCGGTTCTAGGCGCTACAGTCTCGAACCGCGCGACCGCTACGGTCGCAGGTTCGAATCCTGCCTCGGGCATGGATGTGTGTGATGTCCTTTGGTTAGTTAGGTTTAAGTAGTTCTAAGTTCTAGGGGACTGATGACCTCAGAAGTTAAGTCCCATAGTGCTCAGAGCCATTTTTTAAACTGTTAGGCCGGACTCCAAGTACACCATGCAAAACCGAAACTGCGAATATCTGCTCAAACATAAGGGAACATGCGCCTGACGACTCTTAGGAGAGACACCCCGTACATGGCATTTTTATGAGGGCGTGATGCAAAGTACTGCCTCCGAACTTTTTAGTGAAAACTCTTAAAGCTTTCTAAATAAAAGGAAACCTCATTAACATTCAATATCGTTATTCTTCACGTCAACGTATTTATTTCTCAACATAGTCACCCTGATAACGAACACATTTCTCCTAACGAGGGACCAGTTTGTTGATACCATCACTGTAGAATGTTTGACTTTGTTGACGGGGCCACGTCCTAACGTCTGCGTGTACTTCATCAGTATCGAAGTGAAGTCCCCGAAGGTGTTCTTTAAGTTTTGGAAACAGATGAGTATCGGATGGGGCCGAGTCGGGACCGTATAGAGAACGATCGATGAAAGCGAAGCCAACGCGTCGCATTATTGCAGGTATCGTAGCGCTCGTGCGTAGTCTGGCATTTTTCATGCTGAAGCAGAGCGTGCTCCAAGTGTGGACGAACTCTTCGAATTCGAAACTCGATTACAGCACGCTGTTTATCACTCACCGACACAGTTAACGTTACACACCACCACGTCATACCCTACAATTCGGAGACCTCTGGCGGCAGGCGCCGCAGTTATGTAGACAGGAAGAATCAAGATATAGAATGTTAATACAATAACGTTTGTGTTACTTAAAAAGCTTTAAGGGTTATCACATTTTAAAAAATCCGAAGGCATTACTTTTGAGCACGCCGTCGTAGCTTTATTTCAATCTTTAATGAATTAGTTGTGGATTAGATACATGATTCCTTGAAAGGAGGTAATAATGTGACCACAAAGTGAAAAAAGGGTAACAGAATGTAGTCGAATTAAATCCGGTGATACCAGTGGGATAAGATTGGAAAACAGAAGGCTGTAAGAAGCAGACGAATTCTACTATCTGGGCAGAAAAATAACTACGACACAGAGAACGAAATTAGGGTCGGGTGTATCCACAGATAGCGTCTGACGTTCTCGGTATATGCAAACGATTTATTAAAATAGAATCAGCAGCAATATAAGGTTGTTTGCTGACGATGTAGTTGTTTATAGGAAAGCAGCATCGCTGGGCGATCGTAAGGAATTGTAGAAAGACTTGTACAACATGTCAGTGTGCTGTAATGAATAGCGCCTCAATTTAAATATGTATGATAGTGTTCATAACAAGGAGAAAGAAGCATATAATATCTTACTACAAAGATTAATGGAGAACATATTAAGCACGTCACATGGAGTAAATGTTTATGGCATATTATTATTACTATTATTATTATTTTGTACTTTGCTCTGAGTTTTTCGGCCGAACGTGGCGGCATTGGACCTGCATTTTGGAATAGCAGAGCCTGAATTTCTCTCAGGTCGTTCACAAAGCAGTTGTTGACTTTAAACAAAAAAAACCGCATGCATATATATATGTAACGCTTTCTCGTTCACATAGAGTAAGTCTGCGCAGCGGGTAAGACTGCAGTTTTAATGACACAGATAATTGCCGGCGTGTTCATGAAATGAACCACTTGATTACATAGAGCGCCTTGTAGGCTGGTGCTCCGTCCTACTAACAAAGAAAACGCTCGTCCTTGAACTAATCTTCGACGGGACGAAATCAACGGTACGGACCGGTAAACAGAATAAGCATTATGATTTCTAAACAGCTTTGAAAGTACGCTTACCACGACCGGATCCGGGGCGATACTATCTTAACATACTGGAACACTCACGTTTCAAGAACACAGATGAAATTGGTTTCAGAGTAATGTTCTTCACACTTCCATCACATTCATAATTACTACGGGCTTGAGGGCTGTACTCAGGACATTTACCCAGTACAGAAATTTTAGATTCTATTTTGATCGAGGTCGTAATGACGAGTATGACGTGCACGAAGTATAAGCGAGTAAAGGCTACAGAGTACAGGGAATTGGTTTCAAGGCGATTCCTCTGCCTACATGTGTACGCTCTATCATTTCGATTTATATAAATGCAATATGGCTAGTGAATTTCTGACTGAGACCGACACACAAATTTAGAACAGCGAATTGAGGATCCAGTTAGTAAAGATAGTTGACCGCGGAGCCCCCAGATGATATCTATTTGCTACACGTGCGACTCCGGGATGTGCTGCAGTTTGTGTGCTTCGGACCATTCAGGACATTTAATTCTGCTCTTCGGCATTGTCTAGTTACTCCTAAGGAAGCTGTGAGTGTGTTTCAGGTTGATACGTTGAATACATTCAGCCCGAGTAGTTTCGGGATTCTTGCGATCACACAGTGAGTTTTCGTATCGATTCATCTTTTACACAATGCTATGATTTTCTTGACAAAATATATCGCGAGAGGATTACCTAGTAAGATATAAATATATTGAAATATTCATTGTTCCTCTTACTAAAACATTTTTCCTACAATTATGAAGTATAACATTTCTGAAATGTTCTTTATGACTTTGTTGGCACTTTCTCGTTCTTTCGATGTCGAACCTCAGTTTTGTTTGTATATGCAGCACGCACATGAAATTTCACATTTATCGGCTACAGCATCCATGATAAATTTTATATGTATGCTATAGTTAATAAGTAAGTCACAGTCCTCAAAATTTTTCGTTCCACATGTCGATAAAAATTTGTACACAGAGGAAAGACACAATGTAGAGCTACTTACGCAATATAGTTCAATCACTTCCGCACTTCGTATCATTGCCGGTGTTGGAGAGAAAAAAATCACCAAGGTAACATACGTTGCCTCTTTTCAGTCAACAACGCCCTGTACTTATATCTGGGGCAACTCATCCGTAAGACAAAGTTTTCATTAGAGAAAAGGGCACCACAAGAACAATATGTGTTGTTCATCCACGATCATCCTGTAGACATCTCTTTGAGTAGTTAGGTCAAAATTTGTCAAAAATCCATTTTAGAGTTCAGGAGTATCCACAACAGTACTAACTAATAGAAAAGCTTCCTTTACTACTTTTCATTATCACTGACGTTATTACAGTAAGGGAGTAAGTGTATTGCTTACCAAACCTGTAATAGCTTACCTAATAACACACAATGTGTGAGAGATAACAGAAGTAAATTTGGAAGCAACCTATGAACTCTCCTTCAGCACAACTCACTGTACTCTTCAGACGAATTTTTATTTATAAGCCCTCAGTTTATGTACTATTATTAGTATCGTATGACATTATGAGTATTTACAAATTAATATTTAAATTTAGAAAGAAGGTGTTAGTACACGGTGCTATTTCATACAAGTTTTTCACACCACTTTTGAACATACGGAGGCGGTCATTTCTCCGCATCATATCTTGTCTGTTTTTCGGCCCCACAATCAAATTGATACCATGCTCATGTATTATGCACTTATATATGTATTTTTTTTTACTGCCGTGTGAACTTATTTATAACTGATCAAAATCGATACATATTTGACCATAAATTAATTTAATAGCATATAAAAGATTCGACTCTTGCCATTACTTCCGAAGTTAAAAACTACACTGAGCCAAGAGACAAGATTCTGGTGACCATATCGCCGTTGTGAGGAATCACCGGGCCAGGAAGTACGGATGGGAGTGATTGCTGAGACAACCGGTTTTCGGTTATATCTCTCTTTTCCCATGCCTCTTTAAGCTGACTGTTAAAACCGGTTAAAATAGACAGTTCATGAAATAACAGATTTTCGGTTTTTTATTCCTATGATAAAAGAATAAATCTAACAAAGATTGAAAATTTTTTTACTCTCTCAGTTCCAAGGTATATAGAATCAAAATATTAAATTAAATAGGCAAATAAAAGAAAACTTGGTACGGTGTACCCACTGTTCGCTGCTTTTGTCGAAAAGTGGTAAGTGGTTGATCAGCAGTATTCTTCCACTGAATCTACTTTTTTGAAACTCTGCTCAAAAACCATGTTGTAATCGGAGATCGTACCACTGTTTGGGCATTACGAATGTTCACTGTTAAAAGGGTGAAAATTCACATTGAATAACTCTGTTTTCCATGTTAATTTGTCCGTTTTCAAGGGCTGCAAGCAGATAAAGGCGTATTATGTAGACACCGGCACCAGATCAGCTACTTTCTCTTTTTATGGTACACTGTGCACGAATGGGTGTTAAGTTTTTAGTTTATAGTGTTACCACAATTTTATTATTTCATAAAAATGGCAACAAATCTTTAATCTTTCAAATCAAATTAAACATTGTACTTCATTGTTATGTCACTTCGTAAAAATATTTCCATACTAGGCTTGGCGTCATTTTGCAGTACAATGGATGTCCGGCGACGACGGGGAGAAAATACCGTACAGACCAGTCTTTCGCACTGCACGTAGCCCTGTACCTTCAGCCACGACTCTCAGCATTGCCGTAGCAATTCTTATGCCATGTTTTTGTTGCTCTTTTCTGTCGGCATTCTTATTGAAGTAACACTGATCGCTTTCATCATTTTACAGTAATACAATATTTCATATCAATGCAGATTTTAAGAATAAAATTACACCTTTTCTAAAAAATGTTTATTTACAAAAGATAAATTTGATATCTCGGTTTTTTTACTCAGTTATTAGCAAAAAAATTTAAAAAAAACATCTGTTACAGCCGAGACAAAACAAACACCGGAAAATACCGGTTATTCAGAACTAGGATACCGGCATTGGTTTCTATCGGTTAGTTTTTCCCATCTTTATCACGAAGACGTCCCGACATTAACATTAGACTATTCAATAGCACTGTTGGCAGTGCGAGACACCATTAACTAAACTATCGTTATTTGTTCTTCAGACTTGTTAATGGGAACAGTGCCAGTAACGTTAGCTATCAAGAGTGCGAGTAAATTGGGAGCCCTATTTCATCAATTAACCGAGGCCGTCCTTCATTGGTTTGTGTTTCCTTTTAGGACTACGGAAGTGGATCACAGGCAGCACTAATATTTTTGGCCTGCTTAAAGCTACGCCACAGTACTCACGTAGGTGTACAACTAAAGTAGAGAGCAGCTGGAAAGTGACTGTGAAGTCGAAACATTGTGAACCTAACATATTGCGAATAAACTCACATGTCTGGATTACTTCTTTGAGAGAATACCATCAGTGTTCAGCAGAAGCTAACCCGTTGAACGAAGCACCAATCGATATGAACGTCGAATTGTCGCATTTTCTTCATTGTAGATTCTAGCGAGCAGTATCTCAATAGTTATGATATTATACTGTTTTCTTGCTTTAACCGCCAGTCTCTGAAAAAACTCAAACCAAACATGTTATACATGCGCACTGATTTTATGATACTTTATAAGCTTCTAACTCTATTTTCTTCTAGTTTTCTTAACGACCACGGCTTAGATTTGCCAGTTTCGAAGGTGCAACTCTGGACAACTGTTGCCCACTTGGAGACCAGTAGCGGAGAGCAGGCTAAGGTATTCCTAACTTTTTAAAGCTGAGTATCAACAGACAGAAATCCATAGAAACCACTGATTATAATCTGCAAATATTGAAGCATAATATCGAATAGTTCAATTACCTTACGATCAAACTGAGTACTTTAAATATTTCAGTTTTTACAAATTGCACAGATCACGCTGAAATTCAAGAAAGGTAGTAGGAGTAATTCACTAAGTTATAGGCCCATATCATTAACGTCGATATACAGCAGGATTTTGGAACATGTATTGTGTTCGAACATAATGAATTACCTCGAAGAGAACGGTCTATTGACATACAGTCAACATTGATTTATAAAATATCGTTCTTGTGAAACACAACTAGCTCTCCACATACACGAATTGTTGAGTGCTATTGACAAGAGATTTCAAACTAATACCGTATTTTTGGTTTTCCAGAAGGATTTTGACATTGTACCACACAAGCGGCTTGTAGTGGAATTGCTTGCTTATGAAATATCGTCCCAGTTGTGTGACTAGATTCGTGATTTTCTGTCAGAGAGTTCACAGTTCGTAGTAGTTGACCAGAAGTTATAGAGTAAAACAGAAGTGATTTATAGCAATGCCCAACGTAGCGTTATAGGGCCTCTGATGCTCCTTATCTATATGAACGATTTAGGAGACAATCTGAACAGCCGTCTTTGGCTAGGTTGCTTGCAAACGAGGCTGTCGTTTATCGTCTAGTAATGTCGTCAGAGGATAAAAAGAAATTTCAAAACGATTTAGAAAAGATTTCTGTATGGTCCGAAAGTTGGCAATTGGCCCTAAATAACGAAAAGTGTGAGGTCATCCACACGAGTAGTAAATGAATCCGTTAACCAACGGTTACATGATAAATCAATCAAATCTAAGTAATGGCCGTAAATACAACTAAATTCTTAGAAGATACAATTACGAACAACCTAAATTGGAAAGAACACATAGAAAATGTTCTGGGGAAGGCTAACCAAAGAAAATGTTTTACTGGCAGGAGACTTAGAAATCTACTAAAGAGACTGCCTGCACTACGCTTGTCCGTCCTCTTTCAGAGTACTGCTGCGCAGTGTGGGATCCTTACCAGATATGATTTGCGGAGTACATCGAGAAAATTCAAAGAAGGGCAGCACGTCTTGTATTATAACGAAATAGGGGAGAGATTGTTACTGGCATGATACAGGGTTTGGGGTGGACATCATTAAAACAAAGGCGTTTTTAGTTGCGGCGGAATCTTCTCACGAGATTTCAATCATCAACTTTCTCCTCCCAAAGCAAAAATATTTTGTTGGCGCCGACCGACATAGGAAGAAACGATCACCACAATAAAATAAGGGAAATCGGAGCTCGCACAGATAAACATTTCCGCAGGCTGTTCGGGACTCGAATAATAGAGCATTATTGTGAAGGTGGTTCGATGAACCCTCTGCCAGTCACTCAAGTGTGATTTGCAGAGTATCCCTGTAGATGTAGATGTGGATGTAGATGAAGTGGCAAAATGGCGACATTGGACGATATCAGCGGGCAAAGTGACTATTTAGTTTTGGGAACGAGATATAAAAAACTGTTTTAACAAAGAAGTGAATATATTTTATTGTAAAACATGATTCGAATTTACACCTTTCGCTAGTAAAATTCAAGCTGTGCTCTTCAATTCATGTACAGAGTTCGTGAGTCCTGAGGGAGCACAACAGGCACTAAATTCAATGTTCTTCTGGCCTCGAATCTGAAAACGTTTTTTCGCAGTACACACACTCTGTGTCTTCATCGTTGTCGTTAAAAACAGTTCTAGGGTTAGATTTCTTATTCTTCAATTTTTTTTCTTCTGCTTTTCTTCTCTCCGACGATTTCCCATTTTTGCTACTTCTTTTTCTTCTCTTCCTTTATTCGCCGCTTCTAGGTCACTGCTGTAAGGACTTGCTGGAAGTATCGCTGCAATGCCCTTCTTTCAGCCGCTGTTTTTGCGTTTTTCCCCACACGGTGTGGCCAGAAGCCACTGCCGAGATCGCCACTTTGCTCGCATTACATACAGGGTGGGGCAAATAAAAGTGGCCCGGAGAACAGTGTTCCAGGAAACAATGAAACATAGCAGAGGAAAAGAAATACAGCATTTACTTGACTATTCCAGTTTGCTGAAAGTGACCATCATTCATCCCTTGGCACTTTTGGGCCCTGGTCAGCAAGTTGGTGAAGTCGAATCGAATGCTGTAAATGCTGCACTCTCATCCGAAACGTTCTGTTGCAGTTGTTGAAGACTATGATGGTTGCTGCGATACACCTTAGAGCTCAGGGCTCCCCACACAAAGTAATCGCACACTGACAGATCAGGTGACCTGGGTGGCAAGCTAAGGCCGCGACCAGACTGACCTTTGCTACAGCTCTGTCAGGAGTGAAGATTTTGTAAATGCGCTCCAGGGTTCGGCCGACCGTATGGGCAGTTGCTCCATCCTGCTGGAAGTAACTGTTGGTTTGCTCCTCCTCCGTTAATGCTGCAATAAATGCTTTCAAAACGATGGCAATGTAACGAGCCGAAGTCCGGGCCACTTTTATTTGCCACACCCCGGACAAGCTGTACACCTTCTAATAACATGGCCGAAATTTCAATAACCAGAGTGGGTCTCTCGAGTTAAGATATGATGCTTTTAACAAAATTTCATTAAAAAGACAAAATTCACGTTTCCTGTCCGCAATAAATACACTGACTGATCAGTTACACGAGGATAAGTAAAATCCAAAAAAAGCGTTACAACTCTGAGGAGTGGCAGAGCAAACAGGTTACACTTCATGGATTGACTGGACCTCTCAGGGAGAATAAGTTAAAGCATTTCCCGCGCTATGCCAGCACCTTATAGGCCCCAGGATCCCAATGGCCACTCTCTCCGGTTCTCACCTATCTGGAATTTGTGGGTTAATTTTCTCAAAGGTGATTTACAGCGCTCGCACCATTGTTTTGTTGCCTCCTTACTTCGGCGTAATTCTGTTTCACAAGCAGAAAAAAAGAACATTTCCAACTTCTGATGCATCATTCCCGGATTATAAATTTAACACTATGTGTATCTAGTATTACTCGCTATTTTCACTTTCTTTTGATTATCTTGAGGCAACATTCATTCCACTTACATTATCCGCACTAGTTTTCTGTGCATGTTGTAAATGAACGCCCACCTTATAAACCCAGGCAGGCGTCGATATGGTGGACGCTAGAATGGTAGTAGGGAGGAGTGGGATTTAAACTCTAACCGGTCATCCATCTTCACATTTTCCAAAATTTCGTCAGATCACTTCAGGCGAACGCAGGAATTATTCCTTTGAATAAGTTACTTCCACACTCCCTTCCCCTCGCCGATAAGACGTCAAAACTCGAAGACCCTTTTTTCGCTTGTCTGTGCAAGCCCATCACGATCTTCTTAAAAAAAAAGCAAACCTATTACCTAAAAACGATAACTGAAGAAAATTTCGCAAGCCGAAATCGCTAAAAAAGCATTTTTATTGGATGACCGGTTTCGACAGATGCATCATTGCATCTTATGCTGGAAAATTTTTACAATATATTGTGTATCAGAGTTGCAAGTCGCTTCACATTGCATGTGCACTTCCCACTACTATGAAGATCACTACACATCGACATGTCAAATATAAAAGTATCGTGTACAAACATAAACGTAACTATATTGCGCCAATTACAAGTGTTCATCTCCACGCCAGCTGGTGGAGGTTTAGCTGCCAGTTGGTGGTAAGGTGAACACTTGTAATCGGCGCAGTATACTCAGATTTATGTTTGTACACAATACTTATACATCTGAAATGCCGATGTGTAGTGATCTTCATAGTAGTGGGAAGTGCATATGCAGTGTGAAGCGACTTGCAACACTGATGGACAATATGTTGTAAAAATTTTATAGCTTTTTTTAGGAATCTAGGCTTGTGAAATTTTCCTCAGTCATTACATACTGCAGATCGCCCACAGACTTATAATGTCAGGAACATAAACTAAAAACGTTGGCATTAGTGTTCACTTGAAAAATTCTGTTGCTAAAAGTATGCTTTGTTTTCTTCTCGGAAACTTTCACAAATGTTATTATGCTTATCCATTACGCGTATTTTAGAACCGTGACTGTATACCGAATGTAAATAAGCTATACAAAACTGCATCCAGTCACTTTTTTGAGTAATTATGTTTTATTCCATGAACCGGTTTTCGAATCTTTTCAGGTTCATCTTCAGATGAAGATCAACCTGAAAATATTCCATGAACCGGTTTTCGAACCTTTTCAGGTTCATCTTCAACCTGAAAATGTTCGAAAACCGGTTCATGGAATAAAACATAATTACTCGAAAAAGTGACTGGTTGCAGTTTTGTATAACTTATTTACATTTCACAAATGTGTTAGTGCGTGCATAGTGTTATTCCGAAGAAATTTACGCCTGGTTTCTTCTATTGTGGGAGAGAGATCTACATCTACATCTACATGGATACTCTGCAAATCACATTAAGTGCCTGGCAGAGGGTTCATCGAACCACCTTCACAATTCTCTGATATTCCAATCTGTTACAGCGCGCGGAAAGAACGAACACTTATAGGCCTACTGTATCTTTCCGTACGAGCTCTGATTTCCCTTATTTTATCATGGTGATCAGTTGTCCCTTTGTAGGTCGGTGTCAATAAAATATTTCGCATTTAGAGGAGAAAGTTGGTGACTGGAATCTCGTGAGAAGATTCCGCCGCAACGAAAACCGCCTTTGTTTTAATGATGTCCACTCCAAATCCTGTATCATTTCAGTGACACTCTATCCCCTATTTCGCGACAATACAAAACGTGCTGACCTTCTTTGAACTTTTTGGATGTACTCCGTCAATCCTATCTGGTAAGTATCCCAAACCACGCAGTCGTATTCTAAAAGAGGACAGACAAGGGTAGTGTAGGCAGTCTCCTTAGTAGATCAGTTACATTTTCTAAGTGTTCTGCCATTAAAATACAGTCTTTGCTTAGCCTTCATTTTCTACGTGTTCCTTCCAATTTAAGTTGTTTGTAATTGTAATTCCTAGCTATCTAGTTGATTTACGACCTTTAGATTTGACGGATTTACCGTATAACCGAAGTTTAACGAGTTATTTTCAGAACTCATGTGGATAACCTCACACCTTTCGTTATTTTGGCGTCAGTTGCCAATTGTCGCACCATTCAGATATCTTTTCTAAATCGTTTTGCATGATCTTCGGATGAATTTACTAGTCGATAAACGACAGCGTCATCAGCAAACAGCCTAAGACAGCTGCTCAGATTGTTTCCCAAATCGTTTATACAGATAAGGAACAGCAAAGGACCTATAACACTACCTTTGGGAATGCCAGAAATCACTTCTGTTTTACTCGATGACTTTCCGTCAATTACTACGAACTGTGACCTCTCTGACAGGAAATCACGAATCCAGTCACATAACTGAGACAATAGTCCATAAGCACGCAATTTCACTACAAGCCGCTTGTGTGGTACACCGTCAAAAGCGTTCCGGTTCAAATGGCTCTGAGCACTATGGGACTCAACTGCTGTGGTCATAAGTCCCCTAGAACTTAGAACTACTTAAACCTAACTAACCTAAGTACATCACACACATCCATGCCCGAGGCAGGATTCGAACCTGCGACCGTAGCGGTCGTGCGGTTCCAGACTGTAGCGCCTTTAACCGCTCGGCCACTCCGGCCGGCAAAGGGTTCCGGGAATCCAGAAGTACGGAATCAATCTGAAATCCCTTGTCAATAGCACTCAACACTTTATGCGAGTAAAGAGCTAGTCGTGTTTCACAAGAACGGTATTTTCTAAATCCATGTTGACTGTGTGTCAATAGACAATTTTCTTCAAGGTAGTTCATAATGTTCGAAGACAATATATGTTCCAAAATCCTGCTGCATGCCGACGTTAATGATATGGGCCTGTAATTTAGTGGATTAGTCCTACTACCTTTCGTGAATATTGGTGTGGCCTGTGCAACTTCCGCAAAGGCGCCAGAGAGACTGAATAACCATTCATTGTCGATGCCATCGAAAAATTCTTTTTTAAAATATGGAATCACTTCATCATTTCTGCTACGTTAGTTCCATTCAAATTTTCTGTATTTAATCAAATGCAAGCTACAGCGATCGGTCAGCTATTTAGCCGGTATTAACCTACTAGGTTTTTCATTCCATATATATATCATATGAAATAATGTCTGTATCCAATTTTTTTTTGCTAGTAACTCGCGTTTATGAAATATTTCCAGTTTTGTTACTGAATATTCACAAATTAATGTGCTCATCCACAAAAGGGCCCGAGTTTATTGAATTATGGGCTCCAATAGCTCCCGTCAAAGATTATTTCGTTTTTTTCTTCGTCTTGAATGACAAGTGAAGCTGAGGCCTCAGTAAAGACATACGTGTACAAGTGATCTGCTAATAGATAAAAAAGAAAGAAAAAACCACACAATTGAATACCGTAAAGAAACGTCCTAGTGCAGGTAGTACCAGAGAGAGCCGTAATGAAACATTACCCAATCAGAAGTCTTTCAGTATAGTGTTTGTATTTCTTCGATATTTCTTAGATGCTTTCGCACCTGAACTGCTGATATACTGAGGTATTATTTCTTATCTCTTGGCAGTGGTGTCAATTGTTTATCTATACTGCTTTCACTTTGTTACTGTGATTCTTTTTCAGTTTGTTAGCTTTCTCTCTGTTAACCTATTGCATTACCTCATCTTTTCATTTCTGAGGTACTTATACAAATTTGCATATTCACTGGTCGTTTACATATTATAGCCATTAAACAATAAATTTTCTCGAATTGTCTTGAGACGTTGCTGTATTTCTCCTACATTTAGGTCCGTCTGCTGGGTGGAGGGAAACAGACAACACACAAATTCTAAGTACCAAAACGTTTTTAGATGGCAGATGAAACTCGACATTGCAAAAATGTTGTGTGTGTTGCCTCCACCGTTAAATACAGAAGCAACAAAAACGAGCACACAGGCCGCGCTAGCAAGGGCACAGCCATACGGCACAGGATTCCACCTCTGTTGTTCTGCGAACATATTCACCCTGTTTGTTGCCTTGTTCACACCACGCGGCCTAACAAGCCAAAACACCAGAACTGTGTGTGCTACTCGTTACCTCAGCAAAAACTGGACTGCACCTTCTACAGTGTGTAGAATTTCAATGACCTGACACTGTTGTGGAACAAATTGATGCTGATGGTAAGAAGAATTATATCTTCAGAGCAAAGTTATCGAGCCGAAAACAAAATTACAAACACTTCGACAGTCAGAATTTATTAATGATCACAACTGAGATTGTTTTATATTTAATCTCGTCGAGGACTACTTGAGTTCAAAATGATAATTTTAACATTTTCTTCATTCATGCATGAAAATATGCTACTAATTACGCAAGAACTGCGCGGGGAACAACATAACTGCTTTACAACTATCATCCATCTACATCTACATCTACATGATTACTCTGCAATTCACAATTAAGTGCCGGTCAGAGAGTTCATCGAACCAGCCTTAAGCTATTTCTCTACCGTTACACTCTAGAACAGCGCGGGGAAAACGAATACTTAAATCGTCCTCCAGTTAAAACAAGTTACCTGTATCGAGGTATTTGGACCTCGCACATCGACTATGATACCCCGACAGCTACAGAATGCTTTTGAAATAGTGCAGAAAGGCAAGTTAAGAAGTGTTCTTCTATCTTATTTTGCTGAAATAGTTCATGGGAATTACCGTAACAAAATACTGTGAATAATAGTTGGTTTTGGCTTCCGGTAAATGTCACTAGTGGTGAAGATAATTGTTAGAAAGGAAACCAAATGCAAATGGGATCCAAGGGAAGGGGAAGCGAGTATCATGGGTGTCATGACCCACCACTTCATCTTCAAAGAATATATTACTGAAAGCGTTCAATTTTGATGTACATTAATTTCATAGTTTCTTAGATAATTTTCGGAAACTAAAGCAGCAAAAAATGTCTAAAATTGCAAGGAGTTTTAGAAAATTGCAATTTGTAATTAATACAGGGCACTTTTCAGTTTCTCGCTCGACGGGAGGGCTGGCCCACATGGATGCGCATGCGGACTGACTTCTGAAGAGAGCATTCAGCCAGGAAAAGGAGGTATTACCCACCACGGTATTATTGCACTTGGCCTCCCGCTGCCGTTAGCGGAAACACGCGGTGAGATGCCGTAAACAAGCACAGTGGCGATTAAGGAAAACACATCGCACTGTGAATGCTTTCAGGACAGTTGTGCATACACTGTCAAGTGATTCAACATGTCCTCGTGAAATGGCACAACAAAAACTTACGATAACCCGGCCAAAGTACCCTCACTCCCAGATGCAATAACATTGTCGTCGGCTAATAGAAATGGCAAACTACACAAAGTTAGGTAAAGCAAACCAGAAAATAGAAACACTTACTTTCCCGACGGTGGACGGAAGCGATTGAAAGAAATAGCGATTTCCTAATCTACAAGACAGTATTGCCATAGTCTACAGACCTGTGTTCACAATCGTATTGCTGATCGAGATACTGAAAATTGAAAATGGTGGGTGCATATTTCCATTTTATATTGTCTAAACTATTATTCTTGTGCTAGAAGTATCTGTCCGGTACAACAACATACGTGAACTTACTGGCAGCACCGGAGCCTCACAGCAATGTGCTAATACAGCTGTCCAGGCAGTATGCTTCTCTGCAGCAGAATAAGCAGCAGCTGTTTGGCGAAACTCCACACATGTCAAACAGGAGGTTGCGGCATTGACTGAGGTCGGACGCATCTTGATTGGCTGCGTGCAACCAACTCCTGTCAGCAAAATTTACCAAATTATGGGTATAAATTACGAGTATAAAAACCTGGGCGGAAGTCAAGGAGGAGCTTTCTCCGTAAGACATCAGCAATTCCATCAGCACCTGCAACTCATCAAACAGAGCTACGGCGAAACTAGTTAACCGAAAGGACTGGAGAGAACATCAAAGAGGAACCTCCAGCAGGATTTCATTCGGCAATCCGACGCCCAATCGAAAGAGAGTCAACAGACCAAGCGACAGGGTAACTTCCCCTCCTCCAGACCAGCACACAACAGGGAGTTTAATAGAACAACACAGAAGGTATCGGTGCCCACAACGATTTATACATTCGGTTGTCAAATTACACGCCGTGCTGGACAGCCACAACACAACGAGGAAAATACACCGCCTGGATGTAAGTCAACGGCCAGGGCAGGTAACCGGAACGTTAACGGCCACAAGGCAGAAGATTCCGCTGGTGCAGTTCAATTCCAAAATAATCAAGTTAAGTTAAACTCCACAGGAGGGCGGCTAGAATTTCGCCAACTTGAAAACACACGTTGTTGGTGGTGGGAATGTCCCAACAGCCCACAACGAAATTCAAACGACGCAGTGTGAACATTTGGGGCTGGCTGGTAGATTAAGTAAAGACTCAACTTTCGTGTCCGGCATCGGTGAGCCACGGACCTCGTAGCAATAGGAACAGCCCCTCACACTCCGACCGTGCGTGGACGCCGCCAGCGGCTCCGGCCAGACATGCACCACGGGGACTTCCTCGCTGCTCCACGCCAACCGACAAACTGCCCGCACATGGCACAGCCGAAACTATAAGCGCGAGGCCAAAGATAGTACAAGGGTGCGAATATCGATACAAGTTGCTGCTGCCACTCGCAGAGAGAGAGGATAACAGCATAATCGCAATAACTGCGGTAGACTAATCACAGAATAGGAACCAAGGTTTAATGCAAAGCATCACACGAGCCAACCACCGCTCAGCAATCAAAGAAGTCCTGTTACGAAAAGGTATGACACCCCAGACCATCACTCCTGGATGTCGGGCTGCATGGCGAGCAACAGTGAGACTGCGATCACACCACTGTGCACGGCTTCTCGACACATCTTGACTGCTCAACGGGGCTCATTTTGAAGTGGTACTCATCACTGAAATTCTACTCCAATCAATAAGATTCCAGGCCGAAGACATATCTAGAGCCGCCCTATACAGCGGTGGGATGCCAGCCTGCCTGTCGCCCACCATTCGACCCGACAACCAGGACTGATGGTTACGGATGCCTTTTCTGCTCATAGCAGAAGCCCTTTGGTTGTCATCCTTGTTTGGTTATCATCCGAGGCACACTTACAGCACAGCGCTACGCCGACGACACTCTGTGTACCGTTTTGTTGCCCTTCATGGCGAGCCATCCTGGGCTTAAATTTCAGTAATGCGACGAGGTTTCCTACTGCTTGTTTTCGTGCTTGCCAAACCCTACCTTGGCCAGCAACATTGCCAGACCTCTCCCCAATTGAGAACGTTTGGAGCATTGTGGGTGGGGCCCTCCAATCAGCTCGGGGGTTTGGCTATCTAATGCTCTAGTTGGACAAAATTTGGTACGATATCCCTCAGGAGGTAATCCGACAACTTTATCAATCAGTGCCATGTTGAATAACTGCTTGCCAAAGGCAGACCAACGCGTTATTGACTTACTCAATTTATGAAGCTATTTGTCTTGAGTAAATCGTCTATTTTTCTGAAACTGTAATCATATGTTTGCATGTATATTATTTTTAAGGGGGGTAGGACGCTCCTCTTGGAGCAGGAGAGAGACCGCAGGACTTTTTAATTCCCACTGTCTCTACTGTTACGAATAAATTCATAAAACTTTGTCAGTACGACCAGGAAGGATTCAGGATTCACACTCATAGCAGTGGAAGTTCAAAAACATAACAAAATTAAGTTTGTTTTACATGTAAAAGTTCATCATTTTTTCACTTACCATTGGCTGCGTTTGTTGCTGTAGGTACACGTTTCTTCATAAGTGAGAGAGATTCTTCGATGAATTTTGCACAGCAAACAAACCATGTGTATGAAACTTTAGAAATTATTTAATTTATGAAAAAGTGAAGGTGCTGTTACATTTTAAACTTCATGTTTAGAAAAAACGCAAATTTTATAGTTAATTACCTCAATTTTTACCACAGTTTTCAATAGATTTGGAAAATTCTAGAGTTTCATACACTTGTAAGTATGGTTTGTATGCTGTGCAAAATTCATCGAAGAATCTCCCTTACTTATGAAGAAAAGTGTACCTATTGCAACAAATGCAAACAATGGTAAGTGGTAAAAGGTAAAATTTCAAATGTAAAAAAAAAAAGAAAAAAATTCTTATATTTTTGAACTTCCACTTCTATGAGTGTAAATCCTGAATCCTTTCTAGTAATTTTGACAAAGTTTTATGAATTTATTCGTAAAAGTATAGACAGTGGAAATTAAAATGTCCTCTGGTGCCTCTCCTGCTCCAAGTCGTCCCGTTTGACGTCCTACCCCCCTTAATACTTATTTTTGTTACAGTCGTATCTCCTCCTTATCGTAATTACACGACAGACCGCCGTAGACGCTGCCGATACAACTTGTGAAGACGCAGGCGAAGCCGACGCCGCTGCTGCCGTAGCTTATGTCGTAGCTGCACCCGTAGGTGAGGCTGATGCAGCTGGTATCACCTGTTGTGCAGGAGTTGTACCCGAAGGTGGAGTTGAAGCTGTAGCCGAAGCCGATGTCGCCGCTGCAGTCGACTGGTGCTGTATCCTCAGCTCACGGCGTCGGACTTGTGATGGGGTTGCCCTAGTTATGCCTGGTCGCACCTGCACGAACCTAATTCCACCTCCGGCCTGCTCTCAACAATTACTTTTCCAAGACTGAAATCATTTTATGAAACGATTGGACTCAACGAATCCTAACCGATCGAAGTCGACATTTCTATGCTGGACCCAGTAGAAGACACTTCTCCATCACCTGACCTTCTCAGAATGTACTACACTACTGGCCACTAAAATTGCTACAACACGAAGATGACGTGCTACAGACGCGTAATTTAACCGACAGGAAGAAGATGCTGTGATATGCAAATGATTAGCTTTTCAGAGCATTCACACAAGGCTGGCGCCGGTGGCGACACCTACAACGTGCTGACATGAGGAACGTTTCCAACCGATTTCTTATACACAAACAGCAGTTGACCGGCGTTGCCTGGTGAAACGTTGTTGTGATACCTCGTGCACGGTGGAGAAATGCGTACCATCACGTTTCCAACTTTGATAAAGGTCGGATTGTAGCCTATCGCGATAGCGGTTTATCGTATCGCGACATTGCTGTTCGCATTGGTCGAGATCCAATGACTTTTAGCAGACTATGGAATCTGTGGGTTCAGGAGGGTAATACGGAACGCCGTGCTGGATCCCAACGGCCTCGTATCACTAGCAGTCGAGATGACAGGCATCTTATCCGCATGGCTCTAACGGATGGTGCAGCCACGTCTCGATCCCTGAGTCAACAGATGGGGAAGTTTGTAAGACAACAACCATCTGCACGAACAGTTCGACGACGTTTGCAGCAGCATGGACTATCAGTTCGGAGACCATGGCTGCGGTTACCCTTGACGCTGCATCACAGACAGGAGCGCCTGCGATGGTGTACTCAACGACGAACCCGGGTACACGAATGGCAAAACGTCATTTTTTCGGATGAATCCAGGTTCTGTATATAGCACCATGATGGTCGCATCCGTGTTTGGCGACACCGCTGTGAACGCACATTGGAAGCTAATGGCGTATCACCTGGCGTGATGGTATGGGGTGCCATTGGTTACACGTCTCGATCACCTCTTGTTAGCGTTGACGGCACTTTGAACAGTGGACGTTACATTTCAGATGTGTTACGACCCGTGGCTCTACCCTTCATTCGATCACTGCGAAACCCTATATTCCAGCAGGATAATGCACGACCGCATGTTGCAGATCCCGTACGGACCTTTCTGGATAGAGAAAATGTTCGGCTGCTGCCCTTGCCAGCACATTCTCCAGATCTCTCACCAATTGAAAACGTCTGGTCAATGGTGGCCGAGCAACTGGCTCGTAGCAATACGCCAGTCACTACTCTTGATAAACTGTGGTATCGTGTTGAAGCTGCATGGGCAGCTGTACCTGTACACGCCATCCAAGCTCTGTTTGACTCAATGCCCAGGCGTATCAAGGCCGTTATTACGGCCAGAGGTGGTTGTTCTGGGTACTGATTTCTCAGGATCTATGCACCGAAATTGCATGAAAATGTAATCACATGTCAGTTCTAGTATAATATATTTGTCCAATGCATACACGTTTATCATCTGTATTTCTTCTTGGTGTAGCAATTTTAATGGCCAGTAGTGTATCTTTCAGTATACAATCAGTAACACTTCCTGGAGCACAGAGGCGCCAAATCTTGAACTGGCCCACATTTTAGATACAGACCACTCGTAGAAATAATAGAGTACGAGCAGACTGTAGCTACACTGTGACACATAGGAGGGAAAGCAATGCCGAACAGTATAAGGTCTACCTTGGAATACTTCACTTAACTGTGCAGGCAAGACAGCACCTAAGATCAACGACATAATATGTGCATTCCAAAATGATCGTCTGTCCAGACACAACGAAGACACGTATGCTTGAATGATAATTTTCTCTGACTACAGATCACCCTACGTATCACTGCAACGACACTATGTACTGAAGCATTGCCACAGTTAAAAGTTTCTTGGTGTATTGGGGCTAGTGGTAGCTACCGGGGTATGTTAATATTGATCTTAATAGCGCAGCTGACTCGCAGGATATGACTTCAAGTGATAACGTCTTTTCTCTTCCACAAACCAACGGAAAATCTCCAACTAAATGTGACACGGTACGCCTACAAACCTTTAGCTATCAAGCACCACAACGTTCAGCCACTGCTTCTGCACAAAATTAACAAGCGTGAGAAACCAGTCTCAGACTTCAATTAATAGAAGTCTCAACTGCTACTGCCCACAAACTTCTACGTTTCGTTACAAATTTATCTTCTACTTCTTCCTCCAAACGGTGAGCTTAAACTTCACCCAAATCACCCAAACAATTACGTTCTCCAACAAGCCGATAACATTTCCAAAGTATACCTACACGACTGAAGATTTTCTTTGAACTCTCCAGAGTCTAAACCCCGAAGCAGGCTAACTTACTGCGAACCTCTCATTGCAACTCGCTCTTGAGACCATTTCGTGAGACTAACTCTTGAGAGAGTCTTGAGAGACTAACTGTAATTCTTAAGGGGCAAGCCAAGAATCATTTACAGTGAACAAACAAGTCACGCTAATTCTCTTTTTGACAATAGGCGTTTCTTCTTAGCAGCCGCCGGCGTGATTTTTTAGATGCCAGCTACTCCGTAGCTGCAATCTTTGCCGCACGCCGCGACTCTGCAGCCGGCTGGGAGTAGCAAACTCGCTGACTTGACTGGAATCTGCTTCTCACATGCATCAGACGACAAAATCTATAACATTTTTACACACAGACATAGAATAAAATTTTACAAAACTCTCGATTCTTCCAAAAAACAGTCAACTTCGATAACTCTCGGTAATTCGCTTAAAATCTCGCACATTACAAATGTATTAAGCATTAATGTAGGTAAGTTACAATATTTTATGTATGTCATTGTTTTCATTATTAAACCGTAGACTAAAGTGATACCTTGAAAGTGGCTGTGTGGGCAAGTTGCATTTGGGGGAAGGGGAAGAGGGGAGGAAGAAAAAACCTATGGCCGCCACCTCTCCCAGAACACGACCCTGAATCTGCGCCTAAACGAAGAAAGCTGATAAATACTCGTATAAGTACAAATGATTATATGAAAATAGACGTATAATTTCAAACAATTTTTATGTTGGAGTCGAAAATGTCTGTTATGTTTCACCATAACCAAATTCTATTCCGGGGTAGTTGAGGCTATAATAAACAAAGGACATGCCTTCTGAAGATATCGATTAGATGCAAGTAGTTACTGAGGTTACAAGAAAATCAAATGTGTTCACGCATTATCAATGAGTACTCTAAACAATACATTTTAGCAGGAATGATTCTGTTAGAGTCATCCTTCCACTTCAATGAAAATTTTAAAGTTCTCCTGATGCAAACAAAAATAAATTAGAATACGAACAATACACTTACAATACATTTAAATCGAGCAGTTCACACACGGATTTGTAAGCAGGAACAAATATACATGAGTCCACAGAACACCGTGTGACAAAACCAGCTTCTTTTTTATATGAAATAAAGACAAATATGAAATCATTTACTTCACCTTATATTACGGATGCAAGCAAAAATAATCACAATACGAACAACATACTCACAATGCAATTGAAAGACTGGAATACACAGAAGTGGTACATTAACACAATGAAACTAGTTTCTGTGTCATGTTATGTTATACGATTTTTTTCGTTTTGCCATGTGGTGCAGCGCAATTATTTGCACTTGATAATGGGCGCAAGATAAAAATTGCAATATTGGATTTTACAAATAAATAATTTTCACGGTCAAAAGGCAACCACACCGTCAGGAAATTTTACTTGACTGTGAACCCCAGCTACAAGAATTTAATATTAGTTTTTATTGAGATTTCTTGAATATGTCACTTTGCAAGGTTACAGAAACGTTTCCAGAGATGTACTTTACCGCTAGACTACGAGGCCCACCCATAAAGTGTAAGTGACAAATATTGTGAAGTAATATTCTTATTTATCAAATCAAGACTAGGGACCTTCGTGCTATATTTTCCCGTATTCCTAACTCATCGCATTCTCTGTTTCCATGTCGTACTATAGTAGTGAATTTCTTATATTTTGGTGTTCTGTGGCTTGCGGAATGAGAAAAACAGTTTCCTGTCAACTAGGCTACCAGACGAAACGCTTATTCAGTGAGAAGTACTCTTACATATATTTTAAATACACCTAACCGTAATAAAGTAAGGATTTTAAAACTGCGTTTATACATTATTTTAAAACCTAACTAATGTAAAAAGAAAACTGCTACATAATTTATATGATGGCCAGAGGAACTCAGAAACCTCATAGTGACTGAAATGTCGACATCGGCTGCACAATAGGGTTTACCTAAAATTTAAAATTTATTATGTCGCACTGGAACCGGTCCTGATGTCCTCAGCAGCACACAACAAAAGACAAGTCGGAATGTTAAGTTATACGTAGTTACCTGCCTAAATAACTTGACCAACCGATTTGTAGTAAATATCAACAGGGTTAAAAAGTTACGGTTTAACACATGCAGTTCCACTGGAACAACCGGTTTGGCCCGATTCGTGAATGTTTATTGATGCTTGTGGCTGATGTGTGCTTCTTTCATAGTGCATCTCCGAGACCACTTTCCAATTTTTGCGATGTTTGTTTCGATACTTTGCTTATCTCACGCGAGTACTCGTTTTTAGTACATGTTTTGATTAAGAATATGGCACATATCCGTCTCTGTGAAAAAAGTTCTGGTCTACTGCTATGTCGTATTCGAGCTACAATGCCGTAACAGTACTCCACAATTGATCATACATTTGGTTCTATACAACCTGACCCAAGTTTTGTACTTTCTAGCTTACTGCATTTGTGCTACACATTATTTCAACGTTCAAATGTTATGTTTATGACCCTTTTACACAGGGTGTAGCAGATATAAGCGCAGATATTTTTATATGTGGTACAGTAATATGTACACAAATCAGTGTGTTGATTATTCTCTGAGTGAACAGTCTTCCGACAAACACGTCGTCACAAACTTAGCGACCTGATGTTTTTTGCATGGCCACAACTGCACCACTAAGCAAACTACAGCTGTCAGTACAGACATTCCGATTTGGATCCACAAGTCTGCACTGCAGCATCCGACCAGCTGCCCAGGAGAAAAGAAGCATTAATGGCTCACTCTCGCCACATCCAGTAGGAGGTTTGTAATAGCTATAATTATTAGTCTGTAAATGAAATAAGTACTGATGTAGTGTTGTCCAGTACACTGTCCTCAGTCACCAACAAAAATATTTGCACTTACAACCGTCACACCCTGCATGTGTCTTGACTTTGTCCAGTTTTGAAATGCAGAATGTTCATTTTCAGTATAAAATTTATTAAGTGTTACTAAATTTATGCAAGGATACCCAGTTATGTTCAGATCATTAAAAACCTCGTTGCAGAAAGCAACTTGTCAAATGTAGTGGAAGAAAAATTTTTGTCATTCAAGTTTTAATGACACATTAAAGTTTTAATGACACATATTGTTGGGGTCGGGATGTGATCCCAGGGCGGCGGAGGAATTGGCCGTTTATACGTGTGCAGAATGTGTCGCTTCCTCGATGGGATCTGAATTGTAGAGGTGATGGTGGTTGGAATCGTTTTGTGAGTCCTTAATGAAACATCCCTGTTCACAACAGTCTTCTATTCATTTTAGTGCAGAGGTGGAAATAGAGCAGGCAGGACACTCGATGACGTCGGTGGCTGTCGGCGCACCGAATGCCGTGGTCAGCATCTGCCAGATAAGGAGCCAGCAAAACACACTTCAGCAGTGACAGACAGTGTCGCTAGCGAATCTGCGACAGCAAAAGTGCCAGACGCAGCTTCTGATAACATGACCAAGTCGTGGTCGCCATGTACCACACCGGAATGGACGGTGTTTAAAACGTAACATCCAGCACGGCTGAAGTCGAAGACATGTGCCCGCACTGGGCGGTTGTCAGCGACGACAGAAGCCCCCTGGATTGGTGTACAGAAAAAGAGGGATCAAGCCGCCACTACCGCAGGTCCGAAAACGCGTCCAGGGAGGGACGTGGCCGCCAGAATGAGGCAGTACCAAGTCGTCTACGTATTTATGCTTCCCAGCTCAGGTTGTTGCCTGTTGTTATTGCAGGCGACGTCGTTCGTAGTGACTGGATGCTTCATTTGGCGCTTCAGTGGCATCCGCCTCGAACTCAGCAGCTGTTGGAGATGATACACACCTCGGTGCAGTCGTGTACAGAGAACGTTGACGAGCATCTGTGAACATCTGAGAGTGAGGGTCTGATTTGGGGGGTGTTTATGACAGCATATTTGCTCACCGACCTTCTCGTGTGAGTTGGCTCGAACTCACGTCTCAACAGTGAGCAACTAGCCGTCTCATGACGAGTAATGGAAGAGGCGTAGGAGGGGAGCGGAGGGAGGAGGAATCGGAACAAGGCAGCTCTTCACAAGAAACTTTTGGCAACTGCTCTATTCCTCGGTCGCTAATACACTGCTGGCCACCGCAAATGCAACACCAAGAAAGACAGGAGGTAGCACAACAAAATTTATTTTGTAGATAACATGTTTACCAAGTATCAAATGATTACGTTCACAGACGTCTGTGACATGTGGTTCCTGCCAGAATCAGTAGCCAGAGTAGCCGCCATTGTTGGAGATCACCGCTGCCACACGTCTCGGCATTGAGTCAAAGAGACGTTGGATGTGTTCCTGGGGTACAGCAGCCCAAGCAGCTTCCACACGTTGCCAAAGATCATCTGGTGTGGCAGCTGGGGATGTAATCTGGGTCACTCGTTGAGCAACCATGGACCACATGTTTTCTATCGGCGAAAGATCCGGAGAACGAACCGGCCAGGGAAGCAATTAAATCTGATTATTGACGAAGAACCTTTGGACAATGCGTGCCACGTGTGGCCGCGCATTATCCTGTTGAAATATGGCTGTGGCTGAGCCCTGAAGGTAAGGTAGGACAACTGGCTCCAGCACCTCGGATATGTAGCGCCGGATATTTAAAGTACCGGCAATGCGTACTAGAGGCGTGCGAGAGTAATATCCAATACCGCCCCATACCATAATACCCGGTGCAAGACCAGTGTGGCGGTGCATAATGCAGCTGTCCAGCATCCTCTCTCCGCGGTGTCTCCACACTCGAATCCGACCATCGTGTTGCTGCAGACAGAAGCATGCCTCGTCAGTAAAGACAACGTCATTCCATTCTGCCGTCCACATCCGTCTGTCATCACACCATTGGCGACGGAGACGTCTGTGGTTCTGCGTCAATGGTAGACGAAGCAATGGACGTCTTGCGGACAGACCACTCTGCTGTAAAAGGCGTCGAATGGTACGCGCAGACACTGGATGATGCGTTACAGACGCAATGTGCTGTGCTATGGTTCGGGATGTCACTGAGCGATCCGTCACTGCCATGCGCACAATTTGCCTATCAGCACGTGCCGTGGTGCACCGAGGTGAATGCGATCGACCACGTCGGTCCGTTGTACCCTCCTGCATCCAACGGTCACATATCCGCATTACAGTTGTTTGGTTTCGTCCAACACGACTAGCGATTTCTCTGTATGATAATCCACAATCTCGGTAAGCCACTATCCTTCCTCTGTCGAACTCGGATACTTGATCAAACGATGTTCGCTGTTGTCTACGAGGCATAACTGATAGTCTTGTGAAACAACCACAAGGTAAACACACGTGCCGAACGTACACTCGTCGAAATCGCCAAGCCTTAAATGGCGCTATGAGGTGGCGCCACAGGCGCGCGTGATGTGCGTCTGCGCTGAAATTCTAATCAGTTGCATATCTCATCGCTGCAAACCCATGGTGTAAATTTCACTTTATTCGGATGCTTCCTTCAGGGTGTTGCATTTACGGTGGCCAGCAGTGTAGTTCTAGGGAGATGTATCGCTTCACGGTAGCTAATTAATGCCTTTTCTACATCTACATCTACGTGACTGCTATTCACAATTAAGTGCCTGGCAGAGGGTTCAATGAACCACCTGAAACGTCCCCTTAAAAAAATTATAAATGACTGTGTTTAAACTGACACACAATATTTTTAGCGCAACGCAATCTGACTTTGAGAAATCCCTACAAAAGAATGGCCCTGACTAACAATAACCTACACCTTTCATGAATCACTTACCTCACAAAAAACTTCGTTACTCGAACTACTGCAATACAGCGAGCGCCACTACTGCCAGTTAAATAAAAGATTCAAACTACTGAGGGCACTAACTACTGATAGGCATAGTTAGCAAATGAAAGATTTTGATAGAGAACAAACAATGTATTTACCTTAATAGTGTTCAAAAGTCATAATATATATATATATATATATATATATATATATCAGTTCATGATATCCAGTATTACAAATTTACTCTCTCTGATGGACACACGTCCAGATCATCCGCTCTCAAAACTCCACCATCTCTCTCCCCACACCCACCACTGCTGGCGGCTCACCTCCAACTGCGCATTGCTACGCGCTGTTAACATCCAACTGCCCACTACAATAGCAAATTCCAACAATGCAAACCAGCCACAGACTTCACACAGCACATCCAGTGACTTTCATACAGAGCGTTAGGTGAAGTTACCAACATAAAAACCTAAGCAGCCTACTTACACACCTTCAAGCTGTCTCTCTACCGTTCCACTCTCGAACGGCGCGTAGGAAAAACGAGCTCTTAAATTTTTCTGTGCGAGCCCTGATTTCTCTTATTTTATCGTGATGATCATTTCTCCCTATGTAGGTGGGTGCCAACAGAACGTTTTCGCAATCGGAGGAGAAAACTGGTGATTGAAATTTCATGAGAAGATCCCGTCGCAACGAAAAACGCCTTTGTTTTAATGATTGCCTCTTCAATTCATGTATCATGTCTGTGGCACTATCTCCCCTACTTCGCGATAATACAAAACGAGCTGCCCTTCTTTCTACTTTTTCGATGTCATCCTTCAGTCTCATCTGATGCGGATCCCACGCCGCACAGCAATACCCCAGAATAGGGCGGCCAAGCGTGATGTAAGCAGTCTCTCTAGTAGTAGACCCGTTGCATCTTCTAAGTGTTCTGCCAATGAATCGCGGTCTTTGGTTTGCTCTAACCACAACATTATCTATGTGATCGTTCCAATTTAGGGTACTTGTAATTGTAATCGCTAAGTACTTAGTTGAAAATACGGCCTTCAGATTTGTGTGACTTATCGTGTAATCGAAATTTAGGAGATTTCTTTCAGCACTCATGTGAATAACTTCACACTTTTCTTTATTCAGGGGCAATCGCCACTTTTCGCACCACACAGATATCTTAGCTAAATCATTTTGCAATTCATTTTGGTCATCTGATGACTTTACAAGACCGTACATGACAGTATAATCTGCAAATAATCTAAGAGGGCTACTCAGATTGTCTCCTATCTCGTTAATACAGATCAGGAACAATAAAGGGCCTATAACACTTCATTGGGGAACGCCGGATAATATTCCTGTTTTTACTCGATGACTTTCCGTCTATTACTACAACTGTGACCTTTCTGACAGGAAATCACGAATCCAATCGAACAACTGAGGCGATATTCCTTAGGCACACAGTTCGGTTAGAAGACGTTTGTGAGGAACGGTGTCGAAAGCCTTCTGGAAATCTAAAAATATGGAGTCAATTTGACATCCCCTGTCGATAGTACTCATTACTTCACGAGTATAAAGAGCTAGCTGTGTTCCGCAAGAACGATATTTTCTGAACCCGTGATGACTATGTGTCAGTAAACAGTTTTCTTCGAGGTACTTCATAATGTTCGAGTACAGTATATGTTCAAAAACCCTACTGCAAATCGACCTTAGTGATATGGGCCTGTAATTCAGCGGATTACTCCTCTTTCCCTTTTTGGGTATTGATGTGACATGAGCAACTTTCCACTCTTTAGGTACGGAACTTTCTGTGAGCGAGCGGCTATATATAATTTCTAAATATGGAGCTACTGCATCTGCATACTCTGGAAGGTACCTGACTGGTATACCATCTGGACCGGAAACCTTGCCTTTTTTAAGTGATTTAAGCTGCTTTGCTACACCGTGGATATCTACTTCTATGTTTCTTATCTTCGCAGTTGTTCTTGATTGCAATTCGGGAATATTTTATTCGTCTTCTTTGGTGAAGGAGTTTCGGAAAACAGTGTTTAATAACTCTGCTTCGGTGGCACTGTCATCAGTGACTTCACCCTTGTTATCGCGCAGTGAAGGTATTGATTGCGTCTCACCACTGGTGTGCTTTATATATGACCGAAATCTCTTTGGGTTTTCTACCAGATTCCGAGACAGAGTTTCGTTGTGGAAATTATTATAAGCATCTCGCATTGGAGTACGTGCTATGTTTAGAACTTCTGCAAAACTTTGCCAATCTTGGGGATTTTGCGTTCTTTTAAATTTGGCATGCTTTTTTCGATGCTTCTGCAACAGCGATCTGGCCAGTTTTGTCTACCATGGGGGATCAGTACCATCACTTATTAATTTATGTGGTATATATCACTGAATTGCTGTCGACACTATCTCTTTGAAATCATTCCACATCTTTTCTACGCTTACGTGATCAGATTGGAAGGAGTGGAAACTGTCTCTTAAAAAGGTGTTAAGAGCATTTTTATCAGCTTTTTTAAATAGATGTACTTTGCGTTTCTTTTTGCTGGTTGTGGGTGTTACGGTATTCAGTCTAGCAGCAACTGCCTTGTGGTAGCTAATCCCTGTATTCGTCATGATACTCCCTATTTGTCCAAGATTATTTGTTGCTAAGAGGTCAAAATAATTTTCTGAGAAAGCATTCAGTACAGTTTCGGATGATGTTTTGTGCTTGCCGCCGGCTTTGAACGTATAATATTTCCAGCATATCGAGGGTTGTATGAGTGGGGTACCCATTTGAAATGCGACTCAAGTTTTCTTTCAACTGTTCAGCAACTATATCTTCTGAGTCGGGGGTTCGGTAAAACGATCCAATTAATAGTTTAGTCCGACTGTCAAGTATAACGCCTACCCATACTATTTTGCAGAAACTATCTACTTCAATTTCACTACAAGACAAACTACTTCTGACAACAATAAATACTCCACCACCAACTGTATTTAATCTATCCTTTCTGAACACTGTTAGATCGTTTGAAAAAATTTCGGCTGAACTTATTTCCGGCTTTAGCCATCTTCTTGTACCTATAATTATTTTAGCTTCAGCGCTTTCTATTAGGGCTTGGCGCTCTGGTTCTTTCCCAACACAACAAATTTATTTCCTATAACAGTTGCATCGATTAGAAATGACAATGAATGAAATTTACGTTTCTTTTAATTGATGAGGGAAAGACTTTGATATTTGATTTTTTTTAATCTTATGGGACTTAACTGCTAAGGTCATCAGTCCCTAAGCTTACACACTACTTAAGCTAAATTATCTAAGGACAAACACACACACACCCACACCCGAGGGAGGACTCGAACCTCCGCTGGGACCAGCCGCACAGTCATTGACTGCAGCGCCCTAGACCAGTCGGTTAATCCCGCGCGGCATGATATTTGACACGATTGATGCAGCGTTATGAGGAATCTCTTTTTCGAACGAAGTTTAAATTGACAGCAACATGTATTTTGTGACTACTTTATTCGCACGTTAAGCACAGGCACACTGCATATAAATGAGTAAGACTTATTTTGTTTTTCACTAAACTATCAGTGTCTGGTACCACATTCTGAGAACTGCTAATTCAAAGATAAGCTTTTAACCTAAAGTCTGTTAGTGAGTTTTTGTGTATTGATTTCGTTCATTGCGACATCCACACTACTGGCCAATAAAATTGCTAACCACGAAGATGATGTGCTACAGACGCGAAATTTAACAGACAGGAAGAAGATGCTGTGATATGTAAATGATTAGGTTTTCAGAGCATTCACGCGAGGTTGGCGCCGGTGGCGACACCTACAACGTGCTAACATGAGGAAAGTTTCCAACCGATTTCTCATACACAAAAAGCAGTTGACCGGCGTTGTCTGGTGAAACGTTGTTGTGATGCCTCGTGTAAGGAGGAGAAATGTGTACCATCACGTTTCCGACTTTGATGAAGCTCGGATTGTAACCTATCGAGATTGCGGTTTATCGTATCGCGACATTGCTGCTCGCATTGGTCGAGATCCAATGACTGTTAGCAGAATATGGAATCTGTTGGTTCAGGAGGGAAATACGGAACGCCGTGCTGGATCCCAACGGCCTCGTATCACTAGCAGTCGAGATGACAGGCATCTTATCCGCACGGCTGTAACGGATCGTGGAGCCACGTCTCGATCCCTGAGTGAACAGATGGGGACGTTTGCAAGACAACAACCATCTGCACGAACAGTTCGACGACGCTTGAAGCAACATGGACTATCAGTTCGGAGACCATGGCTGCGGTTATCTTTGACGCTGCATCACAGACAGGAGTGCCTGCGAGGGTGTGCTCAACGACGAACCTGAGTGCACGAATGGCAATACGTCATTTTTTCGGATGAATCCAGGTTCTGTTTACAGCATCATGATGGTCGCATCCGTGTTTGGCGACATCGCGGTGAATGCACATTGGAAGCGTGTATTCGTCATCGTCACACTGGCGTATCACCCGGCTAGATGGTATGGGGTGCCATTGGTTACACGTCTCGGTCACCTCTTGTTCGAATTGACGGCACTTTGAACAGTGGACGTTACATTTCAGATGTGTTACGACCCGTGGCTCTGCCCTTCATTCGTTCCCTGCGAAACCCTACATATCAGCAGGATAATGCACGACCGCATGTTGAAGGTCCCGTACGGGCCTTTCTCGATACAGAAAATGTTCGACTGCTGCCCTGGCCAGCACATTATCCAGATCTCTCACCAACTGAAAACGTCTGTTCAATGGTGACCGAGCAACTGGCTCGTCACAATATGCGAGTCACTACTCTTGATGAACTGTGGTATCTTGTTGAAGTTGCATGGGCAGCTGTACCTGTACACGCCATCCAAGCTCTGTTCGACGCAATTCCCAGGCGTATCAAGGCCGTTATTACGTCCAGAGGTAGTTGTTCTGGGTACTGATTTCTCACGATCTATGCACCCAAATTGCGTGAAAATGTAATCACATGTCAGTTTTAGCATAATATATTTGTCCAATGAATACACGTTTATCATCTTCATTTCTTCTTGGTGTAGCAATTTTAACGGCCAGTAGTGTACATGTGCGTCAACTCTCCACAAGCCACCTGAGGGTGTGTAGCGGAAGGGACTTGTGGTACCACTAACTGATCATCCCTTTCCTGTTCTACTAGCGAACGGCACGTGGGAAAAATGATTGTCCGCAACACTCTGTATTTCTCGAATACCCTCGTCGTCGCCATTTCGCGAGTTGTACGAGGTGCATTATAGTTCTAAGGCCTCCGATTTTTTTTCTCCGGACTGGAAAGAGATAGAAACATGCGCATTGTTTTAAAATGAGGCCGCATTCATTGTCAATATGTCCCAGAGATGGCAGCACCATACGGCAGATGGAATTTTACTGCCAGCGGCGAGAATGAGAACCGTTTTAAATACTTAAAATGGCGACGTTTTCCTTACTTGAACAGCGTCCAATCATTCGTTTTCTGAATTTGCGTGGTGTGAAACCAATTGAAATTCATCGACAATTGCAGGAGACATGTGGTGATGGAGTTATGGATGTGTCGAAAGTGCGTTCGTGGGTGCGACAGTTTAATGAAGGCAGAACATCATGTGACAACAAACCGAAACAACCTCGGGCTCGCACAAGCCGGTCTGACGACATGATCGAGAAAGTGGAGAGAATTGTTTTGGGGGATCGCCGAATGACTGTTGAACAGATCGCCTCCAGAGTTGGCATTTCTGTGGGTTCTGTGCACACAATCCTGCATGACGACCTGAAAATGCGAAAAGTGTCATCCAGATGGGTGCCACGAATGCTGACGGACGACCACATGGCTGCCCGTGTGGCATGTTGCCAAGCAATGTTGACGTGCAACGACAGCATGAATGGGACTTTCTTTTCGTCGGTTGTGACAATGGATGAGACGTGGATGCCATTTTTCAATCCAGAAACAAAGCGCCAGTCAGCTCAATGGAAGCACACAGATTCACCGCCACCAAGAAAATTTCGGGTAACCGCCAGTGCTGAAAAAATGATGGTGTCCATGTTCTGGGACAGCGAGGGCGTAATCCTTACCCATTGCGTTCCAAAGGGCACTACGGTAACAGGTGCATCCTACGAAAATGTTTTGAAGAACAAATTCCTTCCTGCACTGCAACAAAAACGTCCGGGAAGGGCTGCGCGCGTGCTGTTTCACCAAGACAACGCACCCGCACATCGAGCTAACGTTACGCAACAGTTTCTTCGTGATAACAACTTTGAAGTGATTCCTCATGCTCCCTACTCACCTGACCTGGCTCCTAGTGACTTTTGGCTTTTTCCAACAATGAAAGACACACTCCGTGGCCGCACAGTCACCAGCCGTGCTGCTATTGCCTCGGCGATTTTCCAGTGGTCAAAACAGACTTCTAAAGAAGCCTTCGCCGCTGCCATGGAATCATGGCGTCAGCTTTGTGAAAAATGTGTACGTCTGCAGGGCGATTACGTCGAGAAGTAACGCCAGTTTCATCGATTTCGGGTGAGTAGTTAATTATAAAAAATATCGGAGGCCTTAGAACTTGAATGCACCTCGTATGTGGGGAGAAGTAATATGTTTTCCGACTCTTCCCAAAAAGCAATTTCTCGAAATTTCGGTGGTATACCTATCCGCTTTGCACAACGCCTCTACTGTAGCGTCTGACAAAAGAGTTTGTTGAGCATGTCTGTAACGCTCTTGCGCTGACGAAACCATCCTGTGACGAAGCGCGCCACTCTTCGTTGGATCTTCTATATCTCTTCTATCAGTCTTACCTCGTAAGGGTCCGAGATTAATTCTTCATTGCGGAAATAAGTTACTCGCAGGAATATGTACATGTAAACATCGAAATATCGGTATAATCGTAGCAGCGGACTTTTGAAGTTGTGGGAATTTATGTAAAAGAAAACTTCTATACGTGTCTACAAAAATTATTCATTAGGTTGGTTCATAAGTTCGTAGCGTTTCTGTTTTGCTTGTTGGTATTTCGGTTGCTATGGGTTTATTTATCTATTGTCATTTTTTATTTGTAGTTCGCTGTTGCTATTTGAATTTACATATTGTCAGTTTGTTATTTGAAGATAGGAACTGCGGACGCTAGAAAATGGGGTGGAGAAATCGGAACATTTCCGGCATATTCTTCTGTTGGAGTTCGATAGAGGAGTCACAGCAGTGTAGGCAGCCATAAACATTTGCGTCGCGTTTGGGGATAATGCCACTGAACAGATCACGGCAAGAAAATGGTTTTCACGTTTTAAGGAGGATCGTTCTGACAGTGACCGTCCACTTTCAGGAAGAACTTCGGGCTTCTACATCTACGTCTACATCTACATGGAGACTCTGCAAATCACATTTAAGTACCTGGCAGAGAATTCATCGAACCACCTTCACAATTCTCTATTATTCCAATCTCGTATAGCACGCGGGAAAAATGAACACCTATATCTTTCCCTAAGAGCTCTGATTTCCCTTATTTTATCTTTGTAATCGTTCCTCCCTATCTAAGTCGGTGTCAACAAAATATTTTCGCATTCGAAGGAGAAAGTTGGTGATTGGAATTTCGTGAGAAGATTCCGTCGCAACGAAAAACGCCTTTCTTTTAATGATGTCCATCCCAAATCCTGTATCATTTCTGTGACACTCTCTCCCATATTTCTCGATAATACAAAACGTGCTACCTTTCTTTGAACTTTTTCGATGTACTCCGTCAGTCCTACCTGGTAAGGACCCCACACCGTGCAGCAGTATTCTAAAAGAGGACGGACAAGCGTAGTATATGCAGTCTCCTTAGTACATCTGTTACATTTTCTAAGTGTCCTGCCAAAAAAACGCAGTCTTCGGTTAGCCTTCCCCACAACGTTTTCTGTGTTCCTTCCAATTTAAATTGTTCGTAATTGTAATTCCTAGGTATTTAGTTGAATTTACAGCTTTTAGATTAGACTGCTTTATCGTGTAACCGAACTCCTTTTAACACTTATGTGGATGACCTCACACTTTTCGTTATTTAAGGTCAACTGCCGCTTTTCGCACCATTTCGATATTACTTCTAAATCGTTTCGCAGTTTGTTTTGCTCTTCTGATGACTTTATTAGTCGATAAACAACAGCGTCATATGCAAACAACCGAAGACGGCTGCTCAGATTGTCTCAGAAATCGTTTACATAGATAAGGAACAGCAATTACAACGAACTGTGACCTCTCTGACGGGAAATCACAGATCCAGTCACATAGCTGAGACGATATTCCATTAGCACACAATTTTACTACGAGCCGCTTGTGTGGTACAGTATCAAAAGCCTTCTGGAAATCTAGGAATACGGAATCAATCTGAAATCCCTTGTCAATAGCACTCAACACTTCATGTGAATAAAGACCTTAGTTGTGTTTCACAAGAACGATGTTTTATAAACCCATGTAGACAGTGTGTCAATAGACCGTTTTCTTCGAGGTAATTCATTACGTTCGAACTCAATATATGTTCTAAAATCCTGCTGCATATCGACGTTAACGATATGGGCCTGTCATTTAATAGATTACTCCTACTACCATTCTTGAATATTGGTGTGACCTGTGCAACTTTCCAGTCTTTGGGTACGGATCTTTCGTCAAGCGAACGGTTGTATATGATTGTTAAGTATGGAACTAATGCATCAGCATACTCCGAAAGGAACCTAATTGGTACACAGTCTGGACCAAAAGACTTGCTTTTATTAAGTGTTTTAAGTTGCTTCACTTCTCCGAGCGTATTTATTTCTACGTTACTCATGTTGGCAGCTGTCCTCGATTCGAATTCTGGAATATTACTTCGTCTTCTTTTGTGAAGGCATTTCGGAAGGCTGTGTTAGTAACTCTGCTTTGGCAGCACTGTCTTCGATAGTATCTCCATTGCTATCGTGCAGAGAAGGCAACGATTGTTTCTTGCCGCTAGCATACTTCACTTGGCTCGACGGGTTCTTCGCCTCAAAAACATGTGATTTCTCAGTCGCGGAATCAAAAAGTTGATCCAGTATTGGCGGACTGTTGTAAGTAGTTGAGTGGTGGCTACACTGAGCCACAGCGCCAGAGATTGCGCCAAAGAGTTTTATTCGGCCGCCTCCACTGGCAGTTCTTGTCGAGAAGTCGTGGTGGAGAGTGCTTGTCGAGATGTGGCAGTAGTCGGTGCTTGTTGAGAAGTAGTAGTAGTAGTCAGTCGGTGTTGAGATGTTGTAGTAGGGAGTGCTTGTTCCATGTTTTATGCAGTTGTTTGATGGACTAGACAGCAGATGTTGTTCGAATGGAGATATTGTAATGATCAGAGTGCTTTTCGTCAATATATATGAAGGTAAAAAAATTCTCTTTTCTTGTTATTATTTCAATGTCTTAAATAATGCGTCATTACAGGTTCAGTCAACAAAGCATCTGGCTTGTGTTCTTGTATTAGAGTGTAATTCTGGTTTCCTTACGCAATTATAGTATTTCTATTTTTTTAATTACTTCAGTATAAATGGTATTTAAAATTTCTTGTCTTATTGAAGAAGAACCGTGCCAGATGTGTACGTTGAATCACACTTCCACACACTGAACAATTACACTTGTGTTTTGGTTTCGTAGGTTTTATAGTTGCTGGGGACTTAATTAATTAATTGTGTTAACGAAAATTTTCTTTCATTGTTTGTTGTTATTCTATGCAGTCAGATTGCGTAATAATACTAGTCAGTGCCAACCGCTAACGAGACTTCGTAATCGGACTTACAGCTACGAAAAATAAAAAGTATTTGCATTTCATATTTTTTTAATTAAGCCCCATGCACGTGGCGACCGCTGCTTCGGATCGTCCCTTGGAAATCTTCTGATTGTAAAAATTGCAGACAGTAGTATTGTTGTAGTAATTTGTAGTTTAGTAATTGTAGCCTATATTGCATGTGCAGATTTGGTAATTGTTATTCTTCTAATGGTATTTTTTTTTTTTGCAGAATTTAATTTTTGATGTCTTGTATACGCGTTTGACAATTTTGTGCAATTATGAAGATTTCAATTGTTCGTTAATCGTGTTTGTCGGGAAGCATTTCGTGTGAATGGTATTGTTGGAGATACGGAGTCATTGTGTGTAATTTTCATACTGTGACGAGTTTTGTATGTTTTGTAAATGATTACGCGATCAATGAAAAAGGCAAAAGTAATGAATAGTGAGAATGACGAAATTGTTAACATGGCGAACTCGCCAACACAGGAGAACAGTATGATGAATGATGAAGTTGAAAACAATTTAATAAGTCGGGAAGATAGTCCGGAACCATTTCAAAATTTTTCTCAATCAGAAAATTCACAGAATACGAGATTAACGATAGAAGATTCTGGAATAGTATCGAACACAGATAGCTTTACAGCTATGACGAAGGAAACTGGTTTTGCGGGAAATGTTAGGGGCGAAAAGAATTTCGAACAAGTTAATATGGAGCAGTTGATGAGTGCAATATTAAATTTTCGATCTGAATTTAAAACAGAGATAGGAACAATTAAAACTGATATGGGAACAATGGAAACACGGTTAGACTCACGGGGATCACAGTTAGGATCTGAATTAAAAACAGAGATGGGAACCTTGGCAACACGGTTAGACTCACAAATAAGAACAATTAAAACAGAGATGGAAACAATGGAAACACGGTTAGACTCACGAATAGGGACATGTTTCAAAAACATGAAAGATGAATTAAAGAAAGAAATTAGAGAAGAAGTACAACTGATTTTGAATGCTCACAATGATAGATTAATTTCAATAGAAATCAGACAAAAGGAACAGGATAGAGAACAGGAAGAAAGAGATCGCGTGATAGTACAAAAATTTTCAGAGTTAAATTTACAACGTGCAGACGATAAGGAAGAAATACTTGAAAGAATCGAGGAATCCGTACCAAATGACAGAATAAATAACTTAACGCAACAATATGAACAAATGGCTCTGAGCACTATGCGACTTAACTTCTGAGGTCATCAGTCGCCTAGAACTTAGAACTAATTAAACCTAACTAACCTAAGGACTTCACACACATCCATGCCCGAGGCAGGATTCGAACCTGCGACCGTAGCGGTCACGCGGTTCCAGACTGAAGCGCCTTTAACCGCACGGCCACACCGGCCGGCAATATGAACAGTTAACTACTAAATGTGACAATACCGAAACCCGAGTCGCGACACTTACGGAAGACGTAAATAAACAGAAAGAAAAAATAGGTGACTTATCGGAAAGAGTGGAGGAGATTTCAGATAAATTGACAAATCTTAGTTTAAATGGGGACAGAGATTCGGATGATACAGCTCCATTGCCATTTGCAGAAACAGAAGAGTACCAGAGCATAAATAAACATGTTGACAATCAGGGAAAATTTAATGAACACGTTAAAGGGGAATTTTTTTACCTTCATATATATTGACGAAAAGCACTCTGATCATTACAATATCTCCATTCGAACAACATCTGCTGTCTAGCCCATCAAACAACTGCATAAAACATGGAACAAGCACTCCCTACTACAACATCTCAACACCGACTGACTACTACTACTTCTCAACAAGCACCGACTACTGCCACATCTCGACAAGCACTCTCCACCACGACTTCTCGACAAGAACTGCCAGTGGAGGCGGCCGAATAATACTCTTTGGCGCAATCTCTGGCGCTGTGGCTCAGTGTAGCCACCTTTCATAGTGAAGGAGAATGTATTATTGATGACTAAAGTCTCTGTTATGTGTATCTGTTGTGTTCATTAAACTTACGGGAAAACGCTACAAACTTATGCACCAACCGAATAATTACGAAATTACTCAGCTGCCAGCCCACACTGCAGGCCTATAAATTCTAACTGTAGTTGGGCGCCGGCCGGGGTGGCCGATCGGTTCTAGGCGCTACAGTATGGAACCGCGCGACCGCTACGGTCGCAGGTTCGAATCCTGCCTCGGGCATGGATGTGTGTGATGTCCTTAGGTTAGTTATGTTTAAGTATTTCTAAGTTCTAGGGGACTGATGACCTCAGAAGTTAAGTCCCATAGTGCTCAGAGCCATTTGAACCATTTTTTTGTAGTTGGGCATCCTTCAGTGACAAATTGACACTGGGTGTTTGACCTTCGCTTTTAAGTTACTAACCCGGCCATAATGCTCTTTTCATCGATTTTAAAACAGCTACTCTCCACTTTAAGTACTGCGTCATTAAGTACACAGGCTTGCGATTAAGACTACAGAGAACATATTGTCACTGCTCTGAAGACAACGAACAGTTTTCATCTCCTCTGCAGAACATAAGGACGTCTGACAGGTGTATTCCACCACGAGTGCACGCTACCAAGGTGGCAAGTGAGCGTGAAAGCTCGTGCTACTGAACAGGCCTTCACGAGAGTGTGCTGCCCAGCAGTTCACGGACAGCAGCACTCCTATCACGGAGGAGACAACGGATTGCAGCAGCCGGATGTCGCCATTAGGTGGCGATGACTACATCCGTTAATTTTTTTTTTTTTTTTTTTTGTATTAGCCAGCTGCTACAGGAGCTCAGCAGGAGCTGTATAGTATTATCCAGGTTCACCCTTCAGAGGCGCTGGCTAGCCTCTTCCACTTCATCAGCTTCCTGAATGAGCATTCTTTCGTTCTGAACACGACTTCTTGTAAAACGGTGCCCGAGCTCCCGGCTGACTCTTTCTTCCCTCTATATGACATCGTTTTGCTGAGCGTAAGAAGAACATTCCATTGCACCTGACTGAGTCGTGTTCTTATACTATACTTGACTAGCTGATCACTGTAATGAGGTTTTAATGCTCTATAGGTGATTGCCTGGCCAGTTGAAGCCGCTCATCCTTGTATAAATTTAAGATCGTGAAGAAATAAGTTTTATATTGTTTTTGATTTTTTGACCTTTCTGTGTAAATCTCGTGTTAGGCACGAGACTTCAAAAGTGCTTACTGTGCAGGCAAAAGAAGTTGAATTAATACTGTATGTATAAAAAACGAAATTTTAAGCACCAAAGCTCTCCCCTACAACATGTTATAGCCCTTTCAGACCCACTAGGTACAATTATGTACATTAAATTTTACTGTCGCTTTGTTGGAACAGGAACATTTCTCTCCAGTGGAAACCCCATTTACACATTTCTGAATGTTTAGTCTTTTTATCACGTACAAATGCTGTCAACTGTTGGGCTTCAGTGTAAAAATATCAGCTATTCAGCGTAGCAGCACACAGCAGAATTTGAACGCCAGAATGTACAGGAGTGGCTGGTTATCTATATTCCACAGTATAAATTATTATTGTTGCTATATTGCATGATAATTAATGAATGAACAGTTTGTTTATTACAACAATGAACATTTCAAAATTAGTTATTATAGCCCATAAAAAGATGCCAAGTGTACACAGTATATTTTGAGAACCGTTACGTATTTTTGTATAAATCTTGCATCTAAAATCATTAAAAATCACCTAAGGCCATTATAGCATACAAGAAAAATTTTCTTCCCCCAGAAAAATTCAGGTCTGAAAGGGATAAAAAACTTTTGACCCTGCTATTAAGATATTTCATTATGTATACATTGGTCTATCTCAATTGTCTTTTGTGATTTGCCACTGAATGTGGCTATGGAACCCGATAAGTCTCCGGTAAAACAAATTTAAAATTTTTAACGTATGTACTACGCATCCAATGTGGTTAGTTTTACCAACATGAAGTTCCATCGATTTGTAGGAGTTCAGTACCTTTTTTTGTTTTATTTTTTTTATTTTTGGTCATCAGTCCTCTGACTGGTTTGGTTCGGTCCGCCATGATTTCCTCTCCTGTTCTAACCTCTTCATCTCAGAGTAGCACTTGCAACTTGCGTCCTCAATTAGTTGCTGGATGTATTACACTCTCTGTCTTCCTCTACAGTTTTTGCCTTCTACAGCTCCCTCTAGTACCATGGAAGTCATTTCCTCATGTCTTAACAGATGTCCTATCATCCTGTCCCATTTCCTTACTCGTGTTTTCCACATATTCCTTGCCTCTCCGATTCTGCACAGAACCTCCTCATTCCTTACCTTATCAGTCCAACTAATTTTCAACATTCGTCTGTATCACCACATCTCAAATGCTTCGATTCTCTTCTGTTTCGGTTTTCCCACAGTCCATATTTCACTAGCATACAATGTTGTGCTGCAAACGTACATTCTCAGAAATTTCTTCCTCAAGTTAAGACCAATATTTGATATTAGTTGGCTTCTCTTGGCCAGGAATGCCATTTTTGCCATTGCTAGTCTGCTTTTGATGTCCTTCTTGCTACGTCCGTCATTCGTTATTTCCTGCCTAGGTACCAGAATTGTTTAACTTTATCTACTTCGTGACCATCGATTCTGATATTAAATTTCTCGCTGTTCTCATTTCTACTACTTCTCATTACCTTCGTCTTTCTTCGATTTACTCTTAATCCGTACTCTGTACTCATTAGACTGTTCATTCCATTCAGCATATCATGTAATTCTTCTTACTTTCGCTCAGGATGACAATGTCATCAGCGGAAATCGTATGATTTTTTATATCCTTTCACCTTGAATTTTAATTCCACTCCTGAACCTTTCTTTTACTTCCATCATTGCTTCCTCGATGTACAGATTAAACAGTAGGGGCGAAAGACTACATCCTTGTCTTACACCCTTTTCAATACGAGCACTTCGTTCGTGGTCTTATTATTCCCTCTTGGCTGTTGTACATATTGTATATGAGCCGTCTCTCCCTATAGCTTACCCCTACTTTTCTCAGAATTTCGAACATCTTGCACCATTTTACATTGCCGAACGCTATTTCCAGGTCGACAAACCGTATGAAGGTGTCTTGATTTTTCTTTAGCCTTGCCTCCATTATCAACCGCAATGTCAGAATTGTCTCCCTCGTGCCTTTTCCTTTCCTAAAGCCAAACTGATCGTCATCTAGCGCATCCTGAATTTTCCTTTCCATTCTGTATATTATTCTTGTCAACAACTTGGATGCATGAGCTGTTAGCTGATTGTCGATAATTCTCTCACTTGTCAGCTCTTGCCGTCTACGGAATTGTGTGGATGATGTTTTTTCTAAAGTCAGATGGTATGTCGCCAGACTTATACATTCTACACGCCAACGTGAATAGTCGTTTTGTTGCCACTTCCTCCAACGATTTTAGAAATTCTGATGGAATGTTATCTATCCCTTCTGCCTTATTTGATCTTAAATCCTCCAAATCTCTTTTAATTTCTGATTCTAATACCCGGTCCCCTATCTTTTCTGAATCGATTCCTGTTTCTTCTTCTATCACATCAGACAAATCTTCCCTCTCATAGAGGCTTTCAATGTATTCTTTCCACTTATAAGCTCTCTCGTCTGCATTTAACAGTGGAATTCCTGTTGCACTCTTAATGTTATCACCCTTGCATCCGAAGCTTGTTTTGGATTTCTTTTATGCTGAGTCAGTCCTACCGACAATCATTTCTTTTTCGATCTCTTCACATTTTTCATGTAGTAATTTCGTCTTAACTTCCCTGCACTTTCTATTTATTTCATTCCTCAACGACTTGTATTTCTGTATTCCTGAGTCTCTTGGAACATTTTTCTACTTCCTCCTTTCATCGATCAATTGAAGTATTTCTTCTGTTGCCCATGGGTTCTTCGCAATTACTTTGTTTGTACCTATGTTTTCCTTCCCAACTTCAGTTGTCGTCCTTTTTAGGGATGTTCATTCCTCTTCAACAGTACTGCCTACTGAGCTATTTGTTATTGCTGTATCTGTAGCCTTAGAGAACTTCAAGCGTATCTCGTCATTCCTTAGTACTTCCGTATCCCACTTCTTTGCGTATTTATTCTTCCTGTCTTAAACTTCAGCCAAGTCTTCATCACTACTATGTTGTGATCTGAGTCTATATCTGCTCCTGGGTACGCCTTACAATCCAGTATCTGATTTCGCAATCTATGTCTGACCGTGATGTAGTTTACAAAACAGAATAGACAGGTATTAGGAACACTAGATCTTCCCACCTACTAGATAGAGGAAGGGATCTGATACGAGGTTTATTTTATATTATTTTAGGAGACATGCTCAGTCAATGTAACAAACATTGTTCCCATCTGTGGAGTAGATGTACCAAGAAAAATTACCCTAACTCACATGGTTCGAAATATGTGACACTGATTTGATGAACGTAGCAATGAGATAACATGTCTTTCTTGGCATTCACGGTCGACACATTTTATTTGATTCGAGTAATCGTGATCAGCTGGAAAAATAATTTAGGCCCCCCACCTCCCAACCGATACCCCCTCAATCATCTTCTCTCAAGGAACTAGTGAAGATTCTTCAAGAGGTTCAAAATGGCTCTGAGCACTATGCGACTTAACTTCTGAGGTCATCAATCGCCTAGAACTTAGAACTAATTAAACCTAACCAACCTTAGGACATCACACACAGCCATGGCCGGGGGCGGATTCTTCAAGAGGAATAGTATAAAATGCATTTCACCTGTATTGAGAATCTGTATACATTGAGATCTGTTTACATCGAGCTACACAGAGGATCAGGCTGTGAAGGATGTCAAAGATGGGTATATACGCTATTAGGTTAGTGTACGTATTACTTTGTACTCATACGATACTGCGAGCATATACCGTGTAAAGGATGAGCCAGACAATAAGGGATTTTACTTTATTATATGAGCCTCAAACCGGTAACTTCATGTTTCCATTACGGCCAAGCCACGGCCGGCAGTGTTAGCTGCCTGTAAATTCTTTCGTCCCACGGTTTAGTAACAGGAAGTCAGCACCGATGAAGGGTACCTTGTTCACGCGCCTCTCTCATGTGCTGACGAGGTAACGCCACCCCAGGCGTCGCTTAGCAGGCAACGCTCTGGAAAGTTCCATGCCGCCCGCACGGTTTGCTCGGTCCTGACCAATCAGGGCGGAGGAAGCCGCGTGGTGCGTCGAATATACCCGGCCGCCCGTCGCCGGGCCCGCTCTCTTGTATTCTTGCTCACCCGCGAGTCGGATGCGCGCCCTGTAGCATTGAACATCTCCCGCTTCTCCCGGTGCTGCGGCACTGTGGACTTAGTTTTGGCAGACAACCACTTTCGGTAGCTTCGCGAACAATGTTCGCCAAATCGTAAGCTCTGGCTCACCCTCACCTCCCTAGGCCTATGTATCCCATTTCAACATGCTTTAGCCAATAAATGGCCTTTCTCTAAAAATTACTCTATTATTCCATAACGCCCACCGCCTGCCCATACGCGCCATCCTGTACAACCGACTGCACACTGTAGTGGAATCTTCGAGCAGCAGCGAGCTACTTTTTGAAACATTTGTCCAAATAAACTGATCTTGTTAGTGTGGCTGTTTCCTTCTCCGTGCGTTTCTCTGCTCGTATGTTAGAGAGTCAGTTTAGCCCTCGCAGATCACACGGATGCGCGAAGCGCGGATCTCACGCCGAGGCGGACCCTCTTTACCCACGTCAGGTTGAAAGCTCTTACAAGCAGATAATGGCGCAAAGCCGCAGCGCTCCTTCTCGACTACTAAATATGACATTCCAACCTAAGTCGTCCTGACACTTTAAGCCTGTTACAAAGATAAAGCCCGTGCTTACAGCGAGTGCAGTCTACAGCCCTCTGCAAGAACGACGTACGAGCAGCATGTATGCCGTTGAACTAGATTGCCTCAGTGATGTACCACGCAAAAACTAAAAAGAAGGTAGAAAAGTTTCATTTACGCATCAAAATAAATGAAAATAAATATAATAAAACAGCCGGTTCATTCGTTGAAATATAGTATCAGTCTTCAGCAAACAAGTACTCTTAAAGTATCATTGTTGAAAGTCCATTAAAACATAAATCTGCGATAGATAAGTAAGTCACCGACAAGAAAATATTCACAGATATCATTCCCACGGAAATGGGCCTGGGGAGCAACTGGGCAGAGGGTTTTTGCCACAATACATATGCGGATCATTCCACTTGAAGCAGCTTGCAACAGTGAAGGACAATAGCATCTCCGTTCGTAATATCTCATGTGTGAAAGTGTTGTGTACTTCGTGTCACATCTATTTTTTTCAGTTCTACAGTGACAAATGTTCATAGCAACCTGATATTATCTTCATTTTACGAAGTATCTACTCGTTCACTGTAAGTATTATGAACTTTTACAGTTAGTGTAACCAAGCGAAGATGTGTTCTCCTTAAAATAGTAAGCTTCATAGGGTGGCCCAGTTACTCCAGAAATCTTTAAGGAGCCAACTGCTTGGGGTATCTGGACCCACCTCGGGCGCCAGGAACAAAATAAAAAAGAAGAAACTACGACGCGCGTTCACCTGGAAACGTACTGGCCACAGAAATGTATCCACAGATCAGCCCGACTGTGCTGTCGATTATAGTTAGTTAGTTAGTTGGTTGCGTGTTCCATTGACCAATCGCACGGTACGGTAGCCGTTATGATGTGGAACGTGTCAAATTTTTTTAATATATATATACATATTATAATACAGAGTTAAGGATTAATATTTCTATTATTTACCCCATTACCTTAAATGGCACAAAATGCATATTCTATATTTATAGATTTATTTATTCCTATTCAAGAATTCATCTATGGTATAGAAGGAGTTGTCAAGGAGATATGATTTCAGTTTATTTTTGAAGCTATTACTGCTGTCTGTCAGATACGTTATTTCATCTGGTAATTTGTCGAAAATTTCTATAGCAGCATATTTTACCCCTTTCTGTGCCAAAGATTGGTTGAGTAAAGGGTAGTGTAAGTCTTTCTTTTTTCTGGTATTAGAATCATGAATGTCACTGTTGTTTTTAAACTGGTTCATGTTGTTGAGAACAAATTTCATTAGTGAGTAAATGTACTGTGAGGCTGTTGCAAGAATTCCCAATCTTTTAAAAAGATGCCTACAAGATGTGTGACTATGAATTCCACACATTATTCTAACCACTTCTTTTGAGCAGTGAATACTTATTGACTAAATGTTGAGTTACCCTAAAATATTATTCTGTATGACATCAGACAGTGAAAGTATGCAAAGTATGTTAGCTTACTAATTTCTATATCCTCAAAATTGGCAATTATTCTGATTGCAAAAGTTGCTGAACCTAGTCGCTTTAGAAGATCCAATTAAGATTCTCATCTTTGTGTACACCCAAAAACTTAATATGCTCTACCCTGACTTCCGTTGATGTGTTATATTTATTGAAGGAACTGTACTTTTTGCAGCAGAAAATTGGATGTACTGTGTTTTTTCAAAGTTTAGAGCAAGCCCATTTGCGGAAAACCAATTAACGACTTTTGCAAAGACTTTATTTGTATCATTTTCAATTGGAGTTTCTTTTACCGGATTAATAATGATGCTTGTATCATCAGCAAACAGTGTCAGTTCAGTTTCCTGTTTCGGATAAGAAGGGAGGTCGTTCACATATATCAAGAACAGAAGGGGACCCATGATTGAACCCTGTAGAACACCTAATGTAATTTCACCCCAGTTAGATGAAGTGACAAACTTATTTAAATCACTTGACCCATATAAAGAAACTTTTTGCTTCCTGTTCTGTAGGTACGACTTAAACCACTCACATGCTATTCCATTTATACCATAGAACTGTAATTTCTGTAACATATATGTATATTGAATGAGCCGATATTTAACGTCGTCTCTTCCGAAGAATTATTCTCTGTATTTTGCAGGTTCGTATTTTCAAAAAGGACACGAAATTGTAAAATTTCGTCAGGGCGAAAACAAGTCCAAAGCTTCCTTTTCAGTTTGACTGTATTTGGTTTGAGCGTCGGTCATTTTTTTGGATGCAAAAGCCATCGGCCTCTCAACGCCGTTGACCAGTTGCGAGAGGACCGCACCCAGGCCATAGTTCGATGCAACAGCGGCGACGATGACGGGTAGGGAAGGATCGTAAGCGACCAGACAGGGATTGCGGGAGACAGCGAAATCGAGACGGGTGAAAGCGTACTCACACGCCGCATCCCATAACCAACGCACACCCTTGAGCAAAAACCCAGTCAGGGGCGCCGAAATTTCTGCGGCATGGAGTATAAAACGCTGATAGTACACTACTGGCCATTAAAATTGCTAAACCACGAAGATGACGTGCTACAGACGCGAAATTTAACCGACAGGAAGAAGATGCTGTGATATGCAGATGATTAGCTTTTCAGAGCATTCACACAAGGTTGGCGCCGGTGGCGACACCTACAACGTGCTGACATGAGAAAAGTTTCCAACCGATTTCTCATATACAAACAGCAGTTGACCGGCGTTGCCTGGTGAAACGTTGTTGTGATGCCTCGTGTAAGGAGGAGAAATGCGTACCATCAAGTTTCCGACTTTGATAAAGGTCGGATTGTAACCTATCGAGATTGCGGTTTATCGTATCGCGACATTGCTACTCGCGTTGGTCGAGATACAATGACTGCTAGTAGAACATGGAATCGGTGGGTTCAGGAGGGTAATACGGAACGCCGTGCTGGATCCCATCGGCCTCGTATCGCTAGCAGTTGAGATGACAGGCATCTTATCCGCATAGCTGTAACAGATCGTGCACCCACGTCTAGATCCCTGAGTCAACAGATGGGGACGTTTGCAAGACAACAACTATCTGCACGAACAGTTCGACGGCCTTTGCAGCAGCATGGACTATCAGCTCGGAGACCATGGTTGCGGTTACTCTTGACGCTGCATCACAGACAGGAGCGCCTACGATGGTGTGCTCAACGACGAACCTGGGTGCACGAATGGCAAAACGTCATTTTTTCGGATGAATCCAGGTTCTGTTTACAGCATCATGATGGTCGCATCCGTGTTTGGCGACATCGCGGTGAACGCACATTGGTAGCGCGTATTGGTCATCGCCATACCCTGCGTGATGGTATGGGTGCCATTGGTTACACGTCTCGGTCACCTCTTGTTCGCATTGATGGCACTTTGAACAGTGGACGTTACATTTCAGATGTGTTACGACCCGTGGCTGTACCTTCCATTCGATCGCTGCGAAACCCTACATTTCAGAAGGATAATGCACGACGGCATGTTGCAGGTCCTGTACTGGCCTTTCTGGATACAGAAAATGTTCGACTGCTGCCCTGGCCAGCACATTCACCAGATCACTCACCAATTGAAAACGTCTGGTCAATGGTGACCGAGCAACTGGCTCTTCACAACGCGCCAGTCACTACTCTTGATGAACTGTGGTATCGTGTTGAAGCTGCAATGGCAGCTGTACGTGTACACGCCATCCAAGCTGTGTTTGACTCAATTCCCAGGCGTATCAAGGCCGTTATTACGGCCATATGTGGTTGTTCGGGGTACTGATTTCTCAGGATCTATGCGCCCAAACTGCGTGAAAATGTAATCACGTGTCAGTTCTAGTATAATATATTTGTCCAATGAATACCCGTTTATCATCTGCATTTCTTTTTGGTGTAACAGTTTTCATGGCCAGTAGTGTAGTTGATTTGACTAAGGACGGACTGCAGTTCCGGCATTCTGATGGGAGGAGGTAGGCTTTGAATCACCTCGACATACTCCTTAGAGGCGTGTAGGCCGCGGGCATCAATCATTAACTAGTGGTAACTGATCTCGCGCGCACAAAATTCACAGCTTTCCTTCCGTCAACTCAGATTAGCCTCGAAGAAAACCTGAAGCAGTCTGTCCAGCTTGTCCCGGAGGTCCGCCGCAGACAAGCCATCGACGATGACATCGTCCAGATAATTTGTCACACCGGGCACCTGACTTGTGAGCAGTTCCAAATAGTGTTGTAAAATGGAGGCCACATGGGGTAATGATGACTAGGATCTGCTGCACTCCTCGTCCAACGGCAGCTGTTAGTAAGCGTCTCGCAAATCAGTTTTGACGAGAACGCTTGAGCTTGCAAGACGTGGGAGTATGTCATCCACCGATGGAACAGGATATGCGTCGATGACGGACTGAGAATTAACCATAACCTTAAAATCTCCACAGATACCGAGCGAGGTGGCGTAGTGGTTAGACACTGGACTCGCATTCGGGAGGACGACGGTTCAATCCCGCGTCCGGCCATCCTGATTTAGGTTTTCCGTGATTTCCCTAAATCGCTCCAGGCAAATGCCGGGATGGTTCCTTTCAAAGGGCACGGCCGACTTCCTTCCCCGTCCTTCCCTAATCCGATGAGACCGATGACCTCGCTGTCTGGTCTCCTTCCCTGAAACAACCAACCAACCATCTCCACAGATGCGTAAAGCACCGTTCGGTTTCTCGACTAACATGATAGGTGTAGCCCAGCGACTGTGTGCCATAGAAGAAAGGATGCCTTCGTCTTGTAAGCCGCGAAGTTCAGAGAGAAGCTGAACATGCGTGGTGAAACCCTTCGCCCCTGGTGTGGAGGATGAGAACAACGTTTCGTATTTGCTGAGCAATGGGGCGAGGAGGGTAGCCGAGGAGGGGATCGAAACCGCCTGTACAGCATCCTGCACTGACAAACCCAGACGACCGAAAATGTTCACACCCAGAAGATTAGTAGCGCCAGGAGAGCCACCACCAAAAACTGAGTGATGAAGAAACGACCGTTGTAAGAAATCTGATGTAGGGTGATTAACTGAAACTACGCAAGGCGCGAGTATGGGGACAAAGCTGGCGAGCCCATGCGTTGGTGTGTGGCACCATCAACAACAGAAACAGATGATGCCGTGTCAATTTGCAATACGCGCGACCTCCACGCTAAGAAGAAAACGGGCTCCCGACTGGGGAATGATGGAGAATACTTGTCCATCAATGGAATGCGAGGCTTCCAGGTCCTGAGGTGATGATTCGTGACGAGCCTGTGCGTCCGCAGGAAGTGTGGTATCTAGGCAATGTTTCTCCAAAGCCTGACACACAACGGCGATATGGTCCGTTCCGGTGGGGGCGCTCTGACCGTTGGTGAGTCCGGAAACAGTCCAGACATGATGGGAAACGGGCGAAAGACTTTCTGTCAAGGGATGTACCAACAGACCGACGAGACTCCCGCTCGGCGCTAGGCAAAATGTGAGCCCTGGAAACAGTGGGATCAAGATGCGGTAGTTGTTGCCGGTGAGATTGTTCAAACGCACGACTGATCGGCAGACAGGTGTCGAGGGACGGGTTTTGTAACTTCAAAATATCAGCCCGAAGATCCTCGTCTGTTGCGTGAAACTCCACCGTATCCCAAATCAAAGAAGAGGCATAAGACTGCTTGCAGGCAACGTTGGCGCACCGGAATTTGCAATCGCGGGAGAGACCCTGGAGCGTCGTAATCCATTCCCGATGTGTCTGACGGGAGGACTTTCGGCAAGAAAAGAAAGCCTGATGGGCGGAGGTGATGTGTATTTGTGCGTCAAAATACTCAAAAAGGCAGCCCTTAATATGTGTAAAGGAGAGATCTCGAGTTGACTGTTCAGGGTTCAATTGTTGAATTAAACGATACACCTGTGGACATTGGTGGAGCCACGTGCGAAGTGTTCAATTTACCCACAATGGAATAAACTCCATGAGCTACCTCTTGCAACGCTGGGGAGTGAGGGCGATGTTCTGACCTTGTGAGCGCTGACTGAATCTGCTGTAGAGTTTCCACCAAAGACTGAAGAAGTTCCCGTGTCGAGGCCATTTCGTTCGAAAATGAAAATCCCATCCTTGTCACCCATAACTGCAGTGTCCTGCCGTCGGCGGGAAAGAACTAACGATTAAGTTTGAACGCAGTTTATTATAACTAAAACGCCTTCTTGGCGTGCACTAATTTCCAAGTGCAAGAACAACAAAAAGCACAACAATTCTTGTGGTGGCAAAACCCAGATAAGATTACAAGACAATGAAACAGAAATGTAACCAAAATACTACTCTACACACGAACAAAGATATAACGTTCCACTGAATGCTACCACGAGTGTCTACTATTCTAGAGCTGGCGTAGGTATTGGGCATAGTTTTCCTAGCTGTAGGTACACACTGCCAGTCTGAGACTGCGGGCGTGCTTGTAACGCTGATTCGGAGGAGTGCTACACGTAGTCATATTAGTTCCAATTGGTGGATCTCTGTCACATAGGTTTTCACTAAGTAGTTCCGTGCTTATGTGGAACGTCTGTTGTTGTTTACATCCACTGTCGATGTTTCGATCTGAGCTCTTGAAGGGAGGTAGGGGAGGTCGGCAGCCTAGCTTCCTTATCTGTTGTGCGGGCCCTCTAACTGATAAGGAGCCCCTACGACAGCCTTCAACTGTTTTTATTGCTTCTTTTATCTTCATAGCAGAAAGCAATGAGATTCATAAACAGTGTTCCTTGCAGTACACATCTCTTGTGTATATACCAGTAAGTTCCTCATTAACTGTAAGACAGTGCTGAGGAAAACTGATGACAATGTTTGTATTACATGTATTCTCAGCTGAGGAAGCAATTATTGTGCTTATTAAGACAATGTAACCAGCAGATACATGCTATTTTAAAATGGAATTTTCATGTTACTGCTCTTGGTTGGAAATATTATTGAAAGATATTACATCAGAAATGCCTTATATTTTTCTACTGTTCGGGCTTAAGAAGTATATATAATTCAGTACTGACTGCACTTAGGATTTTATAATGCATTCTTAATAGTTTTCGAATGTGTTTTGGAAATATTCTGTTGCTGAGAAATAAAATTTGCATCTCACTTTTCTCACTTAAAAATATTAATGAAAAAGTAATGACACTAGATGTGCTCTGGGTTTTGTTTTGTCTGAAAATTATATACATGAGTTTAGGGTATGTTTCGGGAATTTGAGGATATTTGTGTTTGTTTTAAAATACTTGATGGAACGTAGGAAGTGAGACTTGTTGGTTTGTTAATGTAACATTACAGGAGTATAATCAGCAATTTAATGCGAGTATATGGAATATAGCCACAAGGGGCTATGATTATTACGAAAGCATGGAAGAATTAATAATTTTGTTGTAATTGGAGAACTTTGCTTGGAGGTTGAAGTAAGGAAACAACATTCATCTACTACCTTCATTAGTTTTTTGCAATAGACATAGTGTCGAGAGGCGAGATTGTTTTCCAGACCACATTTCTGAGAAAATTTTTTGAAAACTGTCATACGTGAAAGCTGTCTAATTCATGCATAATTTTTGTGAGCAAACTGTATTACAGTTAAAAAATAAAATGAGGAAGAAGTGGAAAGTATTTGAATATGCAATGGATGATTGTAATTTGAATATTGGTGCACTATGATCAGAATTTTTGCCAATGTGGAGATAATAGATTGAGAATCATATTGTAATGTTCGAATTTTCTTGGAGTGTTACGATGCGATGTTGTGGTCTATGTATATTGTGATGTCTGGGTTTCTTTCTTCTTATTATAACATATTGTATTCGTGAAATGTGATAATGTTGCATTGAGATGAGGTATAAGTTGTAACGAAGTATAGGGGAATAATGATGATGTTGATGTAGAGGATATTGTAACTGATGAAGATAGGGTTAAGGAACTTGATTCTGAATTGTGAGGTGTTACGTCCATCTGTGTCATGTAGTATGTGCTTGTAGCTGATGATGCAGCTGATGATGTATTCACTGTTAGTCTGATGGCTGCAAGAAAAACGTGTGGGTTACGTCTAATGAATTTGTGATAAAATATGTTTTCAGATAATGAAAATGGTATGAATAAAGCGGAGTATTTACAACTTAACGTTTGTTGGAAAAAAGTTGTATTATAAGCTTAAGTGATTTCCTAGTGTGTCAATTTTAATTATTATTTCATGCGAAATGAGTTATGTTTTCACTGCCTGCTTTACTAAAAAGATCCGTGCAAAATAAAAAAAATTAGATGATTGTCGTTCTCCTGGAATTATGCAACAGAGGTATTAGGATTATTACTTCCAGCGAGGAGCTTCATCTGCACAGACATTCGGCGCAAGGATAAAGGGGAGCGGTCGTTTCCAGGCCGTAAGCGCCGGTCGTTATCTGCTTACTCGCAATGTCGAGCTCTGGCTCTTAGTCGCCTCGTTGCTAATCTCTTAAAAACCAGCTAATGGAGGAGCGTTTTGCGTTCCTTGCCCGACGGACTGCGGACGCCGACTTTTTAACAACACTCCCTGTTTTTGTCTGGCTCACCTATCCTCCTAACGAATCCATTTCCGTCAACATTTCCGCTCTGCTGTCGTCCTAAGTCTTCCACATGGCTCTGTGCTACAATCGTTGCTTAAAAACATTTTTTCGCCTTAAATATGAGAGGTGGTCATAAAGATTTAATCATTACCTAGAACATCAAAAGCTACGGCCATGAAATTTGGCGCTGGTGTGAGTCTTTCTCTTTCGTATTCACCCTTCAGTGAGACATGTTGTTCCCAATGATGACAGATTTGGAGGAGATCTTCTTTGTAGACGTTTGCATTCGTCTGTTCAGAAAACGTCTCACCTTGAAAAATCTCCTCTTCCTAGTTCTATAAATGCCAGCCACGCAATGGTTTCTTCATTCAAGGAAAGAAGAAGTTAATGGGCGTCATGTGAGACGAACGTGGCAGTGATGCAAAATTTGATACCTTGTAGGAGCAGCATTTGTGACTGAGTCCTATGCAAAATGAGATGTGTTTGTCCCTTTGGGACGGCGTTGGGTTCTATGGCAGAAATACAGATTGAAAAACGCATACACTAGTAAAAGTTTAAAATACACTGAGGTGCCAAACGTCATGGAATACCTCCTAGTATCGTGTCTGACCTCCTTTTGCCCAGCATAGAGCAGAAACCCGACGTGGCATGGGCTCAACAAGTCGTTGGAAGTCCCCTGCAGAAATATTTAAGTTATACTACCCCTATAGCCGTCCATAATTGTGAAAGTGTTGCTGGTGCAAGCTATTCTGCATGAACTGATCTCTCTTCCACAGTCGTCTAGGGTCCAACCGATATGATCATGGCCCCAGGAAAGACACTACATCTACATCTACATCTACATCTACATGTTTACTCTGCAAATCACATTTAAGTGCTTGGCAGACGGTTCATCGAACCACCTTCCCAATTCTCTATTATTCCAATCTCGTATAGGCGCGGAAAGAACGAACACCTATATCTTTCCTAACGAGCTCTGATTTCCCTTATTTTATCGTGGTGATCCTTCCTTCCTATGTAGGTCGGTGTCAACAAAATATTTTCGCATTCGGAGGAGAAAGTGGGTGATTGGAATTTCGTGAGAAGATTCCGTCGCAACGATAAACGCCTTTCCTTTATCGATTTCCTGCCCAAATCCTGTATCATTTCTGTGACACTTTCTCCCATATTTGTATAAAACGTGCTGCCTTTCTTTGAACTTTCTCGATGTACTCCGTCACTCCTATTTGGTAAGAATCCCACACCGCGCAGCAGTATTCTAAAAGAGGGTGGGCATGTGTAGTGTAGGCAGTCTCCTTAGTAGGTCTGTTACATTTTCTAAGTGTCCTGCCAATAAAACGCAGTCTTCGGTTAGCCTTCCCCACAACATTTTCTGTGTGTTCCTTCCAATTTAAGTTGTTTGTAATTTTAATACCTAGGTATTTAGTTGAATTTACGGCTTTTAGATTAGACTGATTTAACGTGTAACCGAAGCTTAACAAGTTCCTTTTAGCACTCACGTGGATGACCTCACACTTTCGTTATTTAGGGTCAACTGCCACTTTTCGCACCAGTCAGATATTTTTTCTAAATCGTTTTGCAGTTTGTTTTGATCTTCTGATGACTTTATTAGTCGATAAACGACAGCGTCATCTGCAAACAACCTAAGACGACTGCTAAGATTGTCTCCCAAATAGTTTATATAGATAAGAAACAGCAAAGGGCCTATAACACTACCTTGGGGAACGACAGAAATCACTTCTGTTTTATTCGACGACTTTCCGTCAATTACTACGAACTGTGGCCTCTCTGGCAGGGAATCACAAATGCAGTCACATAACTGAGACGATATTCCATAAGCACGCAATTTCACTACGAGCCGCTTGTGTGGTACAGAGTCAAAAGCCTTCCGGAAATCCAGAAATACGGACTCGATCTGAAATTCCTTGTCAATAGCACTCAACACGTCATGCGAATAACGAGCTAGTGTTGTTTCACAGGAAAGATGTTTTCTAAACGCATGTTGACTGTGTGTCAATAGACAGTTTTCTTCGAGGTAATTCATAATATATGTTCTAAAATATATGTTCTAAAATCCTGCTGCATATCGACGTTAACGATATGGGCCTGTAATTTAGTGGATTACGCGTACTACCTTTCTTGATATTGGTGTTACCTGTGCAACTTCCCAGTCTTGGGTACGGATCTTTCGTCGAGCGAACGATTGTATATGATTGTTAAGTATGGAGCTAATGGATCAGCATACTCCGAAAGGACCAGAAGAGTTGCTTTTATTAAGTGGTTTAAGTTGCTTCACTACTCCGAAGATATTTACTTCTACGTTAGTCACGTTGGCAGCTGTTCTCGATTCGAATTCTGGAATATTTACTTCGTCTTCTTTTTGTGAAGGCATTTCGGAAGGCTGTGTTTTAGTAACTCTGCTTTGGCAGCACTGTCTTTGATTCTATCTCCATTGCTATCGCGCAGAGAAGGCATTGATTGTTTTTTGCCGCTAACATACTTCACACACGACCCGAATCTCTTTGGATTTTCTGCCAGATTTCGAAACAACGTTTCGTTGTGGAAACAGTTATAGGTATCTCGCACTGAAGTCCGCTCTAAATTTCGAGCTTCTGTAAAAGATCGAAATCTTGGGGATTTTGCGTCCGTTTAAATTTGACATGTTTGTTTCGTTGGTTCTGCACCAGTGTTCTAACCCGTTTTGTGCACCAAGGCGGATCAGCTCCGTCGTTTATTAATTTAATTGGTATAAACCTCTCAATTGTTGCCCATACTATTTCTTTGAATTTAAGCCACATCTGGTCTACACTTACACTATTAATGTGGAAAGAGTGGACATTGTCTCGCAGGAAGGCGTAAAGTGAATTTTTATCTGCTTTTTTGAATAGATATAGTTTTCGCTTATTTTTCAGGGATTTATGGATTACAATATTCAGTCTCGCTACGACAACCCTGTGTTCACTAATCCCTGAATCGGTTTTGATGCTCGTTATTAACTCAGAATTATTTGTTGCTAAGAGGTCAAATGCGTTTTCACAACCGCTTACTATTCGCGTGGACTCATGAACTAACTGCTCGAAATAATTTTCAGAGAACGCGTTTAGCACAATTTCGGATGATATTTTATGCTTACCTCCGGAATTAAACATGTATTTTCACCAACATATCGAGGGTAAATTAAAGTCACCACCAACTATTATCGTATGAATCGGGTGCGTGTTTGAAATAAAACTCAAGTTTTCTTTGAACCTTTCAGCAACTGTATCATCTGAATTGGGAGGTCGGTAAAAGGATCCAATTATTATTTTATTCCAGTTGCCAACAATGATCTCTGCCCATATTAACTCACTGGAAGTATCTACTTCAATTTCGCGACAAGGTAATCTACTTATGACAGCAACAAACACGGCACCGCCAACCGTGTTTAGCCTATCCTTTCGGAACACCGTTAGGTTCTTCAGAAAAATTTCGGCTGAGCTTATATCCGGCTATAGCCAGCTTTCAGTGCCTATAAAGATTTGAGCATCAGTGCTTTTTATTAGCGCTTGGATCTCTGGTACTTTCCCAGCACAGCTACGACAATTTACAACTGCTACAGGCGATGTTGTAATGTTAACAAAGACACTCGCGTCGGTCGTTTGCTGTCATAGCCTATTAACGCCACATTTCCCCTCCTTGTCCTCACGTATACGTTCGTCGTACGTCCTTCATTCATTTCTGCGGTTATGTCAAACAGTGTTGCTCGTCTGGTAGCACTGACAACTCTACGCAAACGCCGCTGCTCTCGGTCGTTAGGTGAAGGTCGTCGGCCACTGTGTTGTCTGCGGTGAGAAGTAATGCCTGAAATTTGGTATACCTGGCACACTCTTGTCACTGTGGATCTCAGAATGTTGAATTCCCTAACGATTTACGAAATGGGATGTCCCATGCATCTAGCTCCAACTACCATTCCGAGTTCAAAGTATTTTTTTGCGGTAAGTTCCTATGGGGCCAAACTACTGAGGTCATCGGTCCCTAGACTTACACACTACTTAATCTAACTTAAACTAACATACACTAAGAACAACACACATACCCATGCACAAGGGAGGACTCGAAACTGCGACGGTGGGAGCCGCGTGAACCGTGGCAAAGCGTCCAGACCGCCCGGCTACCCCGCGTGGGAAGTTCAAAGTATGTTAATTCCCGTCGTACGGCCATAATCACGTAGGAAACCGAACCTTTTCACCTAAATAATCTGAGTATAAATGACAGCTTCGCCATTGCACAAACCTTTTGTATATGTGCACGCGATAAGGTATTATCAGCAGCAGCAGAAAGTGGTGTAACGTGATTCATTATGAATAGGATGGTAGGGCAGAGAGTGAGTTACTATGAACAGTTCGGTGATAAGGTTGTTCTTATCAAAATTGACAGCAAACCAACATCGACGACAATAGATCAGGTATACAGGGCTATTATAAATGATTGAAGCGATTTCATAAATTCACTGTAGCTCCATTCATTGACATATGGTCACGACACACTACAGATACGTAGAAAAACTCATAAAGTTTTGTTCGGCTGAAGCCGCACTTCAGGTTTCTGCCGCCAGAGCGCTCGAGAGCGCAGTGAGACAAAATGGCGAAAGGAGCCGAGAAAGCGTATGTCGTGCTTGAAATGCACTCACATCAGTCAGTCATAGCAGGGCAACGACACTTCAGGACGAAGTTCAACAAAGATCCACCAACTGCTAATTCCATTCGGCGATGGTATGCGCAGTTTGAAGCTTCTCGATGCCTCTATCAGGGGAAATCAACGGGTCGGCCTGCAGTGAGCGAAGAAACGGTTGAACGCGTGCGGGCAAGTTTCACGCGTAGCCCGCGGAAGTCGACGAATAAAGCAAGCAGGGAGCTAAACGTACCACAGCCGACGGTTTGGAAAATCTTATGGAAAAGGCTAAAGCAGAAGCCTTACCGTTTACAATTGCTACAAGCCCTGACACCCGATGACAAAGTCAAACGCTTTGAATTTTCGGCGCGGTTGCAACAGCTCATGGAAGAGGATGCGTTCAGTGCAAAACTTGCTTTCAGTGATGAAGCAACATTTTTTCTTAATGGTGAAGTGAACAGACACAATGTGCGAATCTGGGCGGGAGAGAATACTCACGCATTCGTGCAACAAATTCGCAATTCACCAAAAGTTAACGTGTTTTGTGCAATCTCACGGTTTAAAGTTTATGGCCCCTTTTTCTTCTGCGAAAAAAACGTTACAGGACACGTGTATCTGGACATGCTGGAAAATTGGCTCATGCCACAACTGGAGACCGACAGCGCCGACTTCATCTTTCAACAGGATGGTGCTCCACCGCACTTCCATCATGATGTTCGGCATTTCTTAAACAGGAGATTGGAAAACCGATGGATCGGTCGTGGTGGAGATCATGATCAGCAATTCATGTCATGGGCTCCACGCTCTCCCGACTTAACCCCATGCGATTTCTTTCTGTGGGGTTATGTGAAAGATTCAGTGTTTAAACCTCCTCTACCAAGAAACGTACCAGAACTCCGAGCTCGCATCAACGATGCTTTCGAACTCATTGATGGGGACATGCTGCGCCGAGTATGGAAGGAACTTGATTATCGGCTTGATGTCTGCCGAATCACTATAGGGGCACATATCGAACATTTGTGAATGCCTAAAAAAACTTTTTGAGTTTTCTTATGTGTGTGCAAAGCATTTTGAAAATATCTCAAATAATAAGGTTATTGTAGAGCTGTGAAATCGCTTCAATCATTTGTAATAACCCTGTACATGCCGACGTCGCAAGTAGAAGAGGAAGAGATAGATAAAGTATATCAGCATATAGATCAGGTAATTCAGCTCGTAAAGGGAGATGAAAATCTAAGTCATTGAGGATTGGAATGCGGTTGTAGAACGAGTAGAGAAAATGGTTACGGGGCACTCTGGGCTTGGCAATAGGAATGAGAGGGGAGAAAGACTAATTCAGTTCTGCAATAAATTTCATCTGGTACTAGAGAATACCCTGTTCAAGAATCACAAGAGGAGGGGGTAAACTTGGGAAAGAACAGGATATAGGGGAAGATTCCCGTTAGATTACATCATGGCGAAGCAGAGATTCCGAAATCAGATACTATATTGTAAAGCGTACCTACGACCAGACGTTGACTCAGATCACAATTTAGTAATAATGAATAGACTGAAAAATAAGAGACTAGTCAGGAAGAATAAGTGTGCAAAGAAGTGGGACATGGAAGCACTAAAGAATGAAGAGATACGCTTGAAGTTCTCTGTGGCTATAGATACCGCAACGATGAAAAGCTCAGCAGTCAATTCAGTTGAAGAGGAATGGACATCTCTAAAAAGGGCAATCATGTAAGCTGGAAAGAGATCATAGTTGCAAGGAAGATAACTGCGGACAATAGAAAAAATTCTTCAGTTGATCGACGAAGAAGGAAGTACCAAAATCTTCAGAATAATTCAGGAATACAGATATACAAGTCACTTAGGAATGAAATAAATGGGAAGGGGTAGGAACCTAAGGCGAAATGGCTGCTTGAAAAATATGAGGAAGTCGAAAAAGAATTGATTATTGGAAGGTCACACTCAGCATGTGGAAAAGGTGAAATTAAAAGCAAGGATGACAGCATTAAGAGTGAAGTGAAAATTCCGCTGTTAAATGCAGAGGAGAGAGAGAATAGGTGGAAAGAGTACATTGAAGGACTCTATGAGGGGGAGAGCTTGTCTGATGGCGTGAAAGTAAAAGAAACGGAAGTCGGTAGGAAGAGACAGGGTATCCAGTATTAGAATCAGAATTTAAAAGAGCTTTTAACGACTTGGGATCTAATAAGACAGAAGGGTGGGTGAAATTCCATTGGAATTTCTAAAATCATTGGAGGAAGTGGTAACAAAACGGCTGTTCACGTCGGTGTGCAGAATGTATGAATCTGGCGGTGTACCATCAGCCTTTCCGAAAAACATTATCTGCACGATTCCGAAGAAAGCAAGAGCCGACAAGTGCGAGAATTAACTCACAATCAGCTTAACAGCTCGTGCATCCAAGTTGCTGGCAAGGATAATATACAGAAGAATGAAAAAGAATATTGAGGATCTGTTAGATGATGATCAATGTGGCTTTAGGAAAGGTAAAAGCAACAGAGACGCACTTCTGACTTTGCGGTTGATAATGGAAGCAACACCGAAGAAAAATCGGGACACGTTCATTGGATTTGGCTACTAAGAAAAGCGTTCGACAACGTAAAATAGTTCAAGATATTCGAAATTCTGAGAGAAACAGGGGTACGCAAAGGGGAAAGAAGGTATGTACGAGTACCAGGAGGGAACAATAAGACTGGAAGACGAAGAACGAAGTGCTCGGATTAAAAAGTGTGTGACACAGGGTTGTAGTTTTTTGCCCCTATTGTTCAATCTATACGTCGAAGAAGCAATGACGGGAATAGGAGAAACGTTCGAGAGAAGGATTAAAATTTGTGGTGAAAGGACATCTACTATAAGATTCGGGGATGACAGAATTACAGGATCTGCTGAATGGAATGAACAGTCTAATGAGTACGGAATATGGATTGAGAAGAAACTGAAAAAAGACAAAGGTCATATGAACGAGCAGAAATGAAAGAACCGAGAAACTTAACATTAGGACTTGTGGTCACGAAGTAGACAAAATCAAGGTATTCTGCTACAAAGGCAGCAAAATAATCTTTCATGGACGGAGCTAAGAGGAGATAAAAAGCAGACTTGCACAGGCAAAGAGGGCTTTCCTGGCCAAGAGAAGTCTACTAGTATCAGATATAAATCTTAATTTGAGGAAGGAGTTTCAGAGAATGTACGTTTGGAGCAGAGTATTGTATGGTAGTAATACATGGACTATGGAAAAACCGGAACAGAAAGGAATCGAAGCATTTGATGCGTGGTGCTGTAGACGAATAAGGTGGGGAATGAGGAGGTTCTGCGCAGAATCAGAGAGGAAAGGAATATGTGGAAAACACTGACGAGAAGAAGGGACAGGATGATAGGACATCTGTTAAGACATCAGGGAAAACTTCCATGGTATTTGAAGGAGTGTAAAGGGTAAAAAGACGGGTAGGAAGACAGAGATATGTCTACATCCAGCAAATAACAGTGTAATTCTCTACTTGGCACAATCATTCCACTGAATCTGTTGATATATACCCAGACAGTAGTAGTAGTTGTACGGGTACTGACGATGATGTTTGGTTTGTGGGGCGCTCAACTGCGCGGTCATCAGCGTCCGTACAATGTCCCAACCTTTACGCAGTCCAATTTTAGCCACATTCACGAATGATGATGATGAAGATGATGAAATGAACACAGACATCCAGTCCCCGGGTAGGGAAAATCCCCAACCCGCATGGGAATCCAACGCGGGACCCCGTGATCCATCGGCAGCAACACTAGCCACTAGACCATGAGCTGCGGACTGTACAGGTATTGCTATTAACAAGAAGTCCTACTTGAACTCTAATCACTATCTGATAACAAGCGGAGGCTTGAGTCTGTTACACTTGTACTCGCAGCTCTATCCCACATAAGCTGACTTCTGACATACATTAGAGACTGAGACAATGGAAACCCCGAACGCTGGGGACTCAAACTCCGTCGAGTCGAACTCCGGACTCGTGACGATGGAGATTCTAACGTCGGCGACTCGAACGCCGGCGATATGAACGCCCGTTACGATGGCCTCTTATCGGCGTGGTGTGTGGCGCTGACGGTGCCATTCCAAGGTGGGTTGTTCCTCAGGCAGGCTCTCCTCTGCACGTATCTCGCAGGTGGCGTAAGATGTGTCACCTCTATATTCTTTGGCGCATCTTCATTCGTTCATTGTTAAAGCTGTGTGCCATGAGTGAAGTCGAGATTTGTCTCTTTTTTTGTTTCTTGCTCTGATACAGAGCATGTAGAGCGAAATAGAAAGCAGCGAGAGTATTTCCGTTTCATTGCTAGAGAAATTATTTTGTTTTAAATATTGCACAAAGCAAAGAAAATACGACCGTAAAATGTAAGCTCTGTCCGGGAAATAAAATTTTTAAGTCTGCGTAGAGTACGGCGTCGAACTTAAGGAATCATATGCAGGTAAGCAGTTACAATTTGAAAATGTTTTATGTAGTATTAAATTTACAATTTGGAACACATGCCCCATCTATTGCCAAGTAATACCACAGTTTTCCGAGAATACGTCGCTAACCTAAGGAAACAATGTACTGTAACTGTCGCAATTACAATAAATGGCAAAATATAGGGTGGGTCACTAACTATTGCCACCTAGAATAACTCCGAAAGTATGATAGTAGCTGAAAAGTTTGTTGGACAAATGTTACATGGGACAACGGGGCCATAATATGACGTTGGTTTTTTGTTTCTAGGTGGGGTCTCGTCGGAGATATAAAGGAAAACTTTGTTTTTTTAAACGGGATACACTGATAGCGGCTATCGAGACGAATTCAATGACGTGTAACAGTAAGGTGTTTGAAGGTCAACGAAGGTCAAAAAGGTGGCATCAGCGCCCATTAACAGAAGGTGTTCGAAGTGATGACCATTGGTATCAATGCAGTGCTGCAATCATGGATTGAGTGGTATTCCTTATCACATCGGCACTTATCGAAGCACATGCTCTGACAATTCTCTCTCGTATATAGTGCAAGTAGTAGATATTCGCCGAATACGGCATATCCATCTAACATGCCCTTGACATGTAAACAGCATTCGACGGTGTCGCAATACAACACTGATAGGAACGGTAAGACTAGTATCGTCGAATCAAGCGAATGTGAATGATGTATTCCTTCGAAGAACAAGTCGATCTGCTTCTCATTTGTGGAGAATGCCAACGAAATTCAGTGGGAGCTTGAGACTTATACAATGAAATATATACTCAACGTACTAACCCTACACGTCGTACATGTAAATATGTGTATGATAAATTGAGAACAACTGGATCTTTAACGCATCAGAAACATATCCAGCAAAGGTAAGTTACTAACGAGGAAACGGAAATTGGTATTATCGCCACTGTGGTTCGAGATCCTTGGGTTAGTTCGCGTCAAATCGCAAGGGAATCTGGCATGGGCCAGAGTAGTGTTGTTCGTGTTCTGCACCGCCATAAATCTCATCCTTACCACATCAGTCTCCACCAAGAATTAACTGGTACGGATTGTATGAGTCGTATTGAATTCTGCCGATGGGCTCAACTTCCGATTCAGAGGGATGACACATTTATTAATTCGATTTTATTTACTGACGAGACCACATTCACGAAACATGAAAATGTTAATTTGCATAATATTCATTATTGGGCAACTGAAAATCCATGTTGGTTGCGGCAAGTTGCACACCAAAAACCGTGGTCGGTGAATGTATGGTGTGGGATTCTGGAGAACAGTATTATAGGCCCCTATTTCATCGAAGGAAATGTTAATCGTAGGAAGTACACTACATTCCTGCAAGAAACATTAGGTCTGTTATTGGAAGAAATACCTTTAGGAACAAGGAGCAGAATGTGGTATCAACACGATGGGTGTCCGGCACATTTTTCACTGATGGCAAGAAATGAGTTTTAGAGACAATTCCCAAATCGTTGGATTGAACGCGGAGATGTGGCGTGGCCGGCTCGTTCGCCAGACTTGACGCCTGTGGAATTTTTCTTGTGGGGATTCGTAAAAGACCTTGTTTATAAAGACGTTACAACTATACCTGAAGATATGCGAGAGAGAATTGTCAGAGCATGTGCTTCTATAAGTGCCGATGTGATAAGGAATACCACTCAATCCATGATAAGAAGATTGCAGCACTGCATTGATACCAATCGCTTCGAACACCTTCTGTAAATGGACGTTCATGCCACCTTTGTGACCTTCTTTGACCTTCAAAGACCTTACTGTTACGCATCATTGGATTCTTCTCGATAGCCAGAATCAGAAAATAAGTACCAAACTATAGCATCCCATCTAAACAAAAACAAAAAAAACAAAGTTGACCTTCAAATCCCTGAAGCGATCTCACCTAGCAACAAGAAACGAACTTATATTATGGCTCCGTGTCCCAAGCAACTTTTGTCCCACAGACTTTTCAGCTCCTGTCATACTTTCGGAGTTATTCTAGGTTCGGCCCAGGAAAGTTGTTACACGTGGAAATCGCAACTAATCTCGTCATTTAAGAAGCTGTTTACGAGTTCTAGCCACTATTGACCACGTAAGAGGAAAACGACACACGTACCTCTTCCCTAGCTCTGTAGTTACGCGGTTCCACTCTTGCCGAAAATAACGTTTTTATCCCTTCTGTGAAGGAGCTGCAAGCAGTCAGATCACACATAGATAAGTAAATTGCAAGAAAATACTTCCGGCTCATAGTGCAATGGTGAAAAACTTACAATGCTGCACTTCAGGCAACGCTACTTTCCAATGCTAACAAGCATTAGTTTTATTTCATTTTTTATAGTACAGTGCTCAATTTCCGTAAGGTTACTTTTAGTGTTGTTAAAACAATAGTAAACATGAGAGAGAAATTTATTGTCAATGATATATGCTAATTCTCTGATACTATCTATAACAGTCTGACAATGCACATGCAGTTTATTGATTACATGTATTTAGAAAACTAGTTCTGAGATAAAGCTGTCAAACAAGGTTTGAAGAAGAATAAAATGCCACCACCACGTTGCAGCTAATGTAGAAAATGCAAGGGTGCCAACATTCCTCCGCATTTCGGTAATGGGAAAACTGTAACCAGTTTCGAGATTACTTAAAATTAGTTATGTAGTTGAACAGAGAATGAAAAAAAGAAAGACTTCACAATTAATATTTCATAAAATCCCCGATGTATGTTTACAAGATAGATTTACATAGTCACTTATCATTTAATTCAAAATATTTAGACACAAAAAATACTCTCAAATAGCAGGCTATTCGCATCTGGTTCACAACGATGTTACTCCTTATCTTTCGCCTTTGCCGGTTTTTTAACAACTTTACCTATAACACGAAATACACTGCCTGACGAAAATATGAATCACCCAGAAATGAAAGATAAAACAAAATGAAACTTCTCAGGTTAAGAGGGTAGGTGCTGCTGCTTCAGTAATTACAAAATTGAGTCATACTTACAAAGAAGCTGGAAGTATGAGCGCACTTATCAGTGCGATGGCGTGCAAGCATTGGTTCGACTGGGGAGAGTGCCACAAGGGTAAGCTGGCCTTCAACTATTGTACCTGGTCCCTGATATTTTGACTGTGGCACTGGGGCATATTGATGTCTGATCTGGTCCCACACATCTTCGATTGGGGACAGATTTGGGTATCTTACGGCCCACGGAAGTACCTCAATTCAGAGAAACATGTTGTAAGAGGTCCATGATTAAAGAATTTGTTGCTAGCGCACTCGCGCAGATGTAATTTCGATAGATTGCTCACGCGCTGCCTGCGATATGTAAGCTATAAGAGACTCAGACCAGAGAGTAGTGTTGACTGCAGTAAGAGCAATGTAGCAGTAGGAATAAGTAGTAGCTAGCAGTCTGGTGTATCGTGTTGGCTGTGTGTAGCGATGGCGGTGCCTGAGTATTGTAGTATAAGGTAAAAGCAGCCTCGCACATATGTAGTATTGTTATATCAAGTCTCATGTAAATGTTTTTAAAAAAATCTCTTAATAATAATCTTTTTTATAAAAATTTACTTTTGACAATCATTCCTCTCAATTTAAAGAATTTACTAATTTCTCCAATCCATGGTCATCCAGATTGTTGTAAAGAAAAAGCAATTGTTTCTTTTTGTACATGACAAATCTATCGGCCAGCATTGCACTGGGCTGTACCAGAAAAATTTCTTATAGGAGCAGATATATATGCGTTATCCGGCGACCATATTGAGGTAAGAATTACAAGTTATTCAGAAGGATCTTTCAGGGCCATGACGCAGCACTGCTGACGTCCAAATTTACCAGTTTAAATTCACAGTCAATTATTGAAAGGTTATAAGCGAGGCACAATTTTATTGAGAGATTAGTCACATTGTATTATTGGTAGGTTACGGAATTTATTTATTGGGAGGTTACGCTAATTGTCAATGTTATAGTTATATTTTTTACTGTTGGCAGATTATTATAAATATAATTTATTTGTTGGTAGTTTGCGCAGAATGTGAATGATATAATTATATATATTACTGTTGGGAGGTTATAATTATATATTTTACTGTTGGGAGGTTATGGAATAAATCTGTTGGGAGGTTACACTTGTCGACAACCGGCCAAGATCGTATTTTTTGTGAATTTCTGAGAAGTAGTCAGTTATATATCTGCTCTTATTTACACTATTGTTAAATGTAGTTTGCATCTGACGCATCGCATTTACTAACTTGTCAGTCTTTCTTTCACAAATCATCGACAATTTATTGCTCTTTGTTGTTATTGTATTTGTTCCATTTTTGATTTGTCTTTGGTTGATTTTGTGCTAACCTTTGACTTGTGAAAATGCCGCGAAAAACTGCTAACAGTACATCGCGATGCGCAATGAGTGAAAAAGCCGACTTAAATAATTTGACTGATAATACTAGCGACACTCATTGTCATTATGATTTTCTAATTACAGATAATCAGTGCGTACCGACCACTAGTAATGATTTTAATCCTAATGATGAGCAAACAAATTCAATTATGTCCACAGTAAATTTAACAATTGATGACGCGGCACGTTCCGATTCAATGAACGCCGCCCAGTTAGACGTACCTGATTTGCAAAATTTACACAGTGAACAGATAAATGTTTTAACGAAAATGAACAATGTAGTCAAAATACGACAGATTTATTTGATTCCGATGTAGTGACCAACGGTGCACATCCAGTTAGCAAACCTTTTCGTGAATCAGACAATGACCAAATAGTTACACAATACGTGACAAATGCAGATACACGATCACACAGCACAGAAAATAGAGTCGCTAATGTTGGCATGGATCAAGTTATGGGAGTATTGCTACAACTTAATGAATCGAACAAACAAATTAATGAAAATCTCAAACAGTCGAATGAAAAACACGACAACAATTTCAAACAAATTAATGAAAATCTCAAACAGTCGAATGAAAAACACGACACAATTTTAAACAACTTAATGAAAGTTTCAAACAGCCGAATGAAAACCACGACAGGTCGTTCAAACAAATTAATGAAAAACTTGACACCTCTATTGAACAGCTTACTGAACAGATTACAGCCGGTGCGGAGCAATATAATGTAACTAAAAAACAATTACGTGAGGAAATTAAGGCATGTGCCAGGAATAATAGTGAAGAGATACCCAATACACATGCTGCCACAACTAAATTACTTAGGGATGAAATTAGTGCAGTTGCTAAACAATGTTCAGAAAACGCAACACAGTTACGCGACGAGTTTAAATTAATGTCAGCAGAACTTTCACGCACACTGGATGCGAAAGTAGACACGAAATTTGACCAACAGAACAGCAAATTGACGAACATTTTAATCACCACCTACAAAACAGTGAAACGCGTTACCGTAAATTTATACAGGAACAGAAGAAAGTAAAGAAACAAGTGATCGTAACAATTACCGCACAGAGGCAGGAGATAAAAAAATGGTTCAAATGGCTCTGAGCACTATGGGACTCAACTGCTGAGGTCATTAGTCCCCTAGAACTTAGAACTACTTAAACCTAACTAACCTAAGGACATCACAAACATCCATGCCCGAGGCAGGATTCGAACCTGCGACCGTAGCGGTCTTGCGGTTCCAGACTGCAGCGCCTTTAACCGCACGGCCACTTCGGCCGGCGGCAGGAGATAAGCGTAAGTTGTTTACGAAAGCAAAAACGTACGTAGACAACAACATTGCTACAATATCATACGAAATCAAACAATTGAACACTAAACTGCATGATGAAATCTCCGATCTTAAAACAAAAACAGACACACACACAGTAGACTTTCAGACAATGACCAGCAGACTTGAAAAGTTGGAACTAATACAGGATCCCGATGCCATTAAAGCAGACATTAAGAAATTGAACAAAACCACACGTAAAATGCAAAAACAAATCGATGCCTGTGACACTAAAAATGACGATCAGGTAAAAGCACTGACTGAAAAATTTGATGAATTGGCTAGTCGTATTGAAGTTATCGAAAATAACAATGACACCAAATCAGACGATACGTCACCAGTTCGGTCCAGTCAAACATCCGAATTCCAAAACATACAGCAGACAATCAATGAGATAGGTATATCCAATAATACATCACGTATAAAATTGTTATCTTTACAGCACGAAGTGGCGGAGTTGAAAAATGCTTCAGCCTCTAACACGACACAGCATACGCCACATCCCGAACATTTCTCACAGTCACACAGCCAATATAATTTAGGTAATTTACAGAGAGTACGTGACTTAGATTCCGAACAGTCACAGACCAATAGATTATCATACAATCCTGAACCTGCTCAGACATACAGAGACGATAATTTTGACTGCAAGCACTTTCTATCCGTTAGGAAATTTAAGAATGGCAGAAAACAGATTCACGCTTTGGACTGGATACAACAATTTGCTTTCGAATTTTCACTGGCATTGCCTGTAACGCAGAAACTAAAATTTATTTGCAGCGCGTAAGAGACCTCGGGGGATTCATTACGCTTCGATGAATATATTCCGTAGCTTGCACAGGGCCCCGAGCTGTAGTAGTGCTATCTCCCTTTAGTTTTCTGCACTGCTGCCTACTCTTTTACTATCCTTTATATCTGTCAAAACAATTCTTCAACTAACGATCTATCTAGGATTAAGGATGAGTAAAGAAATCCTGATATGGCAAGTTTTACCTGAAAGTGACAATTTTCATTAGACACTCCCGAACTACCAGTATAATTTTAATAAGTGGCAAAAGTTTAATCATCAGTATCGTCAAAATTATCGGCTATCGCAGACACATTTTGGCAACAACAGAGGCTTTTTCCCACAACAACAACAAAACCAGCCGGTTAACATACCTAACCAACAATGTAATGTGCAAGGTCAACCAAGCTTTAATGTTTCGCCGCCTACACGTATAGCGTCGGCTCCACCAAATAGTAACGCACCGCAACAAGGAAATCAGTACGTACAGAAAACACATCATTTCAATTCCTATCGCAACGCGCCGTATAGCAATGATTATTATGACATACGTAAAAGTAATGAGCACAGTTTTCAGCGTAACAGTCGGTCTTACCAGCAGCAGAATCATCCGCAACAACAGATTATCATGAATGAACCAGACAGTCGGTATCATCCCGAACCTAATACGTCAGGAAGAAATAACAGAACAGTACAAATAGTTGAAATGCCGCAGCATCCTCCCGCAAATAACAGCACGTCAGAAAGAATTTGACTAGATACAGTACAGGTTGCATCTTCCAGCAACGTAAGCAATACTTTTGACACACAGAATCTTGTTCAAGAAAATGTTATTACTTTTGACGACATTCGAGACACACTTTTGCATGAAAAACCAATGACTCAGAAACCCATTTCCCACCCTTAAATTGAAGTAAAGATTGGATCATCCACATTTTCAGCAGTAATCGATTCTGGACCACCTATGTCAGTTGTAAATGAAGACACTTTCAACGAATGTAACAAAGAGAATACTTATCCTACGTTACCATTAGGCAAAACTAAAGTAAAAGGATCAGTATCTGGCAAAGGAGTAGATGTAAAATTGCAGACGCACTTCTCACTTTGTATTGCAGGTCATACGTTCCACTCAAATTTTTGGATTGTTCCCTTATTGACAACAGACGTTATTTTAGGTACGAATTTTCTGGTACAACATGACACAATTATTGTTTTTCAGAATTCTTATTTAATGTTAAAGGATGAAGAAGTACAACTAGCATTAGAATTTCAATACGCTTTATCTGCAGATGAACAGGCGATTAATCGAACAGAGGTCATTTCTACATCACGTAACACAAACTGTCATTCCACATTGTTCACAGATACGTACGTACATAACTACAATACACCAGACTAAGCTAGGGTGACCAAACGTCCGGGAAAACCAGGATTGTCCCGGTTTTCATCCCTGTGTTCCGGTGTCCCGAAAATTTTTTTCGGTACGCTCAAAAGTCCTGGAATTCAGTTTTTAAATACATTTCGTGAAACTTTCTCAAATTTTTGGGATTTCGCTATATTAAAGGAAGTGCAACACAAGAAATTAATATATTTTAGCTTATTTGTCTAAAACCTCCATTGTCAAAAATGGGTTCAAATGGCTCTGAGCACTATGGGACTTAACTGCTAAGGTCATCAGTCCCCTAGAACTTAGAACTACTTAAACCTAACTAACCTAAGGACATCACACACATCCATGCCCGAGGCAGGATTCGAACCTGCGACCGTAGCGGTCACGTGGTTCCAGACTGCAGCGCCTAGAACCGCACGGCCACCCCGCCCGGCCTTCCATTGTCCCATACTAGTAATCACAGTATTAGTATTGATACACTCAGGCAATAATTTACTTCGAGCGGTACTTTGGCCAACAAGTAGTAAGTTGTATTATTGCAACAGAGCTATGAAACCGTCCGATTGTCGCGCCACTTACTCACACACTCATTGCCAGAACAGTGTAGTAGTTGATGTTTTGTCAGACAAACTGCAATAGTTTTTTCTCATATTAGTGGTATTATTGCTGCAGTACTGTGAAACGCAATGCCGAAACGTGCCTGCAAGTTCAGTGACTGTTATTCCAAGGAATGGAATTTCATTAAGAAAGGTCGTTTTGATTACGAAGCAGAGTGTTCCGTATGTAACTGTTTTATTAGTATAAGTCATGGTGGACGTTCTGACATAGTTGATCACATCAGGTCAAAGAAACACATTAGCAGAAACAGTGCACCGCGCTGCAGTAAAACTCTACAAAATTATTTTGCAAAACATCAGTCAAGTGAAGAGACGAAAGTTCGAGCAGCCGAGCTTACACTAAGCCTACCACACGGTAAAACATCACAAAAACTTATAGATCTAGTGATTGTACTAATAAGCTTAACAGCATTATCTTTGATGATTGTTCCATTGCAAAAAAGTTTAGTTCAGCAAGAACTAAAGTGTCAGTCTTAGTGAAAGGAGTTATTGCTCCCCAGAGTGTAAAGGAAAGCCTTGAATACATCAAAAAGTCTTCTTTCTACGGGATATCCACTGATGCCAGCTATCATAAGGCCACTAACATATTTCCGTTTGTTGTTCAGTTTTTCAATATTAATCAGGGAATTCAGACCAAACTTTTGAAGATGAGTTCCCTACCTAATGAAACATCTCACGAAATTTCAAGATTTTGTTTGAATACTATCGAAATATTTGATCTTGAGAAAATTAAATGTGTGGCATTTTGTGGAGACAACACCAACACAAACTTTGGTGGTTTAAAAAGACAAGGCAAATGCAACGTATTTACCAAATTAAAGGCAACATTGCATGAAAACATTGAAGGCATAGGGTGCCCTGCCCATGTTTTACACAATAGCGTGCAGACATCTGCTGACAGTTTAAGCTGTGATGTTGAAACTATCGTCATGAAGGTATACTCACATTTTTAAATATATACTGTTAGAACAGAGAGGCTTAAGGAGTTCTGTGATTATGTGGGAACTGAATATATGAATGTAATGTGTCACTCGAAATCTCGCTGGTTATCACTGTTTCCAGCAGTTGGAAGAGTAATCCGCCTGTTTGAACCGTTAAAAGATTTTTTCCTAAATGAAGACAAAGCCCCCAAAATAGTGGTTCAGTTTTTCAGTAACCCTTTAAGTGAAGCCTACTTATGGTTCATCCACATTCAACTTAGCACTTTGCAGCATGGGATAAAGGAAACTGAGGGAAGCACGAAAAGTGTAATAGAGGTAAATGATGTTTTGAAAAATGCTCTGGAAACTGTTACTAAGAGGAGAGAACAGCAGTTCATTTCCTTTAATGTTAAATCTGTCCTTAAAAGAGCAGAAGTGTCAGAAGCAGTGGAAAGGAGTTTTAGGGAAGATGAAAGGGTACAGGACCGTCCGACTTGAAAATAGGTACAACATACTTCATTATTTTTGTCAGAAGAACACTTTTTTTTTGTAAAATAACTCAATTTCAATTAATACAGCGAAGCCGGATACCAGTGTGGGAAATAATGACAATTTATTTATTTAACTGATCACATGTGCACTCCCACAAAGTAAATCCCTACATCCAGTTTGGTGAGATCTGTGAAATGAATGAATGTATGGTCGTCTGCTAACCGCAGATAGTGAATGTGAATATATGATCCTTTGGCCACCTATGGTGGGACCAAAGAGATGAAATTTGCCTGAGCTTTGAGCGCCTGAAACGTGGCTGACCAATGCAGTAGAAAGGTGCTCCCCCACTTCGACAGAGGTGGGAGAGAACCTCAAGAACGGCCATGTTTCGGCACTCTGCCGCTGGACCCTGTGCTGTTAAGACCTGTTTTAGTTGTGCTCCGCAATGGCGAAAGAGTGGAGACATGGTATGCATGTGGAATATTTAAGAGTAGTTTGAAATATTAATTTCTCTATTTCAGGAACTTTTGTGGGGAGAATTAAATGTCAGGCAGGTAATATTAATGGGATTGTAGTAATCTTCAGAAGTGACCAACGGTCACAATGAAACCACGTGTAGCAATAAGTTGAAATACTTCCGTGTGCTTAAGTTAAGCTGAATTACTAGCGTGTGTACAATAAGTTGAAATATTTAAGAAATAGCGTGTGTACCATAAGTTGAAATATTTAAGAAATGGCGTGTGCAGGACTTGAAATTAGAGACGAGTACTTCCACGTGGTGAGTACTGTGTGAGTCTCAATCTGTGTATGAGACAAAGGATAAAGAGAAGTACTCGTCCATGGTATCAGTTGAGGACTCGCGTGTGTGTGATGAATATGTTCTTAATGTTACTTTGCGTGATATGATTCCGTGTGACGCTAGATTTAAACTCTGAGAGAGAATCAAGGTGAGTCGGCCGTCTATACAGCAACGCCACTTGGCTTGCATTGCACAGGAAGACGTGCAAATATCTCCAGAGTTCATAGTAGGAAAGTAGAATTACAAAGGGGGGGCAGTGTCGTGTGAAACTGGGATAAATACTAATTGAAGTGGGAAAGCTGAAAGTGATAGTGTTGTGACTATTTTGTGTTTTGTATTCCGTGTCGTAGTGTGGTGTATGTCATGTAATTTGGGTATGTGTGGCTTGCATGGGAGAGTAGCGAGGTAGTTTCAAAAGATTAGTGGGTTATGCTTGTTCCTTCGGTACCGCTCGGTCTGGAGGAAAGTTTAGTGATGATGATTGTGAGAGTCGAAGTGTGAGATATAATAAAAGATCCACCATCCTATCCAGAAAGTGCACTGTACCGTTAAATAATTACGAGACCATAATATAGGGGTTCACCAATGTAAAGCTGTGCCCACTGGGCGGAATTTCTCTTGTGTTATTGTTGTAGGTTATAGAATTTGTGTGTTTAGGTTAGAGAATTTATCGGAATAAATAAGATAGTGAAAAGAAAAAGATTGGTGGACTTTTCCTTCGAATTGTATGTTGCCATAATGTCCCGAATTTATAATGTGTGCGCGATTCACATTCAGTTCGGTGGCCACGTGTTGACAAAAGCCGATAAATAAAAAAAGAAAGAAAATGTGGTATTGCCAGTGCGTAGTGTACAGTCAGATAGTACCGATAGTCAGATGCGTGTTTCCGTTGCGTATTAATCATATAGGAGGATAACGTGTAACTTAAGTGTGAGTACTAGAGTTCATGTTACTCGATAAATAAGTATGAATCCACTCGCTTTGCAGACCACTCATCTTGCAGGCCTGACTGCTTGATGCCACAGTATGAGCAAGGCATGTGGGTGCCTCTCATAATTTCGACCCTGCCAGGATTTTTTTGCCAGGATTTTTTTGCTGTTAGGGTTTGCTGTTAAGATTTTTTTTATGGAATGTATTGTGATAGCGCTAAGAAGTAAAATTTTTTCTGTTTGCAATTTCTTTCTGGATTGGTGAGGATCTTTTATTTTTTTTATGTAATTAATGGTTATATCATTCAAGGCTGGAAGATAGTTGCATAATTATTTCGCGTAATGTCCGTAGTAACTAGGTTGCAGTCGAAAAGTGTAGTCACCATGGAGAATAGCGATTCTGGGGTGAACGTAGCAGTGCAGCATGAAGTACGTGTCGACCATGGGCTAATGAGCGGGAACGGCAAACACTCGGAAGGGGCTGAATTGTTCAGTGGACCGCTGCTGGGTGATCCTTTGAGCGGTGGGCTTTGTTTAAAATCGGGGGCTTTTCCCGACGACGCGGGCGAGCCGGGACTAGGTCAGGTATGCCGTGAAAGTGCAGCTACCCTTAGCAAAGCTACGGTTTCTCAGGCGAACGAGGTGAGCGCACCGAAAGTAGCAAATGACAGTGTGCTACTGCAGTTTTTACAGAGGATGGATAGAGATAATAAGGAAAGATTAGAAGCGATGAATAGAGATAATAAGGAGAGAGATAGGGAGACTAAGGAGAGAGATAGGGAGACTAAGGAGAGAGATAGGGAGAATAAGGAAAGATTGGAAGCAATGGATAGCGAGACTAAGGAAAGATTGGAAGCAAATAAGGAAAGATTGGAGGCGATGGATAGAGATAATAAGGAGAGAGATAGGGAGACTAAGGAGAGATTGGAAGCAAATAAGGAAAGATTGGAGGCAATGGATAAGGGAAATAAAGAGGCAATGAGGAAGCTGCACACAGTTATCAATGAGCGTCTGTCCGCTGTTAATAATCGGTTAGATGAGGGGGAGAAGAATCTGGGTGCGTTGAAGCAAGTATGTGATGCCGTGAAAGAAAAAGCCAATAATTTGGAGGTACGAATAAGTGCAATAGAGAGCGATATTACAGAACATAGGGGCGTGTGGCCGGATGAGCGAATCAAAGAGATAGTGGAGGACTTACTTGCAGATAAACAAGGGGCATTAGACAGCGTGGAAGCTGAAGTCACACGGCAGGAAATGGCGCTAAATAAACACAGGGATGAAGTTGCGGAGGTAGTGGTCAGAATGAATACGATTAGTGCAGATGTAGAAAAGCTCAGTATAAGAGGCGAGACAGGTTCTGACATTACGCAGCGAGAGGGTTGTGCCAACCAGGGGGAGATACAATCGCTACTATAGCTTAAAGAGGCGCAATTAGAAATAAGTAGGAAACATAGTGAAGAACTAGCACAGTTGCAATTAGCGTGCAGTAGCGAAGGTGACACACCACCAGGTAGATTGCAGAGGGAGAGTGAGATAAACTCAAAAAGCGAAAATAGGCAGAAAGAGGAAGACGAATTCAGAGAGTCAGAAGAACGGTTGTGTCAGGTAAAACAGGTGGCAAACCCAACTGCATATAGTCCAAGGCTGTCTCAATTTCAAGATTCATTACCTTCATCGTGGGGACCGCTCCTCAAAATGAAGTTTGTGTGTAACCATTTGAGGGACGAGGCTAGAGCGAAAATGCAGGAAGTTATTAAAGACTGTAGTAGCTATTTAAATGAATTCTGGTCAAAAAGTAAGCAGGACCAGGTTACGCAAAGCATATTGATGATGCCAAATTGTAACAAAGGTGGTATAAGAGATCCAGTGGCGTGCTATCAGGAAATGCTGAGACGAAATAGGTATTTGGATGTGCCATACGAACCTGGGGAGCTCTTTAGGATCTGTATAACGAAGTTGCCAGTGAAATTGCGCAGAGATATAGAGATAGCAGGCAGAGACTTAGACGATTCTTCATCATTTCAGCACTTGTTACAGGAACTTGGTAATGAGAGCAATATCGTGAACGGAGACACGACTCATAGGTCAGATAGTGTCGAGGATAGGAATGGCAGAAATTATCAGAATGACAGGAGAGCGTGGAATCCTGGCATTTCATTCTTGTTATAATGGATTGAAGGATAGGAGAAACTAATCCAACATATCAGCCCTTAGCATCTTGCCTTAAAACACTTGCCGCTGGCACTGAAAATTGTCTATGTGGCAGACATACCCTACTGATATGTAGGAGTGCAAATACCATACTTCTGATCACAGAATAAAACACCAGTAATGGAATCTGTTAGGCTGGTCTCTCAGAGCAAAATTTGCAAATTTTTTATTTGGAACAGTAAAGTAAAAGGACTGTTTCCTCAAAAACAAAAAAAAAAAAAAACAAAAAAAACCAGTTGCTAAAAATGTTATTTAATAATGCCAATGAGTCCAGTTTAATTAGTGCAGTTTGACTATTGTAGGTACTTAACACGTAATGTAAAGAGTCAACATTGTGATCGAAGTTTTTAAATTAGATGCCATCTGATGTCATTGTCGTGGTGACAGTTATAATGAAGTGCTGTGTATGGTTGTTCGGAATCGGGTGTTAGGGAAAGAGACCACTAGCACCAAAGTTTCTAACACTTGGGCTGCCCATTTCTCCAAGCTTGTATACTCTCTGCACACATTTAATTTTCATGTAAGCTCAGATTCCTAACTAGCAACTTCTTTGCTGTGTATAGAGGACCATTCAGAGTGAGGCGGATTGTCCATGAAAATGCTGTACTGATTGAGACGATCAAGGGAAAACAATCTCGTGGGCTTCATCACATTTCTAACATCAAATTATGGAAAAGTTAAGGATAGATCGAAAGTAGGCAATTTATGGTAGATAGTCAGTGTATTTATTTGTGGTGTGTAACGTTGTGCAGGGTCAAATCGAACATAAGAATTTTCATGCGGGATGTCAGGAAGTATGACGGAGTAGACTGGTCGAATGAGTCATGGACAGGAGTTGACAGAGTGGTGTATGTACGTATTTTTTTTCATATGAATAAGGATCAAGCAGAAACGACATGATTATTAATGAGTGGATAAAGATGGTAGATAGAGAAGCGACGTGATAAATAGTAGTGGATAAAGGTGATATATAAGGAGAGAAGCGACGTGGAGCAGTGTGATTAATAAAGAGAGATTCGACGTGATGAAACAGTGGTAAATAAAGGTGAGTAGAATTGAATAATGTGGAGATGTCTTAGATGTATGTTACAGAGAGGCCTGTGTATGCTGCAATAGAGATTGATGCCAATGGTGAAGGAAGACCAGGAAATGATGGAGTAATGGACGGACGGAAAGCCGAAATACGAATGAAGAGATAAGGACAACTGCACAATGTGAAAGGACATAAAGGGAGTATGAGATCCAGATGGTGAACGTTGTTGAATACTGACGTAGGATGTAATATAAGTGTAACATCTAATTCTTACCATAAGATATGCAATTTGGCAAAAATAATTTTGTTGTTGTTGTTGAAGCCTGGTACCAGTATAACTAATCAAATCGGTACCAAGAATGTGTACAGGCAGTTTGCAGGATGAATAATTTGTGTATTTTTTGTTCTTAGATGAAATGTCGCAATCCTAAGTTGATATTTAGCAGGATGAATAATCGGTAAAGTGAATGCAGAGGTAAGCCGATGGAGAGAGGTGCCAGAGTGAAAGGACGAATTTGGAGACTGGAAAGCAATCTCTGAAACAGCTTCATGTGTTATGTGGTTGACTATAAGGGAGCAAAGGTATGCTATGTTGTCGTGAGTGTAGTGGTGTTAAGGTTAGCTGACTTCTAGACCTATTCTGTTAGTGTATTAATGGATTGAATGAGAAGGAAAATGTGATGTCTGGTGAGTGAGAGTCGTAGAGTAGTGTGATCAATGTGCACACTCCTGTAAAGGGGATGCTACCGATCGGTAACTAAAACAATATTGTGTATTGTTTGATTGGGATGAACCTCGATGTCAGGTCAGCATCTGACATGTGGATGGCACATACGTGTTCTAGAAATGTTGTTATATATAATAAAACGTAAAATGTATAAAGAGATACTAATTTCAGTCTGTCACGAGCACAAAGGTGCATTGTATGTTGTAGATTTAGAGTCACCAGTTTCTAAAATGTTTATTGTGTTAGGATGTTAAAGTAGTTTACTATTTAATAACATGTGGTAGGTAATTGTGAGCTGTGTAGATTTTTTTTTTTTTGTTAGAACACTTTCAAGTGGTATTAATTTCAGTCTGTCACAAGCACAAAGGTTCACTGTATATTGTAGTTTTAGAATAAACAGTTTCTAATATTTTCACTGTGATAGGATGTTAGAGTAGTCTACTATTTTATATTGTAATTATGAGTTGTATAGATTGTTTATTATTCCTTTTGTTTTTTTTTTTACACTTTCATGTTTTGTATGAGGGACGACAGGTACAATCAATAGCACAAGTGTGGGCTGTATATAGAAAAGGGATAAATGTTGATGTTGTATGTGTAGAAAACTAGGGGGTATGATTTTATGTTTTTTTAACAAAGATTCTTTTATTACCAATGTATCTAATAGATCATACATGTAATCAATGAGTATTTAAATATATCCTTTTGTCTGTAATGTTGCGAGATGCACGGAAGGGTCTGACTGATTGGGTGTCGTAACGCCCATTTCGCTAGCGGGCCGAGCTGACGTCGCCATGGCGACGGGCGACAGAGTCGCGGCACTCCCCACTCCACTGCCGGTTGGGGTACACTCCACGCGCCCGCTACAGCAGGTCAACGGCCTGGGGCGACACGCATGTACCACTGGCCATTCATAAGTTCCGCCACCCTTACGACTGGGGAAAGTACCCCGCGGAGGCAACAGCGGGTGGTTTCTTCTCCTCAATGGCGGAGCGACGGCAGAATGAATGACGCGCGACAGAGTCCGGCGGGCATTTTTTACCAGCAGCTATCAACTAGTACTGGACTGTGGAGCCGTGAAACAAGATGACTGCGACTTTCCATAAGGTGGAAAGTGAAGGACTGGTGTTTCCACGTTGTGAGTGGTGGAAAAGATTTTGTCTTTAGCAGACGGGACGATTGTTTTGTTTTGTCTTGACCACTGGATGGTGGGATCCATAAACTTTTGGCAGTGACTTGTTAAGTGTGCTTTGTGAATTGCATGTGGGACGCTTGGTATTCTTGAAGAGGACAGTTGTCGTTTGGTGACTAATTATTCTATGAACGCAAGAAACTAGAGTGGGACATTGACATTTGCGTCTGTAGTAGGAGACATTTCTTTAATTGGTGTGGGAATAAGTGCTGTTTGTTGGAACTTACGACTTTTAATTACACCATGAACTGAAAGGACAGAACCGTGGGTAATAGTAGTTGTAGGGCCATTTCTGGACGACTAGATTCGTGTGGATGGTACGCTGAGAGTGACTATGGCATTCGTGTTTAATGTGAGATACAGTTTACTGTTCAGTGCGTGTTCAAAATGCCGATTTGAGTGACTTAAAGACTTTCGTCCGGGAAACCATGGGAGAGCTTTGACACTGAGACAGTGTTTCTAGGAAAACTATCAGCAGCTTTTTGACCCCAAGAAAATCACAGAATGAAATGTTTCCGTGTGACTCGCAAGATAGGGAATAATGTATTTGTAATTGTATAAATGTTTTTTTTATATGTTTCATTCCTGAAGGGACAGCAAGTGTAATTGTATTTCATTAACATTTGTGTTTAGAATAGTTAGTGTTTGATTTTTGTTTGTTCTGAGTTATCAAGTTCACGTAGCATGTTTATTAGAATATTTGGTACAATGATGCTTTAATTATTAGCTGGTGGCGTAATACTAATGTAGCGGCTCTTGTTGCATTGGTCAGTAAGTTTGTCACAGGGGACAAGAGTTTGCATTGCACAACAAATATCGGAATTAATTGATGCATTTTGATGTCGTGGACAGTAATGATCTTGTTGGTGTGTTGACTGAAGCCACTTATTTTCATTATCATAGTGGTGATATTTCACATTAAAGTGTAACGAAGGCTAGTCGAAATGCAAGTTCTTGTCGTCTAAATGTGTGACAACAGAGAAATGAGCAGTAGAGTAAGATACGAGAGCTACTGGTGGATTCAAGCACTTATTGCTAAACTATTTACTGCGTGTATTGATCAAAGTTGATGGACTGACTGGCTCAGCAGCAGGTATTTGTACTCGTGGATAAGGATAAGGTTAAACTCACTGTCGAGTAGTTGTGGCAATTGCTTAGGTGATGATAGTTAATGAGGTATGACATGATGTCTTAGACGAACTATATTACATAACCAGTATGTAACTTGTGGTATATTTAATTGTTTTTCTTCTCAGTTTTATTTCTCTGTAGGTTTTATGTATATTTTAGAGTAATGGTATGGACCCTGACATTCTATGTGTAACTAGTGTACGAAATTTTTTCTTTTGTTGATTTTGTTTTGGTGTTTAGACATTGCCGTGTAAATATTATTACAACGCAATTTATGAATGTCAGATTACTTGTTCCGTGTTTGGACGGTGAGCTACTTAAAATTTCATGAGTACAATTAGTAGTTTTTTTATTTGTCATAGAATTAGTGAAGTTTGGATTACTCATAAAAATAACGAAGATCCCAGTAACTAAGCAAATTTTTATCTCAACATTATTTTTTATTTGTGTGATGTAATGTTTTATTTGTCATGTGGATTGTTGTAAATTTGTATGTGTACGTTACTCCAGATTATGGAGAGTACAATAATGCAACAACTGTGTCAATAATTTGGTAAAGTAACAACATTTGGTCGTCTATTTGAGGTCACCAGGGGCTAAGGTCTCCTCCTGGTTGTTTTGATGACTTGCTACGTTTGTTCTAATACAGTTTTCTTAAAAAAATGTTCGGAACTACCCTCGCATTGCAAGGATAGTACCGTGCCATTTTTTTCTGCATGGGTAGCCGGTGGTGAAAGGGTACAGTACCGCCTGACATTGAAAATACGTACAACATACTTCATTATTTTTGTCAGAAGAACACATTTTTTTTTTGTAAAATAACTCAATTTCAATTAATACAGCGAAGCCGGATACCAATGTGGGAAATAATGACAATTTATTTATTTAACTGATCACATGTGCACTCCCACAAAGTAAATCCCTACATCCAGTTTGGTGAGATCTGTGAAATGAATGAATGTATGGTCGTCTGCTAACCGCAGGTAGTGAATGTGAATATATGATCCTTTGGCCACCTTTGGTGGGACCAAAGAGATGAAATTTGCCTGAGCTTTGAGCGCCTGAAATGTGGCTGACCAATGCGGTAGAAAGGTGCTCCCCCACTTCGACAGAGGTGGGAGAGAACCTCAAGAACGGCCATGTTTCAGCACTCTGCCGCTGGACCCTGTGCTGTTAAGACCTGTTTTAGTTGCGCTCCGTAATGACGAAAGAGTGGAGACATGGTATGCATGTGGGATATTTAAGAGTAGTTTGAAATATTAATTTCTCTATTTCAGGAACTTTTGTGGGGAGAATTAAATGTCAGGCAGGTAATATTAATGGGATTGTAGTAATCTTCAGAAGTGACCAACGGTCACAATGAAACCACGTGTAGCAATAAGTTGAAATACTTCCGTGTGCTTAAGTTAAGCTGAATTACTAGCGTGTGTACAATAAGTTGAAATATTTAAGAAATAGCGTGTGTACCATAAGTTGAAATATTTAAGAAATGGCGTGTGCAGGACTTGAAATTAGAGACGAGTACTTCCACGTGGTGAGTACTGTGTGAGTCTCAATCTGTGTATGAGACAAAGGATAAAGAGAAGTACTCGTCCATGGTATCAGTTGAGGACTCGCGTGTGTGTGATGAATATGTTCTTAATGTTACTTTGCGTGATATGATTCCGTGGACGCTAGATTTAAACTCTGAGAGAGAATCAAGGTGAGTCGGCCGTCTATCCAGCAACGCCACTTGGCTTGCATTGCACAGGAAGACGTGCAAATATCTCCAGAGTTCATAGTAGGAAAGTAGAATTACAAAGGAGGGCAGTGTCGTGTGAAACTGGGATAAATACTAACTGAAGTGGGAAAGCTGAAAGTGATAGTGTTGTGACTATTTTGTGTTTTGTATTCCGTGTCGTAGTGTGGTGTATGTCATGTAATTTGGGTATGTGTGGCTTGCATGGGAGAGTAGCGAGGTAGTTTCAAAAGATTAGTGGGTTATGCTTGTTCCTTCGGTACCGCTCGGTCTGGAGGAAAGTTTAGTGATGATGATTGTGAGAGTCGAAGTGTGAGATATAATAAAAGATCCACCATCCTATCCAGAAAGTGCACTGTACCGTTAAATAATTACGAGACCATAATATAGGGGTTCACCAATGTAAAGCTGTGCCCACTGGGCGGAATTTCTCATGTGTTATTGTTGTAGGTTATAGAATTTGTGTGTTTAGGTTAGAGAATTTATCGGAATAAATAAGATAGTGAAAAGAAAAAGATTGGTGGACTTTTCCTTCGAATTGTATGTTGCCATAATGTCCCGAATTTATAATGTGTGCGCGATTCACATTCAGTACGGTGGCCACGTGTTGACAAAAGCCGATAAATAAAAAAAGAAAGAAAATGTGGTATTGCCAGTGCGTAGTGTACAGTCAGATAGTACTGATAGTCAGATGCGTGTTTCCGTTGCGTATTAATCATATAGGAGGATAACTTGTAACTTAAGTGTGAGTACTAGAGTTCATGTTACTCGATAAATAAGAATGAATCCACTCGTTTGGCAGACCACTCATCTTGCAGGCCTGACTGCTTGATGCCACAGTATGAGCAAGGCATGTGGGTGCCTCTCAAAGAAGCTAACAAGTTTTATGACACTTGTGTGAAATATGTCAGCAAGTGGAGCGCCTCATATTTACCCTCGTCGCCGGTGTTTGATTGGATGTTACTGAAGAGAGTGCCAAAATGGGAAAGTGTTGAAGAGACAGTTTATTATTTGAAGAGTAAAGAGATTGAAATCGATGATTCCATTCTCTTTGATCAGTTCGGCATACTGACAAAATTTTTTGAAGAAAGTCGTCACAAGTGGAATGATGAAAAGAAAACACCAGTGGAATGTCATGAGAAGTGGGTGAGTTTTTTTTAAAAGCTGTGACTGTCTTCAGCATTACTCTGAGTTGGTAATAACTGCAAGGTATTTATTTGCAGTCCCAACCCATAAAGCAAATGTGGACAGAATATTTTCGTTCATGAATATCCAGTAGACTGATGAAAGAAACAGAATGGAGGTGGACTCTCTTGAAGCAATCCTGCAGATCCTGTACAACTACAAAATGGATTGTGCCGGGTTTTATCACTGTGTCTCAAAGAACAAAGACATGATCAAGAAGGCTGGAGGCAGTGAAAAATACCCTTTTCTCCAAGGATACTCAATTCCATCTACAAGTGCTCAGTAATATTAAAGTTCATGTTAATATTAATTGATTAAAAGTTGAATGGCTGTAAAATTTTGTAAAATCGTAATACATTCCTTTATTACTGTATACGTTTATTAAATGTCATTAATTACACAGATAATCTAGATTATATCAATCTTTTGTATCCTCTTATTAGTTATAATAATCGGGTTAGCAAAATGTATCAACAAAACATTAATATTTAAAATTAAGAAACCTGGGTACATGTGGAATGAGGTGTCCATTGGCACCCAGGTGAATGTGTCTCGGTTCTCACCGAAAATAATTTGGTCACCCTAGACTAAGCCGTCTATGACGTTATGCAAATGATTTCTGATAAAGTAAAACAGAGCAGTGCAAATACAGATGAACGTACAGAGCTACGCAAAATTCTTTTACAGCAAGGTCCAGTTTTTGACGACATCCCTGGTACTATGTCCGGTTTTATGTATGAATTTCAAGGTAAACAGCATGACACATTTAAAGCTAAACATTATCCTATTGTACCAGACGCTCTATCCCGTTCTCTCAGCGACGATCAGCAAGACATCGCAACCAACTTCTGCCAAGCAAATTTTGGAGTCATGTATATTCAACAAGTTGCATTTGAAAATTTCATTTCGTCGTCATTACGAGACATAGCACAGGAACAGAGTAAAGACAACGTATTGAACGAAATTAAACACATTTGGCAAGATAAGAATAACATTACCATTAGAAATCATTATACTTGTACGCAAGAATATTCCGTTTCGCCACTTTCACCCTGACAGCAATAACTGGTTATTATGTATTCCTGACGAGTTTGTTGACAAATTAATTTGGTATACTCATTTAAGTTACGCACATTATGGAGCCAGAACATGTTTTCTTATACTGAGACAGAACTGTTATTTTGCCAACATGGAGAAACGTATTCGACGAATTTTAGCGTCATGTAAAATCTGCCAGAATGCAAAATTAGACACGACTTCACATATTCCTCCGTTACATCCCATTGTAGCCGTTAAATTGAGGCACATTGCCGCTGTAGGCATTTTTGGTCCGATTCCCAGATCTAATAGAGGTTTTTGCTACATCTTTGTCGCTGTTGAACTCACTTCGAAATTTGTTACCTTCACTCCGTTACGCAAAGCTACTGCTAAATCTATTTCGAATGCATTTGTAAAACATTTTCTATTTCATGTAGGGCATGTATTGAAAGTAATTTCCGACAATGGACCACAATTTCGATCTGCAATATGGACACGTATGTTACGAGCTAGAAACATTTCTCCGATCTATATATCCAGGTATCACGCTTCTTCGAACCCTTCTGAACGACTAATGAAAGAAATTGGTAAACTATGTAGAATATACTGCCATAAAAAACATATTGATTGGGATCCATACATACTCTCATTCCAGGATGTAATTAACTCCATACCAAATGAATCTACTATGCTATCTCCGACTGTTATATTGAAAAATGTTGTACCACCTAACAAAATTAAAGAATTAGTATCTTTTCCTTCATCTCGTCGACTACGCCACAATGAAATAATTGACATTGCGCTCAACAACATCAAACGTGCCGCAGAGCGCCGGAGACGACAGCAAAAACAGGTTTGTACACGCCGTGTCTTTCACACAGAACAGAAGATATTAGTACGCGCACATTATTTATCCAACAGAGGAAAGAGTAGATGCAGTAAATTTGAGCTTCTATACGCAGGTCCATATAGAATTCGCAGCATTCCTCACCCCAATGTAGTACATGTTGAAACTTTGAGAACCAGAAAAAACAAGGGCAATCACCATATTTCCAATATTAAACCCTTCATTGAATGAACATACTTTACGAATTATCACACTGTAATGCCATTTCCAGATATTTATATGACTACTTACCGATGATGCCTGTATTTTTTTGTGGCAAGTCACCGGCAAGGTAAGGTTAGCAGGTCGCTTTTCTTGTCGTTATATATCAGACCGTGCACATTTTCAATTCTTTTTGTGTATGTATGATTGTTTTCCTATCGGAAGTAGAATTTTTGTCTGTATGCACTATGAAATTTTTAAGATATAACAAACACCAATTGACTTTGACATTTTGCCTGATGATATCTCAGTATCTCGACTATTCTAGATTTTTTTGCTACTACATTATGATACTGTGTGTACATTTTTGCACTTGAAAACTGTCTATGATTTTGACCTCATAAGTTTTCTGTCATGCCATGCTGTATGTTTAATTATATCTCTAGAAACAAGTTTTCATTTAATGGGTATATGATTTAACTGCAAGATATCAATCCTTATTCGTCATTTTCAGAAAAAATACCATGTAAAAGAAATAAATTAAACAAACCACAGTGGTTTATTATGAAATGGAAATTTCTCCATCGGAATGAACGAAAGAAAATGCAAAACCTTGTCATGAAGAGTAAATGGATCAGAATTAACAAGCATTAACAAGAATATACTATACACACTGTATGATAGCAATCTTGACTAATTATTTTTCTTTCAGAATACGAGGCGATTGATGCAAGCTGTCAGACAGAACTACACATGTTAATTTTAGTGGTGAAATATGCTAGAAGTAAGGAACTCTATACTATGAATAGTTGTATGAAGTAAATGGTAATACGAATAATGAATAATGAAGTGTCTATTTTTTGCAGATGATAATAAATGATGATGAATAGTTATATGAAGAATATGGTAATATGAAAAATGAAGTTTTTCTTTGCAGATGATGATAATGGTGAAGATATGGTAAAATGAATAATGAAGTTTTTCTTTGCAGGTGAGGATAATGATGAAGTTTATATATTTTCTATTAGTTAAGAAATGCTATGTAGTGATTTAAGTATTTGTTGCAGTTCCTTTTGACTGTATGTCTTATGTCACATAGTATAATGACTGATTGTTTTGGAAAAGACAGCTAGAGTACATACATATTGAGTACACATTTCATTACCTGTTAATTTGAAGTTTATTACTTTTCAGCATAATATACATTTTTTCTTTCAGCTCAATAATCCACTTTGTATTTTTTCCAGGAGAAGCTTTTCATGATGTTAATGTGCCATAAGCACTTAATTATGAAACCTGTTCTAATACTTGCATTTGTTTTACCCAGTTGTGTCTATCATTTATGAATGCAATCACATATACTGTACTTGTTTCATAACCTTGTTACAGCTGACTCATGACGAATGATGTTATTAATCCTTATTTCCAGCAGTAAGTGAAATGCAAGTATTTTCATGCCCCAGCAATTAATTATCGATCCCAACGCAATGCATTGCTAGCACAAAAAAAATTATTATCAGTCCCAACTATTACCAGTATACAACTAAATAATGCTACCAGTTTAAGATATATTTCTAGTCCTAGTCTGAATAATGCATAATAAATGCTTTGTAACTGGCCAACGAGTGCCAATAATTACTGTAATGAGAAGACTTATGATGCCAATAATTACTATAATTAGATGAATTATGAATAATGTTCTGTAATAATTACTGTAATGAGATGAATTATGCATAAATGCTATGCCAATAATTTCTGTAAATAATATTTTGTTGTACTCTATAAATGCTATGCCAATGATTACTGTAACGAGATGACTTATGCATAAATGCTATGCCAATAATTACTGTAATGAGATGACTTATGATGCCAATGATTACTGTAATAATATGACTTATGCATAAATGCTATGCCAATAATTACTGTAATTAGATGACTTATGCATGTATGCTATGCCAATTATTACTGTAATGAGATGACTTATGAATAATGTTGTGTAATACTCCATATATATACTACTTAAATGCTGTGTAAATAGCCAATGAATGCCAATAATTATTCAGATCGGTTGATACACTAGTGTAATTCTGAATGATGACTAGCATAAGACTAAATGTATCCTTCACCTTCTGATCTAATTACCAGCAACTACTGCAATATCCGTACGTGCTGTCCATCCTCATGATCATAGAGCACTATATTTCGTTTTTGCACTAATTCTGCGTTGATGTAAGAATATGGATTCTACAAGAATGTGGTGTTGACATATCAAGCTGTCCACCACCTTGAACGATGGAGATGTTATTATGGTCCTACTGTTTGGTGTACCTAATGTACTACCAAAATGATAAGATACAATATTAATACAACATTTCAGTGTCGTGGTTACACTGATCAATACTTCAGGGAAGAGAACTTCAAATTGTCTCACTAGGTGTTGTGCTTCTGTAGAAAGATTTGGACTTTCAGTGCAGCTACGTGCAAACCACTGTGCTACAACCATGATGCTATCCTTCCCATTCCTTTCCTAGTTCTTGTAAAATGCTAGAGACTTTTACAGTGCATGTGCACTTTATTTCATCTCTTAATGTGATCAGTTCATGTAAAGATGCTAAAGACTTATACAATGCGTGTTGAATTGCCCCTCTGTTTATTGATTGTATAGCCACTGAATTGCTATTTATTTATGTAATGGGATAGTAATAATTATTAAAAGGTGGCAATTTTATTTAAGCATGGATTTTACTCTTTCGATTGTTGCGAGTCAGCGATAGTGCAATGCTGCTCGCTTTGGAGAATACACATTTTATAAGAATTATTTGGTCCAGGAAACACTTTTGCGATCACGGTTGCGATTTAGACGGTATTCGCGTAATTGTACTGATTAAAAGTTATAGTTTCCGAAAGACGCAGGTTCGATTAAAACTGTGAGCACTTTTGCGCGTAAAATGAAAATATTCATAACACGTCGCGTAACAAAAAGAAACATGCGAATCACAACCGTGACCAAATGAAGAAAATATATGATAACATAAATGTTCTTCACTGTTATTCCGGACAGGCTCAGATTAGACCTTGCAATTTTTAGTTATAGGAAATCATAAGACGTTGTTCAATTTAGAGGTATTTGTTTTGAATAACTTGTATTTACCTTCTCTCTCTCTCCTTTTTACAGCCTTTATACCTTCACATCGATTAAGGAACTTTTCCTTCTCTACCAATCAGTACGAGAACAAAATTCAGACTCAACAAAATGTCTTAGATCGAATTATTACATGCTTAACCCTTAACAACCATATATAGTTTCGTAGTACAAACAATGCTAATGTCTTCCGTGCACTAGAAAGTCTTTGATACACTGAGCACAAAAATGAAAATAATAAAATTATAATTACATTTTTAATATCATGAATACTTCTTTAAATCATGGAAATAAGGTTTGACATCGTCGTAATATTAATTTTCATCTTTGTAGCACTACAGTGTGCACTTTATTTCATTTCTCAATGTATTCATTTCTTGTAAAATGCTAGAGACTTATACAGACCATGTGCACTTTATTTCATCTCTTAATGTGATCAGTTCAGGTAAAAATGTTGAAGACTTAAACAGTGCGTGTGCACTTTATTTCATTTCTTAATGTATTCAGTTCTTGTAAAAAATGCTAAAGACTTATACAGTGCGTGTGCACTTTATGTCATTTGTTAGTATATTTTGTACTCATTGCGTATACACTCAGTGCGTGTGCACTCTTATTTCATTTCTTAATATATTCTGTACTTAGTGCGTGTGCACGCTGTTTCATTTCTTAATATGTTCTGCACTTATCAGTTATGTATATACTCTGTGACTAGACTAAGTAACTAAATAGATTCCAGAAAAATTTGTTCCTCATGGCAAGTCCAATTGGCTCACCATCGCTGCCAAATTTTTGACCCCCCCCCCCCCCCCCCCCCCCCCGTAGTGGAGGGTCATGTAAGAGGTCCATGATGTGCTAGCGCACTCGAGCAGATGTAATTGCGATGGATTGCTCACGCGCTGTCTGCGATGTGTAAGCTATAAGAGAATCTCAGACCAGAGAGCAGTGTTGACTGCAGTAAGAGCAATGTAGTAGTAGGAGTAAGTAGTAGCTAGCAGTCTGGTGTATCGTGTTGGCTGGCTCGGTCGTGTGGAGCGATGACGGTGCCTGAGCATTGTAGTACAAGGTAAAAGCAGCCTCGCACATATGTAGTATTGTTATATCAAGTCCCATGTAAATGTTTTTAAAAACATTTCTTAATAATAATCTTTTTTTTATAAAAATTAACTTTTGACAATCATTCCTCTCAATTTAAAGAATTTACTAATTTCTCCAATCCATGGTCATCCAGATTATTGTAAAGAAAAAGCAATTGTTTCTTTTTATACATGACAAATCTATCGGCCAGCATTGCACTGGGTTGTGCCAGAAAAATTTCTTATAGGAGCAGATATATGCGTTATCCGGCGACCATATTGAGGTAAGAATTACAATTTATTCAGAAGGATCTTTCAGGGCCATGACGCAGCACTGCTGACGTCCAAATGTACCAGTTTAAATTCACAGTCAATTATTGAAAGGTTATAAGTGAGGCACAATTTTATTGAGAGATTAGTCACATTGTATTATTGGTAGATTACGGAATTTATTTATTGGGAGGTTACGCTAAATGTCAATGTTATAGTTATATTTTTTACTGTTGGGAGATTATTATAAATATTATTTATCTGTTAGTAGGTTACGCAGAATGTGAATGATATAATTATATATTTTACTGTTGGGAGGTTACGGAATAAATCTGTTGGGAGGTTACAACGTGCCCTCTACGGACGAGCGTTGTTCTGTTGAGAAATGGCCCACGATGCTGTGGCGTGAGGGGTAACGGCTGAGAACGCAGGATGTTTGTGAGGTAACACCTCTATGATTACCAAATCATTGGAAGATGAGACCTCTACCGGGGTTGCCACCATACTCGTAGGCAATGGTCATCCAGGTTAGTATAGAATGGCGATTCATCAGCAAACACAATGCGACGCCATTCATCAGTAGTCCATGTTTCCCGCTCACGGTCTACCCGACGGTAGGCCCTAGTCACACTACATTATTATTATTATGGTATCACTGCAAAAGCTGACGTCTGTTTCGTGAAATTAACAACAACCTAACCACGGGATTGTAATTCCGTAGTCTCGTCGCTGCTAGTTTCCGACCAATAATGTAGGATGACGTAGAATGTTTCACGGTCTCTATTACTTGTTCTCTGATCGTAGACGCAGAAGGAAGGTGGTTTTAAGATGTGCTTGGGGCGCTGTACTTCGATCCTCACTTTTGGTGGTCAGATGTGGTCGATCGGAACCTAGGCGGAGAGTATGCCTGCAGTACAACATCAGGCCACTGTCGAAGCCAAGTGTGCCACATATCTGGATATCGCAGGATTCGACCGACCGGCCAAATGGAATCGCATAAAGAGGCCTCTTTCAAAGTCTGTTAGATGCTGATAACACTGTCTCACACGAGTAAGCAGCATCTCCATGTTGATCATGCGCTGTATGTACAGTGTTGTCATAATTATATTTTCACTAATTGAGCCAGAGTAGACGGAAAACTACTTGTGAAAACCTATTTATTGCCAAAATTGTTATGTTAACTTATTAATGGGTTACTGATTTTGGCAATATAAATTGTTAGCTTTTGATCAATAACAGAAAATAAGCCGAGGTTGCAGGCTTAGAGTAATATAAAATGTAGTGATTTACACACAAAAACTCAATGACAAAACTTACGTATCCATAAAACCGGGAAGTGGTAGTTACATCACACAGTGCTTTAACCCGCTCTGTAACAACAAGAACACACAACGTGCTATGATAATTCTCATAAAATTCTGTTCATTGGGATGGTTACAATCCAAAGTCAAAATACGACAAAGATTGGTTGGCTGAGTTGGGGGAGGGGACCAAACAGCGAGGTCATCGGTCCCATACAATAATGAATACATCTAATAAGTAAAATTAAATAAAAACATATGTCAAAAAATATTTCTAATGAGTTGTCTCGATGTTGTGGACCGCAATCCATGACACTTTACAGTACACTGTTTCTTTTTATGTACAATTTATTTAAATTTTGCCGTTATGATTAGCATACTTGGTGCATACTACTTTAATGTTAGATTATGTCTGCCGGCCGCGGTGGTCGTGCGGTTCTACGCGCTCCAGTCCGGAGCCGTGCTGCTGCTACGGTCGCAGGTTCGAATCCTGCCTCGGGCATGGATGTGTGTGATGTCCATAGGTTAGTTAGGTTTAATTAGTTCTAAGTTCTAGGGGACTGATGACCACAGCAGTTGAGTCGCATAGTGCTCAGAGCCATTTGAACCATTAGATTATGTCTTTTAATTCCAATGTTACACAAACTTGGGACTCTGTTAAAAAATGGTTCAAATGGCTCTGAGCACTATGGGACTTAACTACTGTGGTCATCAGTCCCCTAGAACTTAGAACTACTTAAACCTAACTAACCTAAGGACATCACACGCATCCATGCCCGAGGCAGGATTCGAACCTGCGACTGTAGCAGTCGCGCGGTTCCGGACTGCGCGCCTAGAACCGCTAGACCACCGCGGCCGGCGGGGACTCTGTTACTTTAGTTCCAGGGCTCACGAGAACTAAGGACCCCGCAACGATCCTGTGACGTCACACTAGTCTCCTTGTCCGCCATACTTCGTGAACGCCCGGCTCCGAAAAGAGCCCATGGCATAACAATACGTTAATTAAAAGGTTCCCGCTAAAGTTTTAATTTTGTGGTGTGCTATAGAGAGCTTGCATGTATTTAAACACCCAGTTAAGAATTATTAAACTCGTCTGGAATAGTTACTCGCTCTCCGCCGGAGACGGCAGTGTCACGTGCTGTGACGTTTGCGCCGCGGCCTGTCTTTCTTGGGGGCCTCGCTTTAATTCTAATTGGCGTCACGCATTGCTGACCGCCATCTAGTGTACCTCACAGCACTAGCATTCCGTTGTATTCCAGGTGTAGTTGTCAGTTACTCTGTCGCAGACAACATGGCATTATACCACGTGAAACGACAATATGGAGCATGTATCTGTTTTGTTCGTGCCACAAAAATTCTGATTGTACATGCATTATCGCTGTCATCTGGCATGTTATTGTAATGCCTCGACTTTCTTTCGACGTGTTTTTATTTAATTGTACTTAATAGATTTATTCATTATTGTATTTTCACCGTGAATAAAATCCGTCACGATGAAGAGAATTGTGTGTTCTTCTTGTGACAGAGCGGCTTAAAGCACTGGATGACGCAACTACCACTGCTCGGTTTTATGGATACGTAAGTTTTGTCACTGAGTTTTTGTGTATGCCTTACTATATTTATATATTATTCTAAGCCTATAACCTCGGCTTATTTTCTGTTAGGATATAGACCTGAAGATGGAAATTTATATTGCCGAAACGAGTAATCCAGTAACGTGTTAACATAGTGACCTTGGTAAATAAACGCGTTTTCACAAGAACACAATTTATAGATCGCCTCCTGCACCATTGCTCATATCAGGTAACCACAATAAAATCCCGACTTTATGGAAATGATGTTCAGACTGTGTGCTACTGGATTTGCGTTGTTAGTGGTGTTAGTGCCATGACCGGCGCTGGAATGGCGAGACATAAGCGTCACTGTGCATTACAGTTGCTGACAGTCGGTATGGGCATGGACAAGTTGAGTAAGGCTTTGTCGTAAAGCTGTTTTATCAAAATAAAAGAAATAGTGCTGCGAGTATCGACGCATTAGAGGAATAAGGTGATGTCCTCTTTCCGCACCGGAGTTGCAGAACGGGATTCTGAAGTTCGAATTAACTGGCGATTTGTGAATTGCACCTGAGAGAGGCCGACGGCCAATTGCGCCACGAAAGGTTCAAGAAGTTAATGTTGCCATGCCTGAGAAAGTTGGACGCAATATGCGACCTTCAAGCAGTGCACGAGATATGTCACGGCAGCTGAACGTTCCACGGCCCACCGTCCGAAAAGTGCTGCAATCAGTTGTTAAATGATGCCCGAAAAAACTTCACCCTCAGATGGTCGTCATGTTGAGCAACGTTTGTAATCTGGAACGTAAACGGGGTACGCAGATAGCAAATGTTACCCTCTCATGTGAAAATTAGAATACGTTCCTTTCAATGGTTTATTCGTTGCTTCTCTTGAGCGACTCCTTACAAATGTTTTCACAAAGTTTCATTGTCCGTCGATCACTCGTTTTTCATGAGGGCCCTCTCAATTATCGAAAGCTCAATTACACTCACCCTGCACTACCAGGCGTCGTAACAACACTAAGCACGAACGACACTAATTCGCTCTGGTGGTCGTCGCCCATGTCACAGAAAACTGCAACATTAATCACTTACATATCCACCGATGAGATGTACGTGTCCGAAATTACATTGACTGCGGACCACGTCTTCGGGGTGCTACACCTTTTTTGTCAAGCAGAGTATTACTTCTCATCACATATCTTTCGGTACAATGAAATATTGCACAAACATTGCTACGAGAAAAGATTTACTAAAAGTACTACAGTTAAGACAAAAGAAATTGAACAATACTCCGGCATTCGCTTGCAAATGTATGACACGACCAATCAGCTGATCGAAATGTTTATTTCCATATGCGCCTTCTACAGGGTGGTTGTAAAGTCAGTAGCTATTGCTAATTTTGATTCTCCTAGAAAGTACCACCGGCTGTTGCTGGTGTGTAACAACATTGACTAATATCACGTTTACATTTATGATGTCAGAGGCTGCTCGAATAGCTGGTGTACTCGCAGTAGAAAACAGAGCTAAGGCTGCAGCCAGGTATAACGTTTGGCTGCCGGTGGTGCAAGTTCAGAACTGGTGGAGGCAAGAACGAGGGAGCAACGCTTGACCCTAAGACAATACAAAACTGTCATAAGAAATTAATGAACACTGGTGGTGTGGAAGATGGGAGTCTATCTGGAAGATCCTCAACATCCAAATCGGAAGATAACGTGAAAGTTTTTCAGTACATCTTTGAACACAGCCCTTCAGTGTCAACAAGACAGGCTGTTAAGAAAAGGAGATCGTCACGTCACACGGTAATGAGCATTTTAAAAAGTGAGTTATATTTTCGAGCTTGGAAGCCACATTACGTGTAACAACTGTCCGATGAGGTCTGCGACAGGAGAATGAAATTTTGCAATCTGGATGGGCAGATGATTACTCCGATCTGTACGACAATATCCTTTGGTCTGATGAAGCGGTATTTCTGTGTTTGAGATTTTGTGAACCGTCACAGTTGTCATTATACAGGGTGGTCCATTGATCGTGACCGGGCCAAATATCTCACGAAATAAGCATCAAACGAAAAAACTACAAAGAACTAAACTTGTCTAGCTTATAGGGGAAACCAGATGGCGCTATGGCTGGCCCGCTAGATGTCGCTACCATAGGTCAAACGGATATCAACTGCCTTTTTTAAAATAGGAACCCTCATTTTTTTATTACATATTCGCGTAGTACGTGAAGAAATATGAATGTTTTAGTTGGACCACTTGTTTCACTTTGTGATAGGTGGCGCTGTAATAGTCACAAACATATGGCTCATAATTTTAAACGAACAGTTGGTAACAGGTAGGTTTTTTAAATTAAAATACAGAACCTAGGTACGTTTTTAACATTTTATTTCAGTTGTTCCAATGTGATACATGTACCTTTGTGAACTTATCATTTCTGAGAACGCATGCTGTTACAGCGTGATTACCTGTAAATACCACATCAATGCAATAAATTCTCAGAATGATGTCCGTCAACCTCAATGCATTTGGCAATACGTGTAACGACATTCCTCTCAACAGCGAGTAGTTCGCCTTTCGTAATGTTCGCAAATGCATTGACAATGCGCTGAAGCATGTTGTCAGGCGTCGTCAGTGGATCACGATAGCAAATATCCTTCAACTTTCCCCACAGAAAGAAATCCGGGGACGTCAGATCCGGTGAACGTGCGGTCCATGGTATGGTGCTTCGACGAATAATCCACCTGTCATGAAATATGCTATTCAATACCGCTTCAACCGCACGCGAGCTATGTGCCGGACATCCATCATGTTGGAAGTACATCGACATTCTGTCATGCAGTGAAACATCTTGTAGTAACATCGGTAGGAAAGCAGCATACATTGCACCATTTAGATTGCCATCGATAAAATGGGGGCCAATCATCCATCCTCCCATAATGTCGCACCATACATTAACCCGCCAAGGTCGCTGATGTTCCACTTGTCGCAGCCATCGTGGATTTTCCGTTGCCCAATAGTGCATATTATGCCGGTTTACATTTCCGTTGTTGATGAATGAGGCTTCGTCGGTAAATAGAACGCGTGCAGAAAATCTGTCATCGTCCCGTAATTTCTCTTGTGCCACGACGTTCAAAGTGGTCGCCATGCAATTCCTGTTGCACATAAATACGGTACGGGTGCAATCGATGTTGATGCAGCATTCTCAACACCAACGTTTTTGAGATTCCCGATTCTCGCGCAATTTGTCTGCTACTGATGTGCGGATTAGCCGCGACAGCAGCTAAAACACCTACTTGGGCATCACCTGTACGTGAGACCACGCACTTATACGTTTGTGACTATTACAGCGCCGTCTATCACAAAGCGAAAAAAGTAGTCCAACTAAAACATTCAAATTTCTTTACGTACTACACGGATATGTAATAAAAATGGGGGTTCCTATTTAAAAAAACTCAGTTGATATCCGTTTGATCTATGGCAGCGCCATCTAGCAGGCCAACCATAGCGCCATCTGGTTTCCCCCTTCAAGCTAGACGAGTTTCGTTGTTTGTAGTTTCTTCGTTTGATGCTTATTTCGTGAGATATTTGGCCCGGTCACTATCAATGGACCACCCTGTAAATCAAATTTGAATCGAAATATAATAGCTGAAAAAACTGCAATCAAGATCAAAGATAACCGTCTGGTGTGAGACGACGTCAATCAGTTTCATTGGCCCATACGTGCTAAGCGACACAGTGAATGGTGCAAGATGCTTGGAGATTCTTAGAACGTACATAAGGCCTGTGATTCAAGAATGGAAAATTGGAAGAGAATTGCTGTTAATGCAATATGGAACTCCGCCCCGCTACACAATTCCCGTGAGAGAATGGCTTGATGACAGTTTCCCTGGCAGATATAATGATCACTAGGGACCGACAGAATGGCCAGCGTGCAGCCATGGTCTAACTCCTTGCGACGTCTTCCTTTGGGATTGGGCTAAGGAATAAGTGTCCCAGTTGAGATGCTAAAAAAAGCAGTCGATTTTGTACTTAAAAGATTCAAGATTTGTGCGGAAAATGTCGGAGCCTACGATGAAATGCAACTTAATAGCCAAATTGTACACCCTAATAATGTATTCAATGGAAATAAAACTATGATAAGTTATACTTTTTTAAACATTCATTTTTAAAAATAGGTACTGACTTTACAACCGCCCTGTATATGTAGAAATGTAATTTTTATATGCCATATGCTGTATATATTTATTCTGAGCACTTTTGGTTAATTTAACCATTATGAACTGAAAGACTGAAAAACGAAAAAAACCACATGTAATACACACAGACCAAAAAAATCAAATTATGAGAGTTGTACCTCTGAACAGAAACATCATATACACCACTTACAATCTGTTCTTTAAAAGTGCATATTTCTTATAGAAGACACTTTCAAATACCGTATGTGACACTGTTGACGGGAATACTCTCTTTGAAATTTTGTAGATAGGAGGGGTAAAAATACAGGGAGCGAAAGGCTATTTACAAGTGGTGCAGAAACCAGACGGCAGTTATAAGAGTCGAGGGGCATGTAAGGGAAGCCGTGGTTAAGAAGGAACATAGGGTTGTAGCCTATCCCTGATATTATTCAATCTGTACATTGAGCAAGCAGTAAAGGAAACCAAAGAAAAATTTGGAGAAGGAATTAAGGTGCGGGGAGAAGAAATAAAATGAGGTTCGCAAACGACATTATAATTCTCACAAAGACGGTAAAGAACGGTTGAACGAAATGGAAAGTGTCTTGAAAAGAGGGTAAAAGATGAACATTAAGAAAGGGACCGAGACTCGAACTCGAGACCTTTGCCTTTCACGGGCAAGTGCTCTACCATCGGAGCTACCCAAGCAAGGGTCCGTCCTCACAGCTACAGGTATTGGTAGAAGTAAAACTGTGAATACGGATCCTGACTCATACATGGGTAGCTCAGATGGTAGAGCACTTGGCCGCGAAAGGCAAGGGTCCCGAGTTCGAGTCTCGGTCCGGTACACAGTTTTAATCTGCCAGGAAGTTTCTTATTAACATGTTGTTGACTGTAGATTGATGTGTTACCGTCTTGTAATTAGTCCTTTTTCCTTGTGCAAATAGTCAGAGATCATGAGACGGCCTAGTAGTTTCAGTTGATGTCGCATTGATGTTTAGTGCCGACACATAAAACTGCAAACCATCAATCTCTTGAAATTTGTCTCTAAATCTTGGTTTCAATGGTTTATCGACATCCACTTTCTCTGTTTCTCAATGGAATTTCGACTTCCCTTTCCTGTAATACTGCTTTCCAGGTCTTCGTGGTTTTGGAGATCTTGATCCACTTTGTTCGGTACGCTGTAAACTTTATTTTTTTGCTTTCGCCAGGTAGAATATTGGGTGCTTTCACATCTGAATCTGCCTTTTTTGTGGATACAAGGCGGCTCAAAATTACTAAAATGTAGATCTCTGTTGAAGTCCCTAAAATGTGTCTCGTCACGTCATAACTACAGATAGTAAAGCTCAATCAAAGAATAAAAATACACTTTATTGCAATTTTTCCCACGCGAAAAACATGTCGGTGCACCGACGTCACAAATTTCTCTGAATATGATCATTCGTAAAATACGTAAGGTGTTATTACTTACTAAGCTTTCTATTCACGCTGTCTTTTAGTTTTCGCAGCTCCAATTCTCATTCTACTTCCTTTCGATCGTTCTCCCACCACGATCAAAAGTACACAGTCATTTAATCAACATACCACTGTGAGCTGTAAGATGAAAACAGCGGAGACAGCAAGCAAATGATCGACCTAATATCGCAGACTGGGAAACTTGCCCTGAACAAAATACGTTTTGAGCCGTTAGTTGTTGTGTACATAATAAGATTCGATCCGATTAATTTTTTTTAACGCCAAGTTAGTATGCGAAAGAATACGGAATGACCTGATCTGACTCAACAGTGTTAAAGGGCATAGCACAATTGGGATAAAAAGTATCAAACTGTATTTTGACATCGGCAGCATCTAATACGTTTTTGAAAGGTGCTTCTCATATCATCTACTGTCTAAGGATACAAGCATGTGGCCTTCTTGACATGACCAAGTAGTGTATTCTGAAGCTGAACTGTGAAAACATTGTACAAGCTAGCCGTTGGATGTGGCTAGTGAGTTGCCCCGTCGACGCCCGCCGTGAGCTGCAGAAAGGAGGGCGGCGGAGTAGTACGTCACGGGTGACCACGCCTCTGTCGTCCGGGACGTCAGGATGCTTCAGTGGCGAGGGACGGGGTCGCCGTGCGTCAATAAGGGGCGCAGCCCGGCGCCTAAACAAAAGCCGGACAAAGTAGCGCACTTCTCACTTAAGAGCTGCTCGCAACAAAAGGAGGACCGGCCCGCGATGAAAGCGAGGAGATCCAATCTACTTGGGTGGCCAGCGGCGGCCAACTTCGGCTAAGGTGTTTTAAGAGGCTGCTCCCCTTTCTTCTCGAGTTTGTTGCTGAAAGCGAGTTTCGTGGGGTAAAGGGAGCGGCAGGGAAAAGGGGGGAGTGGGGGGGGGGGGGGGTAGGAGGAGGAGGGGCGGCCTGCCGTTGGAGCGGGGAGAGTGGCAGGGAGCGAAGAGGGAGGGGGGAGGATTGCCTCGCCGTAATTACATTAACTTCGCGCGGACAAAGTAGAGGGAACGACAAAAGGAAACGAGAGAATAAAGGGCGGTGGTGGGCGGACCTAACGCTCTGTGAACGGAAATAAAATTGGGTGGGCCCTGACGGCGGGTGCGGGGGCGGAGAGGGGCGGGGGAGGGCGAGGGTGTGGTCGCTAAATGACGTCTTCACTCGGCTCACTTGGCCAACTCAATTAGGCCCGGCGCGCCGAGGAGGCCGATTCGTGGCGCTCTCCGTCTTCAAACACGCCTCTCGCCACCTCGCGCGGAAAAGCCGCCTCGAAACTTGAGCAGTGCGACGCTCTTGTCTGGCGCGCCGCGTTTGTGCTTCACGCTCGCCTCTTTCCAGTCCTGGCGCTCAGCCGCCTCCACCCCTGTGTGTGTGTGTGTGTGTGTGCGCACGTATGTCTGAAAAGGTGTCGGGTCATGCATTTACTTTCAGCCTAAAAGTGACGAAACGAGTAAAATAAAGAAAAAAGTCAATTTTATAACTTCAAACCCCCTTCTTCCTGCAGCAATATAATATTCATTACGCTCCAGGCGAGCTTCGCCCTTTATATTGAAGGCAACTTCAGTGGATTTTTTAAATACTCCTCTGACTAGCCAAAATGTGAGGTCCCTCTCTTACGGTCAGAGGTTAGAGCGCATGTTTCCATTAAACTTATAAAAAGTCGACACGTATTCGCGCTAAGATCTTTTTATTATGTAGCTTTCACGCTTCGGTTTTCGTAACTTAAACGATGTGAATCACTTCACGGCAGCTCTGCCGAGAACTTCAGATTTATGTTAAGAGAACCTTGTACAATTTTTCCGTAACTGTTGTTTCCTCACTATTAGGGCCATACTTAGTATCTATAGAGCCCCAGGATCAAATCGTAACTCGAAGAAGGAATTGTGTGACATAAACAAAAGTTGATAGACGTGTTTCTACATCTGGAAGATGGTGTCTATTCAAATTTCGCATCAGTCGCATAAGAGGCGCTGGTAGCTCCACTGTGAGTATGCAAATCATGTCTGCTTTAAATACACGTTGTAACGGTCGAGAGCCTCAGTAACTTTTAAGATTGGACGTGGTGACTTGATGGTAGACAAAAATGCCTTCAGGGTGACAAGGACGCCATTATCAACACCTCACTGACTTTAAAATAGGTAATTATTTTCAGCCATAATGTCTATGTTTATGCACCGTGACTGTGTGGGATAATTATTTGGTGCAAATGGCTCTGAGCACTATGGGACTTAACATCTATGGTCATCAGTCCCCTAGAACTTAGAACTACTTAAACCTAACTAACCTAAGGACAGCACACAACACCCAGCCATCACGAGGCAGAGAAAATCCCTGACCCCGCCGGGAATCGAACCCGGGAACCCGGGCGTGGGAAGCGAGAACGCTACCGCACGACCACGAGATGCGAGCGGATAATTATTTACTTCAGGTTTCTGCTACCAGTCACTTTTTATTTTATGCTTAATCTAACATAATGCAACGCGTTTTGAACATGTTCTGTTCATCTTCAGGCGTTTATACATACATACATACATACAGAGGAATGTTACTTAAAAATAAACAGTCTTAAACTAGATTAATCTAGAACTGTTTGTCCATTGTTTTTTACTGTAGCTGCTGGTGTGGCATTTGGGGGGAAGGAGTGGGGCAGTGTATGGCTGATTTCGATTTCTAGCCATACACTGCCCCCCTCCTTCCCCCCAAATGCCACACCAGCAGCTACAGTAAAAAACAATGAACAAACAGTTCTAGATTAATCTAGTTTAAGACTGTTTATTTTTAAGCAACATTCCTCTATATGTATGTATGTATGTATAAACGCCTGAGGATAACAGAACATGTTCGAAACGCGTTGCATTATGTTAGATTAAGCATAAAATAAAAAGTGAGTGGTAGCAGAAACTTGAAATAAATAATTAAAATAGGTTGTCTAATAGGGCTACGAGAAGGTGGATGATCGTTCTGCGACACTGTAAAAATACTTCGCAGAAATGCAGCCACTGTACATGATTGCTGGCAGCAAAGGTCAGGAGAATGTACTACCGCAAGAAGAGCAGGCCCCGGACGGTCACGTGGCACTACCGAGAGGGAAGACCATCGTGCTTGGACACGTCTTTTGCGCGTCGTACTGCATACGCAGCAGAAATTTGAGTTGCAGTTGGCACCACAGTGCCACAAGGAACAGTTACAATCGGTTAATTCATGGACAGCTCCCAGCCAGGCGTCCTGTAGCGTACATTCCACTGACCCCATACCACCGTCATTTGCGACTTGAGTGGTGTCAAACGATAGTTCACTAGAGGGCAGGGTGGAGGTCTGTTGTGTTTTTTGATCAAAGTTGGTTTTGCCTCTATGCCAATGACGGGCGTGCGTTGGTTACAATGAAGGCACAAATAATTGTTCAAAACCGGTGGTAGGCAGAAAACATCTTCCGGGATTGTCCTAAATGCTTTCTCCGAAAATTATTTCGAGCTGTTAGTCCACGAACCCACGCGAATTGTAAATGCTTGCGAAAACACACTTGACCTCTTAGCCACAAACAATCCAGAGCTATTAGAGAGCATAATGACTGATACAGGGATTAGTGATCACAAGGTCGTTGTAGCTAGGCTCAATACCGTTTCTTCCAAATCCACCAGAACAAACGCAAAATAATTTTATTTAAAAAAGCGGATAAAGTGTCACTAGAAGCCTTCCTAAGAGACAATCTCCATTCCTTCCGAACTGGCTATGCAAATGTAGACGAGATGTGGCTCAAATTCAAAGATATAGTAGCAACAGCAATTGAGAGAGTCATACCTCATAAATTGGTAAGAGATGGAACTGATCCCCCATGCTACACAAAATGTCTCGAAATTTGGTAGAAAATACGAAGAAATTCTGGTCGTATGTAAAGTACACAAGGGGCAAGACGCAGTCAATACCTTTGCTGAGCAGTGCAGATGGTACTGTTACCGACGACTGTGCCGCTAAAGCGGAGTTATTGAACGCAGTTTTCCGAAATTCCTTCACCAGGGAAGACGAATGGAATATTCCAGAATTTGAAACACTAACAGCTGCTAGCATGAGTTTCTTAGAAGTAGATACCTTAGGGGTTGCGAAGCAACTCAAATCGCTTGATACGGGCAAGTCTTCAGATCCAGATCGTATGCCGATTAGGTTCCTTTCAGATTACGCTGATACAATAGCTCCCTGCTTAGCAATTATATACAACCGCTCGCTCACCGTTAGATCTGCACCTACAGATTGGAAAATTGCGCAGGTCGCGCCAGTGTTTAAGAAGGGTAGTAGGAGTAATCCGTAGAACTACAGACCTATATCATTGACGTCGGTTTGCAGTAGGGTTTTGGAGCATATACTGTATTCAAACATTATGAATCACCTCGAAGGGAACGATCTATTGATACGTAATCAGCATGGTTTTAGAAAACATCTTTCTTGTGCAACGCAGCTAGCTCTTTATTCGCACGAAGTAATGGCCGCTATCGACAGGGGATCTCAAGTTGATTCCGTATTTCTAGATTTCCGGAAAGCTTTTGACACCGTTCCTCACAAGCGACTTCTAATCAAGCTGCGGGCCTATGGGGTATCGCCTCAGTTGTGCGACTGGATTCGTGATTTCCTGTCAGGAAGGTCGCAGTTCGTAGTAATAGACGGCAAATCATCGAGTAAAACTGAAGTGATATCAAGTGTTCCCCAGGGAAGCGTCCTGAGACCTCTGCTGTTCCTGATGTATATAAATAACCTGGGTGACAATCTGAGCAGTTCTCTTAGGTTGTTCGCAGATGATGCTGCAATTACCGTCTAGTAAGGTCATCCGAAGACCAGTATCAGTTGCAAAGCGATGTAGAAAAGATTGCTGTATAGTGTGGCAGGTGACAGTTGACGCTAAATATCGAAAAGTGTGAGGTGATCAACATGAGTTCCAAAAGAAATCCGTTGGAATTCGATTACTCGATAAACAGCACAATTCTCAAGGCTGTCAATTCAACTAAGTACCTGGATGTTAAAATTACGAACAACCAATTGGGAAGACCACATAGATAATACTGTGGGGAAGGCGAGCCAAAGGTTGCGTTTCATTGGCAGGACACTTAGAACAAGTCCACTAAAGAGACAGCTTACACTACACTCGTTCGTCCTCTGTTAGAATATTGCTGCGCGGTGTGGGGTCCTTACCAGGTGGGATTGACGGAGGACATAGAAAGGGTGCAAAAAGGGGCAGCTCGTTTTGTATTATCACGTAATAGGGGAGAGAGTGTGGCACATATTGATACGCGAGTTGGAATGGAAGTCATTAAAGCAAAGACGTTTTTCGTCATGGCGAGATCTATTTACGAAATTTCAGTCACCATCTTTCTCTTCCGAATGCGAAAATATTTTGTTGAGCCCAACCTACATATGTAGGAATGATCATCAAAATAAAATAAAAGAAATCAGAGCTCGAACAGAAAGGTTTAGGTGTTCTTTTTTCCCGCGTGCTGTTCGGGAGTGGAATGGTAGAGAGATAGTACGATGTGGTTCTATGAACCCTCTGCCAAGCACTTAAGTGTGAATTGCAGAGTAATCATGTAGATGTAGATGTAGATGTAGTTGAAATATTTTATTTGAAACTGGTAGATAACAAAACATGATGAGTTTGACATCAAAGTAACTGTACATTTTTTGCTACTTATTTCGTATTGAAATAATATCGTTTTAAAAGCTGTCTGTATCACTACAGTGTTAATTTAATGCTTTTGTTCACATTACATTAGGATTATAGCTAATCTGTGGTGAACATGCCAAAGTATCATCTGTTAAATAATGTGAAAAACTATGTGTTTCTGAGTGAGTGTGTTTTTGTGAATATGTGTGAGCTTACTACAGATTAAATAAATAATGCGCTCGTTCTAGAATACCCGTTAAAAGATTACAATCCACAGTCTCTATATACGCTAGTAGGTTCGACACATTTCGACGAATTTTTGTGTTTTTCTTCGGTTTTACGTAAGTAAGAGACCGGAAAGAAAGAATAAAGTAATGCAACAAGCAAATCCAAAATCCAGTACTAGGGTGATTGATTACTTAGACAAACTTGTGTGGAAGAAATACCTTAGCAAAATTCGTACTATAGGAGACGCCTTATAATTCGAGGTTTCCCGTTGCACATTCAACGCGAAAAAATTACTTTACAGATATTACAACATAGAAAGAGAATATTCATCATAAACTGTGATATTTCCTAATACTTTAATACATCGCACTGATTACAAGCCTGTATTATATTGAACTGTCGCCAGTCTTAACTGTAATGCAGCTGCTGCACAATTACAAAAAAGATTCGTCCATCTTGACTGTACGTCATTGGAGAGGAAAATACAATGATGTATTGGCCTGCACGTTGACAGAAGCAGAGGACATGGTAAAAAATTGGGAATATTCCGAAGGATTCTCGTAAGAACATATTAACTGGAAGGTTTTTAAAAATCATACATCTCATCTTTTCTCCTTTCAAAGACTTTGAGCTTTCTGATATCTTTTGTCTCTCGTCATTCCAAGCTGATTCGAAATATTGCTTTGAAACTCTGCTTTGTCCCAGAAAACTACTGTCGATATCCTGTTACTTTCCACCCTGGCCGGCCGCGGTGGCCGTGCGGTTCTGGCGCTGCAGTCCGAAACCGCAAGCCTGCTACGGTCGCCGGTTCGAATTCTGCCTCGGGCATGGGTGTGTGTGATGTCCTTAGGTTAGTTAGGTTTAAGTAGTTCTAAGTTCTAGGGGACTTATGACCTAAGATGTTGAGTCCCATAGTGCTCAGAGCCATTTGAACCATTTTTCCACCATGTTTTCATGTTCCAACTATGAAAAAAAGACTATATTATTTCATATCTTATCTGTTAATCTGAATCAGGCTTCTCTAAACTACCTTGATGAAGAACTCTGCTCTCTTTGGAAAAAACTTCGGTGTACCTGTCGTTTGCAGCGACCGCCATGCTGTATACCTAAGCGAAAAGATTCGATCGGCTTCTACATATTTAAGAATTATTAATTTCTTGTTATAAATTATATGAACGGTGTATGGAGTTGGAAATTATCAGATCAGTACAATACAGTAATGCTTCATCATTCTCATAACCAGAATAGCTCCTTCCTCCATATGAGTTGAGAATTCTACAATTCGTTTTCAGTTTGTCGTTTAGAATGGTAACAGAAGTAATGACTACCTTACTGGATTTGTAAAGGCAGATTTACTGTGTACATACTGCAGTAAATCAGCAAGTACTTGGAACATTGTTATCAAAACCTGTTGCCTTTTACCTTGTTCATTTATCTCTGTTTCAAAATAGACAACATGCACCGAAACAGCAGATCTTATTCCAAAAATCTCAATATTTAGTGTCACGTTGAGAAAAGCCCACTATCACATTTTCAGTAAGTGTTTCTATGATAAAAAGTAGCAAACGTGAATGTTAGCAAGCAATGCATCGTAAAGGACTACAAATATGTGAAATGCACTTCGCTCCAGACTGATAAATATGCCCACTTCCGCATGCTGACATTAGTTCCTGATTAATGAGTTTTGGCTTGTTCGAACGTAATTTTTATGGTACGTAGTGCCGCGCCTAAACATTGTGAACTCCGTTGAAGAGATATCTGTATTGCATGTGACCCTTGATTTTACGAATTACACGTTTCCCTAGATAATACCTAATTTACGGACTACTTCTGCTCCTCATGACATTGTTTTGCACTACAACAAAAGCCATACGAAAAGCATGAGTTAAATAAGGTACAATCAATCTCTTAATCAGCCTGTCAACGTCCATATCACACCTGACTTTCAAAATGAGCAGGTAAAAACTGTTAACGTTTTTTCCACTAGTGTCGTATAAGAGCGTGTTGACACGTAATGCCTCCGACTTTTTGTGTGAAAAGTTTTAAAGCTGTTCAAACGAAAAAAACTTATTAGCTTCCTACATCTTTATTCTTCATGTGTACATATTTATTTCCCAACATAATCACCCTGGCGACGAACACATTTCTCCCATCGAGGGACGAGTTTGTTGATACCGTCACTGTAGAATGTTTGACTTTGTTGAACGAGCCATAACCTCACATCTGTTTGCACCACTTCATCACTAACGAAGTAAACTTCTTGACGGGGTTCTTTAAGTTTTGGAAACAGATGAAAATAGAATGGGGCCAAGTCGGGGCTTTATGGAGGACGGTGGATGGCAGTGAACGCAAGGATGCTCCATGTGTGGACGAACTCTTCGAATTCGAAAATTGACTAAGGCTCGCTGTTTTTTCAAGCACCGACATAATTACGTTACACACAGCCATATTACACGCTACAATTCGGAGCCCCCCCCCCTCCCCCCCTTCCCAGAGACAGGAAGCTAAAAAGCAAAACCCAGAATAAGTTGTACGACATAAACGAAAGTTGATAGGCGTGTTTCAACATCGGAAAAGTCCTCCCCCGATAGCTGAGTGGTCAGCGCGACGGACTGTCCATCATAAGGGCCCGGGTTCGATTCCCGGCTGGGTCGGAGATTTTCTCCGCTCAGGGACTGGGCGTCGTGTTGTTCTAATCATCATCATTTCATCCCCATCGACGTGCAAGTCGCCGAAGTGACGTCAAATCGAAAGACTTGCACCAGGCGAACGGTCTACCCGACGGGAGGCGGTCGTCACACGACATTATTATTATTACTAACATCTCAAAGATGATGTCCATTCAAGTTTCACGCAAGTCACATAAGAGTGGCGCTAGTAGCCCTAGTATAAGGATGCAAGTAAGATTTGCTTTAAATACTCGCTGCAACGGCCAAAAATGGTACTTGCCTTTCGAGATTGAACGTGGTGAGTTGATGTTAGTCAAGAATACCTTTAAGGCGACAAAGACGCCGTTATTGAGTTTGAACGAGGTCGTCTAATAGGGCTACGTGACGCTGGATGTTCCTTCTGCGATACTGCAGAAATACTTGCCACGAATGTGGCCACTGTACATGATTGCTGACTGCAATGGCCACGAGACTGTACGGTCGCAAGAAGACGGGGCTCCGGATGACCACGTAGCACCATCGAGAGGGAAGACCATCGTGTTCATCTTATGGCTTTGGCGCATCATACTACAAATGCAGCAGCATTTTGAGTAGCAGTTAGCGTCACAGTGACACAGCGAACAATTACAGATCGTACAATGTAGGCTTTGACGGCCGGTGTTGTCTTCAGTTGAAACTTCCGGGCTGAGAGGCCGTGGTGAAAATCGATTACTCTTAATCGGGAATGACGACGCCTTCCAAAGATAGGCATACCGTCGGCATCACGTGACGAATGGTGGTGCCCTCTATGCGCTCTATAAATGCGAGAGTACATGCAACCTCAGTGGCAGTAGCCGGACCACCACAGAAGATGTCTCCCGCAGATGGAGACGAAACGTCAGGTGGAAATTTTATACATCGACCACGGCCTCTCAGCCTGGAAGTTTCAACTGAAGAATTACAGATCGGTTACTTTGAGGACAGCTCCGAGCCAGACGCCACGAAGAGTGCATTCTAGTGACCCTAAACCACCGCCATTTGCGACTTCAGTGGCGTCCACCGAGAGCTCACTGGAGGGCAGTCGAAGGTCTGTTGTGTTTTGTGATGAAAACTGATTCTGCTTCGGAGTCAGTGGTTAGGAGGCCAGTTGAGGGCCCACAGCCAATCTGTCTGTCTGCTACACACACTGGACCTAGACCGGAGTTGTTGTCTCGGCTGCGATTTCATATGACAGCAGGAGCACTCTCGTGGTTATCCCACGCACCCTGACCGCAAATCTGTAAGACAGTCTGGTAAATCGAACTGTTGTGCTGCCATTCACGAACAGCATTCCAGGAGTGTTTTCCAACAGTATATACCGCTGTTGTAACCCAGCATGCTCTACAGTGTGTCGACATGTTGCCTTGGCGATCTCAACCACCAGATCTGTCTAAAATCGTGCGCATGTGGGACAGCATCGGACGACAACTCCAGCGTCATCCACAAACAGGATTACCAGTGTGGTGTCACCGCCAGACACCACACTTGCTAGGTGGTAGCCTTTAAATCGGCCGCGGTCCGTCAGTATACATCGGACCGAGCGCCGCCACACGGCAGGTCTAGTCTAGAGAGACTCCCTAGCACTGGCCCCAGTTGTACAGCCGACTTTGCTAGCGATGGTTCACTGTCGACGTACGCTCCCATTTACAGAGACGACAGCTTAGCATAGCCTTCAGCTACGTCATTTGCTACGACCTAGCAAGGCGCCATATTGAGTTTCTATTAATGTATTCTGAACAGATAATATTGTGAAACATGTACCGTCAAGAGCGACGTTCATCGTTAATGGATTAAAGTTAAGTATGAATCTAATTACGTCCGCTTTCTGAATTCTAATTCCTTGTCATGTTCCAGACCTCACGTCAGTATAGTTCTTCCCTCCTCACGCCAGCCTGCTTGAGCTAAAACGCGCGCATTTCGGCCTCCACTAGTAACACGGTGTTGGCTCTTCTGACAACACAACAAGCAGTCCCTGTGTTGACCACCCAAGTGCAACAGGCATGGAGCTCCATCCCACAAACTGACATCCGACATCAGTACAACATAATCCATGCACGTTTGCGTGCTTGCATTCAACATTCTGGCGGTTACACCGATTATTAATGTACCAGCATTTCGCATTTGCAATCTCTTATCTCGCGTTTATATTACCCTGTGATCTTGCAATGTTAATCAGTTGAATGTGCTCAAAAATGCTTCAAATGGCTCTGAGCACTATGGGACTCAACAGCTTAGGTCACCAGTCCCCTAGATTTAGAACTACTTAAACCTAACTAACCTAAGGACATCACACACATCCATGCCCGAGGCAGGATTCGAACCTGCGACCGTAGCGGTCGCGCGGTTCCAGACTGTAGCGCCTAGAACCGCTCGGCCACCCCGGCCGGCCCGTTAAATGTGCTACTTAGTCAAATGCATTCCAGGTATTTCATTACGCTACATTCATTTTTTTGTGTGCGATTATTTTCCGTTTATGTACATAGACAATGTGAATAAATATGTGGAATGTTAATAATGTCATTCTTACGTCTATTACGCGTCCTTTCTTCGATCTTGCCTAAAACAAAAGCACGTTCCTCCCAATTGCAGAGAGTTCCTTGACGAGGTGGTAGCCATGGTGAAGCTATCTCTAAACGCAATCGTTATCTCTCTCACACATTCCTCTGCCTGTGGACATTCGCGCACTCACACATATAGTGATCAGCCAAAACATTATGACCACCGACCAGCGTGACGTTGGATGCCACCTGGTGGCGATGCGGGGACGTGACGCGTAACAAAAGTACGTAAACGTAGCAGACACGGACGGGGGATCACCCAGGCGAAGATAAGGGATGCAAATGGGGAAATCCATTGACATAAGCGACTTCCACAAAGGGCAGATTATTATTAATCAGAGCCTATGAACGAGTATCTCGAAAACGGCGAACCTGCTCGAATGTTCACGTGATACTGTAGTGAGCATCTACGGAAAGAGGCAGAAGGATAGTGAAACTACCACTAGGCGCTAAGTGGTTGGATGTCCACGACTCTTCACAGAACGTAGGGTTCGGAGGCTTGTTTGCTCTGTGATGCAGGATAGATATTAGTCTGTGACATCTCTGCCGAAAGAGCGCCGGCCGGAGTGGCCGAGCGGTTAAAGGCGCTACAGTCTGAAACCGCACGACCGCTACGGTCGCAGGTTCGAATCCTGCCACGGGCATGGATGTGTGTGATGTCCTTAGGTTAGTTAGGTTTAAGTAGTTCTAAGTTCTAGGGGACTTATGACCACAGCAGTTGAGTCCCATAGTGCTCAGAGCCATTTGAACCATTTGAACCGAAAGAGCACACTGCAGGTGCACACCATTCAAAAATGGTTCAAATGGCTCTGAGCACTATGGGACTTAACATCTATGGTCATCAGTCCCCTAGAACTTAGAACTACTTAAACCTAACTAACCTAAGGACATCACACACATCCATGCCCGAGGCAGGATTCGAACCTGCGACCGTAGCGGTCGCGCGCTTCCAGGCTGTAGCGCCTAGAACCGTTCGGCCTCCAGCGGCCGGCGCACACCATTCATCGTACATTGTTGAACATGGAGCTCCGCAGCAGACAACCCCTACTCGTTCACAAGTTGACCCAACGACATCGGCAGTTACGATGGCAGTGGGCACTGGACCATCAATGGAAAAGTGTTGGCTCTTCTGGTGAGTCACGTTTTTGCTACACTACGTCGCTGGTCATCTCCACAAACACCGTCATCGAGGTGATCGGCTGCTCGGGAAGTGGAGCACACAACGTACTCAGGCTGGTGGAGGTAGCATTAAGCTATGAGAGACATTCTCCTGCGCTTGCTTGAGTGCTGTGGTAGTAATAGAATACACGCTGACCGCTGCGAACCACCTGCATCCAGTATGTTCGATATCTTCCCCGACGGCGATATCATCATTCAGCAGTATACACGTCCGTGTCTCGAAGCCATAACAGTGGTTTGAGTATCATTACAGTGAACTCACGTTTATGTATCGGCGACCAAATATGCCTGATGTAAATTCTATGGAACCCACCTGGGTCGTTGTCAGGCGCCACCACCGCCTACGCAAATCAGCGGGCAGTTATTTACGGAATTACATGACCTTTGCATAGACATCTTATTCCACATATCTCCACAAATCTGCCAACAACTGTCGGACCCCCGATACTCAGAATCAGTGATATATTTCGTTCCAAAGACGAAAAACAAGATATTAAGCAGGCAGTCATTATGTTTTGGATCATCAGTGTAAACTACTGATTGTTGCTAAATAGTATCAATTCGTCCCCTCTTATCAGCCATGACTTCACAACTGCAACGGTGCAATAATGAAACGAAACAATACAACACTGGCAACTATACTTTTCGTCAGCTTCAAAGCAGGGGTAGCAACAAAACAACTATCTACGATGGCCTGCTGAAAAGTAATGCCTCCGATTTTTTGTGTGAAAACTCTCAAAGCGTATTAAATCAATCTTTATCAACAGTCTACATCTTTGTTCGTCATGTTTATATACTTGCAGCTCTCTGTCGCTAGAGGGCTCCGAATGTAGCATGTAACATGACACTGTGTAACTATGTTGTTAATTAAAACTTCCGGGCTGAATTGCCGTGGTCCATATATAAAACTGCTTCTCCTTCCCAACGTTTCGTTGCCTAGTGCGGGCAACATCTTCTGAGGTGAGTCGGCGGCTAGCTGCTAGGCGCTGGAGGTCCCGCTTATATGGAGCGCTTAGATGGCGCCACCACTCATCTTATGATATGTTGTTGTGTTTGAAACAGTGTGCTGTAATCGAGCTTAGAATTCGAAGAGTTCGTCTATACTTGGAGCACCTTTTTTTTCAGCATGAAAAAGCCAGACTATGCACGAGCGCTACGACATCTGCAACAATCCTTGCGTTTATTGTCATCGATTATCCTCCACACAATCCCGACTTGGACCCATTCGATTTTCGTTTGTTTCCAGAACTTACGGAATACCATCGAGGACTTCACTTTGATAGTGACGAAGTGGTGTAAGCTTGTGGCTCCATCAACAAAGTCAAATATTCTACAGTGACGGTATCAACAAACCGCTCTGTCATTGGGAGAAATGTGTTTCTTTGCCAGGATGACTATGCGGAGAAAGAAATACATAGAAATGAAGAATAAAGATGCAGAGTGTTAACAAAGTTTGTTTTGCTTAAAAAGCTGTAAGAGTGTTCACATTGAAATACGGAGGCATTAATTTTCTACACGTCCTTGTAACAGTTAATTTTGTTCTTTGCCACTAACCTGGGAAATCTAAGTTATATTGTTAATTCATGTGGACGAAGAAACGAAAATTATTTTCCTTTGCAATTTACTGACATTTCTTGCCGTCACGTTGCAGTTAGGTAAGAAACTAATAATGATGATCTATGTGCGACATACTCATGTTGCTGCAGCTCGACATCGAGTTTAAATAGCAATCACTGATCTGTACCTTTCGACTTACCTCACACATGCCATTATTATTGTCTCTGTACTTCATTCTTTTTTTATAAAGCTGTTTCATAGTCTGTATTTCTCAACAGGTCGAGGTGCCTAATGCATGAAGATTATGAAATTATAAACAAGACCTATCACAGCGATAATTTTCAAAACAACAGTGGTGTGCCTGTTTTTATTTTCCCTCCAAATTACTTATAATCACTTATAAGCATATCGAGAAACCTATGTGCTGTGCTAGTTTTTTTCCCCTTTTTTGTGTCACCAGGCTTGTCACTAATTTTATGCGGCACACCACGAATTAATCTCCTCTTCATCTGATAGTAGCACTTGAACTCAGCGTACTCAACTATTTGTTGGATATACTCCAATCCCTGTCTTGCTCTACAGTTTTCACCCCCTACAGCTCCTTCAAGTACCATGGAGGTTATTTCCTGATGGCTTAACACATGTCCTATTGTCCTGTCCCCTCTTCTTGTCAGTATTTTCCATATATATTCCTCTCCTTGCCCATTCTGTAGAGAGCCTCCTTATTTCTTATCTTATCAGTACATATAATTTTCAACATCCTTCTATAGCATTACATCTGAAACGCTTTGATTATCTTCATTTACGGTGTTTCCACAGGAATACTTGTACTAGTCTGCATTTTTTTCTTATGTCCTCCATGTTCCGTCCATGGAGTACTATTTTGCTTCAAAGGTAGCAGAATTTTTACTTCATCTAGTTCTTGCTCTCTAATTGTAGTATTTATGTTATCGTCAATCACATTTCTGCTACTCCCCATTACTTTCGTCTTTCTTTGGGTAAGTCTTATAGCGTGCGCTCATTGGATTGTTCATTCCATTTAACAGATCCTGCAATTCTTCCACACTTTCAATGAGAATTGGAATGTCACCGGGGAATCTTATGAGTGATGTCCTTTCGTGCTGAATTTTAATCCCACTTGAACCTTTCTTTTATTTCGGTCACTGATTCTTTGACGTACCCACTGAACAGCTGGAGCGAAAGACTCTGTCTTATACCCTTTTTAATCCGTACAATTTTTTTCCACAGTGATTCTTCTGATCGATTGTCTTAAACTTCAATCTGTTCTTCACTATTACTAAATCGTGATATGAGTCTATATCTGCTCCTATGCCTTGAAATACAACAACAGCTGATCCCGAAATCACTGCCCGCCCATGATGTAGTGCAGCTGAAATCTTTCTATGTCTCCGAGCCTTTCCCTTACATAGTTCCTTCTCTAGTGATTCTTGAGCAGAGTATTCTTTATTACTAGCCGAAAAATATTGCAGAATTCCATTAGTCTTTCTCCTCTCTCATTTCTACTGCCAAGCCCACATTTTTCCGTATTTCTTTCTTCTAGTCCTTCCTCTACAGTCGCGTTCCACCCCACCCCCCTTAACTATTAGATTTTTACCTCTCTTTACATACTGAATTACCCATTCAATATCCTCACATACTTTCTCTCTGTCTATCACATTCTGCTTTTGACATCGACACTTGTGCCTGAGCTATTGATGATGACGTCGGTTAGCTGCCGATCCTAATGAAAACGACTCTTATCACTGAACTGTGAACTGTTCACACTATTCCCCTCTCTTCCCAACCTTCTTATTGATGACGAGTCCAATTCCAGATGCAATGTTCCCTGCTGGGGTTGGTATTACCCTATATATTTTTGACCGGTGATCCTTGCTTATTTCCACTTCACTTCACTAACCCATACTGCATCCTCATCTACATCGACATCGACATCTACATCGACATCAATAGTCCGCAAGTCACCTTACGGTGTGTGGCGAAGGGTACCTCACGCTGCACTATCCTTTTCCCACATTCCTGTTCCATCGTTGAACGGCGCATGGAAAGAATGATTGCCAGATCGCTTAAAACCAAGGACCAGAAAGTGGATAAAGAACATGCAAGCAAAATCTTTAGTTTTTGTTCCTTTTGTTGGCAACATTTCATTTAAGATAGCAAGAAACCTCCGTAAATTTCAGGTGAAAGTGGTTTTCCGCCCACTGCTTAATATTGCTGACCATCTGCGATAAGTGAAGGATATTTTGTCTGTAGAAGTCCGCATTTTACAAAATACCTTGACAATGTGGTATGGTTTATATTCGTCAGATCCCGCGCACCGTGGAAGAGCGCAGCATTGAACATCAACTCTGCACCCGCCTTTGCAACGTACTCCTGGAGAAAAATCTGCATCAGCGACTACCAGCTGGAGAATCCTGGAATCCAATCATCTCCACGGTTCGCTCAAATTGGAGAGGACAGTGTGTGCCGGTGTAAGGTGACAGAATAATTGGTCAGATTCGCACCTTACATGAGACCTTTACAAATCGCAATGAGAAGGTGAAGATGACACCTAACGTAAATCGACAGTTAGCAGAATGTTTGCCTATCAATATGTAATGCAAAAAGGATGACAGCCAATCAACGGTAATTAACACACCATTCCTATACAATGCATGTCTTTGAGCGGAAGGTATAACAGGGAACGCGAGTCGAGTCGCTTTTAGTTTTGAAAAGCCAGCTCCACAACAGTGTAGCGAAACGGCACTGCGTGAGTTACGCCAGCAACCATTTAAAGGGGTGGCAGGAAGGAGGAAAGCGACCCCGGGCCAGGTGATTCAAGCTGGAGGGCCACCTGTAGCGAGGGCATCGGTACAAGAGCAGAGAAGAAGCTTCAGAAAACTGCATTTCGAAATTCCAACGGGATACCAACAAAAGCAAGTGACGCATTTTCGTCCAGCGAGTGTGACACACGGAAAGGTCAATGTACTTTAGGCGTCTAGAACGGGCACAAAATGTCCGTTTGGCGGAAACTCACTAATAAGGAGAAAACTACTGAAGTTTCGACACAGCTTGATAGAAGGGACGTTGCGATTGGTACAAAATAAGAGGAACGTTCCTATTGGTCGAAAAAAGCCGTGACGTGAAAAAGGAACCCAAGTAGAGGGAGGCAGTTCTGCCATGAGTATGACAAGAGAGAAATTTTGTAGGAGACTCTTCTCTGAACTGGCGTCAAGTGCAGAACGGAGCGCTTAACGCTCCGTATGATCCAGAGAAGAAATTGCTATGGACACTGCGTTAACAGCGGCTACACTCCAGCTAAAATTAGCTGTAGCAATGTTTAGCTCCAACTGTGGAGAAATGAACCAGCCAAATTAGTTAATTGTTCTTGTGGGAAGTGAGAGGGCACTGTAATATGCACGTGGCTCCAACCATGCCCGTGTATATCGCCACATAATAACACTAGGGCTGAGTACATGTTTTCTCGCATAACGAGAAACATAGGGAAAGTTTCTGCTGAAAAGTTCAGCAAAGGCCAGATTAGTTTTGCAGGAATTTCAGTGGGAGAGAGCGGCCTTGCAGACAGCAGCACTTCGCAGCTTAAGGTAAATACCGTGTGCAGAGGCGTAAACTTTGTTTGTTCACCAGCTTGCGTCCACTGTAAACTCGAGTGGCCTTGGGTAATCTTGCGCTCAGATTTGTCACTTGTCTAACCATCCACCATAGACTTGATTGTCATCCTAAATAGTACCGAACTTTGAAACGGAATCGGACGATTTTTATAGTTCTGACCAACATCATAATGTATGTGTAGGAGAAATTATGTAAAGAAACGTCCAATTAAAATTCCATATTATTGTGCTTGGGATAAATGTAAAGAAACTTCCAATTAAACTTTCATAATATTGTGCTTAAGATTGATGTTCTTTCAGAGAGTTAATATTTAACATTGCTGTGTATAAACTTATTTCACTTTTTGATGTTGGCAAGATGCGTTATTCATTGCGCTGTTTTTATGTTGGCGAGAAGAAAACTGTGTGAAGATGTGTAATTTGATGAGAAATATTGCGACATTAAACTTGTCACTTCATCTCACACAGTTGTTCTCAATTCAAGAATAAGCAAAAACGAAACCCCCACCATACAAATGGCGACCCTGCCAGGATGGCAATTGGTCTGCCTGGATGACAATTAGTCAAATTAGTAGTAAAAACAAATTTTTGAATTTTGAAAAAAATTTTTTTTCATGTTGTTTTGTGGCGAGGTTACCCAATGTATGTAAATGTATAGTGGACAAATACAGTAAATGTGTGATCCAAAAATGGCGAGGTTACCCAATATATGTAAATGTATAGTGGACAAATACAGTAAATGTGTGATCCAAAGTGTAGAAAGGTTGTACTGACATGTAGAATCAAAGTATCATTGAGTAGAAGTAGATTGTGCATTACCTCGCTGGGGCGCGCGAAGTTATTCACGGCATTGTTGCGTGGGGTTGAAATTCCACGAACAGTGAACAGTCAGATAGTGTGTTCGCAATATTGAAGCAACTCACTATGGTCGTAAAGCAGACAAATGCAGGGTTAACAGATTTGAGATTTGAAACAAATACAGGGTTAAAGAATCTAAAACTTGAAACAAATACAGGGTTAACAGATCTAAAGACCGAAACGGCAAACTAAAAACAGAGACAAATGCTGCCTTAAGTAGTCTCCAATTAGAAACTTACGCGGGGTTCGAAAAAGTCCGCGAAGATCAGTAAAAATTACGAACAGAAGTCAATGAACAGTTCACTGAAATCCGGAGAGAGGCGAGAGACTCACGCGAGCTGATACAAGCGTTAATGGCTGACCAGAAAAAGGTGCGTTTTGACGTTGACCAGGTGCAGGATGCAGTGTCTAACGTTAATCGAAGAGTGGATAAGTTAGCACGTAGGACGTCTGGTAAGGCGCAACAAATCGTGGAAGAGCTCAATGTCAGAAAATGTGTCGCGCGAGCCGCATTAAAAAGTTGAAGACCTTCGCACAGAATTAAAACAGTGTATCTAGAATCTTACAGAAAGTAGTAGCGAGACACCGGAATCGGTAGTATCATCCGATATAGTAATAGGCAGTAATCCAGAAAGGAAAAAGTCAATTGTGCAATCTTCCGTAGCAGTAGCGGAAACACAAAAATGTCATGAGATTCCAGTCGTACATCCACAGGAGGTAGCGTCTATAATTACGGAAGCATAACAAAAACAAATAGGGAAGGAACAGTAAACACAAGGGAGCAGACAAGGGAGCGAGAAACGGTAGACGCGCGCATTCCGGCAGAGCGGCAGCCGACCCTCCGAAAGTACGCGGGTGACGTGAGAGCGGAGCAAGTTGCGGCGACACATCTACCAATTGCACAATTGCCGGGTCACAGCACAACAGGTTACACACCGCAAGCTAATGTGAATCTAACAGAAAGGCAAAACACGGAACCAGTAACGGGAAATGTAAACGAATCATTCAATCCGATACACGAGGAACGGTACGGTGTAGGCAACTGCACGCCACTGCGTAGATACGATACTGAATGGGACATAAATATGTCAGCTCAAGGCCCATATGTGCAAGAACGAGTACAGTAGAATATGACAAAATTGAAAGAAACGAGTAATGTTGTGAAAACACAAACGCCGTATGGTAGAAGAGAAAAATTTGACAATGATCACTTTTTGACAGTCAGAAAATTCCAACATTACAAAAAAAGTGGGAACGGCTTACATCCACGCACGTTCATAAATCAATTTCAAATCGGTTTACCACAGCATTGGCCGCTTAGCAATAAACTTGACTTCATTTGTAGACATATGGACGGAGCAATAGCGGAAACCATGCAAAGAGTAGCGGCGAACTTTCATTCAAATGAACAATTTAAAACTGCATTCTTGGAGCGGTACTGGTTCACAGAAATAAAAAACAGAATGAAGTATGAGATGCTGTAGAAAGAGTTGTTCGAAAACTCCGGAGAAAAGAAACCCGTTAGATTTTTCGAAGATATGACAAAGAAAAATCAGTGCTTAGATAACCCATACAGTGATGGGGAACTGATACGGATGTGCACAACGAGGTTAACGTTACGTTATCAGCAATCATTGGTTGGTAGGCCAGGAGACAACATACAAGAATTTAAAGGAATGTTGAGAGAACTTGAATTCTTATTCAGTAAAGATGACACAAGAAAACAACGTACAAGCAGAGAAAACAATAGTATTGGGAGTAACAGTAACCGATCAGGTTTCAATAGTAATTCCAACGGTGAGAATAACATAGGAAAAGGCAATGGTTTTGTAAGGAGTGGTAGTCGCCCATGGGAGGACAATAATAACCATGGTTTTGGTAACGCACAGAGGGAAAATAACAATTATGGTTTCGGGGGACCGAGAAATTGTAATGGGGGATTTGATCCTAGAAACTACGATAGTAACTATGATCCGAAATACAATCCCCGTGCAAACGAGGTTTGGAGGTTTTCAGCAGCCAAATCCAGGTAATTCGGGTGGAAGTGGAATGGCCAGAACGCAGAAAGGTTGGGAAAATCACACTGCAGCGGGACAAAACATGCGAAAAGAACTGAGAGAGGAAGTCGAGGTGAGGCCGCCAAACCAAGGTAAAAGGCAAAACTGACGAGATGAGCGGTACGAAGACCAGTCACAAGTAATTCGATCGAATAATGAAGTTAACTGTATTTTCAAACATGTAAATAGACTTATTTTTGATAAGTCAGATTTTAAATTAGGTTTAAGGGGAGATAGAATACAGACATCGGGATGCTGGGATTCAATTGACTGGGAATCGACCGACGATTACGAGGGACAGGAGTCAGACACGGTGAATACAGACAGTAGGACAAAAACTGATGATGATGAGCAAACTGTAGAAGATGTAGCGCGTTTATACGAAACGGAGAAACTAATAGTATGCCAAGAGGATAATGTACCGGTGGCAACACTGATAGTGATACCTAAGGCAGATGAAAATTATATATCAGGGACATATGAAGAAATAATAGAGGCGTTTGACAAACATTATGGTAAAATAACTACATCCCAAAAGATTAAGATGACAGGGGGTAAAATATTGACGGAAATAAAGTAATGGTAACAGACTGGTGGGAAAATCAAGCCAAACAAGTCGACAGATTAACCTATGATTCGACCGAAGAGGCATTAATGCACGACGATGAAACCAAAGCTCCTCATGAAGTGCAACGGATTATTCGGATTGAAGTAGGGACCATACTTGTAGACGCCAAATATATATATTTACGCATTTATGTCGATGTATAATTGGTTTGTTTTGTAAATATTATTTGTATCTTTACGCTGGGTCTGGCCTAGGGAAAACTATGCTATTGAACGATTACATCAATAGGTCGTGTGGAGAACCAAAGTGTTTAGGATCTTTGGTAGTGTTAACTCTGCCGCATGGAGCGCGGGCGGAGGGGGTCTGGCGGGAGTAGGCCAGTGGAGCAGGTGTGTTGTGTGACGCTCCCGCGAGTTGCCGCGCTTTCAGGGTTGGGCAGCATGTAATTGGGCTCGACTTGCTATGATAGTTTCTGACACGGTGTTGCGGACGGGAAGCATTAGCTGGTGCACATCAAGAGCCCGTTTTGCCTGGTGACGGTGTCGAGAAGAAGGCGCGCCAACATCCAGTTTCTGCAACAGCGACGGCCGACAATGAGTGACTGTCGCCACCTCCTCGATCGATGGCTTCAAACCTTCAATCAACCAACAAGGAAGACTGGAAGCACGTAAAGTTTTAGAACTGTATGGCAGACCTCAGCTTTTCAAACTGTTAAATTTGCCCCACAAAATTGCAGCAATGTACCATGAACATTTGTTGCTCATTGTCCCAATTGCTTTACCAAGCAGGGTCCCTTCCTTTTCCGGAATGAACCCGAGTGTCGTTGAAATTCAAACGCCAGCATTAAAGTAATATTATTCCATTTCACTGCTTTAATTTCAAAGTTCAGTTAAAGTATTCATAGCTGGCTACAATATTTAGATTACACAAGCACAAATTATGAGTGCGAGTTTTGTTACCATATTTTAGCTTACCTGTGACTACAGCTCAGCTTGGTACGTACTAAATTTTATTATTGTTAATTGGTCAGAATCATTAAATTCAAGTTCAAAGTTAATTCTCTTATTTCTAAATTGCGTAGATTCAAGTAGCTTTTGAAATGATTGTTGAGGCAGCCCAAGACTAACCTTATTTTATTAAATTTCGTAGTGCTTCAGAAACAAAGCTCACTATTCATTTCAGTCACTAAATTAACTTTCAATTTTCCGGCTTTATTAATTCTTTTGCTAAATTAAGTCAGAGTGTAGCGAAATTTATTACTTCTGACGAACATTCAGTTTTCACACAACACATGTCAACCTTTAGTTGCCACGCTTTTAGTGCTAAATATATGTGCATTAATCTTACAATTTCAGTTATTATAGTAGTTGTCCATGGGACTGGCGACCGTAATATTCCCCAAATCTCAAATATCTAATTAACGCCAGTTAATTGTTAACGTAACGACCGCACATTTACTTTCCTTATTAACTTTACCCCTTTTCAAAACAAATTTCCACCAGTTTCATTTGCATTTTTCCTTTCATTTAGATGTAACCCTTTCCTCCCTCTTTACCGACAGATTAACTTCGGTGACGATTGCTTTTCCCAAATTTCCATTAGGTACACACGGTTTAATTTTTCACTGTCATTAAGGTCGATATGAGAGGGAGCTTACAAACTGTCAACAGACCATACGAAATTCAACATCTGCTTGACAATCCCTAACAACACATGGAACGGAGCAGGAAAAGGATGGAAGGCTGTTCAACTTATCTAGATGAACAACCGATTACAATGAAGAATAGACAACAACTGTGAAGAAGACGGCATGAGAAAAGACAATGATGTTAAACAGATCTTCAATCCTAACTCCCGGTCCAGAGAAGAATGAAGACACAAGTAAGAAGACAGCAAGAAGCAGCAAGAACAGAAGATACAACGCAGAAGATTTGGAAGAAAGAAGAACCAAGACCATAAGAGATCAAGAAACCTTTTCAAATTCCTTTCTATAAAAGACCATTATTGCTTTTAACTACCAGCGAGAATTTAATTTAACTGTTCTAACAGCTTATATATTCGATGTTCTGTATGGCTTTCAGATGGCATACCAGAAAGATGGAAGAGAACAACTTGTATGGAAATCTACCGACGAAATAACCCACGGTGAATCGCCATAAGGATTCGACGAATGCGGAAGTGGAAAAGTTTTGGCTTTCAAAAATGGATCTCCAATTCAACTGCACCACAGGCATATGCATAATGGAACAACGGCAACCACGCATTCACGACAGACTCAGACCTTAACACCTTTCTCTCTGCCGACCGTCATTCCGTTCTCGATGGGAATACGGCGAGGCATGGGCAACCATCACGCCACACTCAACGGAAACGCGGCGAGACGCATACCAAGCGTCATACCGTACTCAAAGGAGACACGGTGAGGCACACAGCCGACCGTCATTCCACGTTCGACGGAAACGAGTCGAAACACTTGAAGAAAACGTGAACCATGGTACAGATAGGAGAAAAGAACTGCCTGTGGCGGACTGCTATCTAGAAAAAAAAGGGACAACAATTTAAATTCTTATTCTATTTAAAGATATGTTAATGTAAACTTTTCCTGTGTCAGTGATAAATCTTTATTAACGATGTTTGGCTGCTCATTTTTACATGTAAATAATATTTTCTTTTATTGCAGTTTTTTCCAACTTGTGTAAGTAAATAAAAACCTACTACAACAATTTTTTTAGTGCAATGTGTTCATAATAATACACAGGATAGATAAAAGTAAGTGGATTTAGCTATTGCAGGATGTCAATGTAAAGTAAAAATTAGGTTTAGAAATTCAGTGTTTGTGAAAGACATTGTTGATAATTTTTGTATGATGCATAGAATTAAGATTTCCGGAGAATGTAAATAGAATCATAAATAGAATTATAGCTGTAAAACCATGCGATAAGTTGACATATAGCTTACAAAGTTTAATTGTAAGAATTAAACATGTTTTCGATTATGTGTAATCTAAACGAAAAAAGGAACATTTTTTAATAACATTGGGAAGATAATATTAAATGAAGGTTTCCTCAACATCAATACATATCCATCATCATTTAACATAAATTAACTGAATAAAATAGAACAGTCTCACAATAAAAAGGAGAATTTCCAAATGATACAAATTTATAAAGATACACACGTTGTTTGAATTTCAATGTAGGCAACTATATTTGAAAGAAAATAATTCCTTAAACTAGTTCAATAGAACAGTACAAAAGATCAGAAAATCAAGTGCAAGGTAAATGAAGGAGACTGAATAGAACCACTGCGTAAATTATACTAAACATTAAGATAGGAAGTTGGTCAGTAAACATCTCAACTGCAACAGTCAGCAGTTAAACCAATTTTGCACTGTCTTCAATCAATTACTCAACCATTGATAGACCCAGTACAACATTGAAGACGAAAGGAGGAGGGTATGTAAGGTGGCACAATAAATGGTCAGATTTACTCCATACAAGAGACCTTTACATATCGCAATGAGAAGGTGAAGATGACACCTAACGTAAATCGACAGTTGTGAGAATACTCGCCTACCAATATGTAATTGAAAAAGGGATGACAGTCAATCAACGGTAATTAACACATCATTCCTATACAATGCATGTCTTTGAGTGGAATGTAGAACAGGGAACGCGACTCAAGTCACTTTTAGTTTTGAAAAGCCAGGTCCACAATGGCGTAGCAAAATTGTGCTGTAGGAGTTACGCCAGCAACCACTTAAAGGGGTGGCAGGAAAGAGGACAGTGACCCCAGGCCAGATGATTCAAGCCGGAGAGCCGCCTGTAGCGAGGGCATCGGTACAAGAGCAGAGAAGAAGCTTCATAAAACTGCATTTCGAAATACCAATTGGATACGAACAAAAGCAAGTGACGCATTTTCGTCCAGCGAGTGCGACACACGGAGAGGTCAATGTACTTTAGGCGTCTAAGAATGTACGCAAAATGTCTGATTGGAGGAAACTCACTAGGAAAAAGAAAACTACTGAAGTTTGGACGCTGTTTGATAGAAGGGACGTTGCGATTGGTAGCTATTGGTCGAAAAAAGCCGTGACGTGAAGAAAGAACCCATGTAGGAGGAGGCAGTTCTGCCGTGAGTAGGACAAGAGAGAAATTTTGTAGGAGACTCTTCCCTGAACTGCCGTCAAGTGCAGAACGGAGCGCTTAACGCTCCATACGATGCACAGAAGAGACTGGTATGGACACTGCGTTCACAGCAGCTGCACTCTAGCTAAAATTAGCTGTGGCAACGTTTAGCTCCAACTGTGGAGAAATGAACCAGCCAAATTAGTTAACTGTTCTTGCGAGAACTGAGAGGGCACTATAATATGCATCCGGCTCCAACCATGCGCGTGTATATCGCCACATAATAACACTAGGGCTTAGTATATGTTTACTCACACAAAGAGAAACATAGGGTATGTTTCTGCTAGAAAGTTCAGCAAAGGCCAGATTAGTTTTGTAGGAATTTCAGTGGGAGAGAGGGGCCTTGCGGGCAGCAGCACGTCACAGCTTAAGGTAAATACCAAGTGCAGAGGCGTAAACTTTGTTTGTTCACCAGCTTGCATGTACTGTAAACTCGAGCGGCCTTGGGTAATCTTGTGCTCAAATTTGTCACTTGACTAACCATCCATCCTAAATAGTACCAAACTTTGAACCAGTATTGGACGATTTTCATAGTTCTGACCAACATCATAATGTATGTGTAGGAGCAATTTTGTAAAGAAACGTCCAATTAAAATTTCATATTATTGTGCTTAGTCCACAGCTAGTGGTCGTGCGGTAGCGTTCTCGCTTCCCACGCCCAGGTTCCCGGGTTCGATTCCCGGCGGGGTCAGGGATTTTCTCTGCCTCGTGATGACTGGGTGTTGTGTGCTGTCCTTAGGTTAGTTAGCTTTAAGTAGTTCTAAGTTCTAGGGGACTGATGACCATAGCTGTTAAGTCCCATAGTGCTCAGAGCCATTTGAACCATTTTTTGTGCTTAGGAGTAATGTAAAGAAACTTCAGATTAAACTTTCATAATATTGTGCTTAAGATTAATGTTCTTTTAGAGAGTTAATATTTAACATTGTTGTGTATAAACGTATTTCACTTTTTGATGTTGGCAAGATGCGTTATCCATTGCGCAATTTTTTTTTTTTTTTGGTGAATTGAAAACTGCGTGAACAATTGTAATTTGGTGAGAAATATTGCGACATTAAACTTGTCATTTCACCTCACACAGTTGTTCTCAATTCAAGGATAAGCAAAAACAAACCCCTCCCCCCCATACGCCCGCACTCCTGCTGGGTACTGTGGTCCGTCTGTTAACTTGATTTTGATGCATGTGCGGAATACTTACACCACGCCATATATAGTGGAACATAGGGCGTCTTCGTCAGTCTTCGACGGCTCAGCTGACAATGTCTCGCAGTGCCCAGTTGAATGAAACCATATGGAATGCAATGAACCACGACCAGCTGAGAGCCCAAAATTTGTTTGAACAAAAGTGATGTGTTTTGAATGTAAGGAGTTCTTATGCCTTCCGTCAGAAGGAAATTGTTCCATAAAATTTCGATCTCAATAAATAATCGTATTACACCTTAGTGTTGTGGTATCAGACACCAAATGTGGCGTATTCACACTAAATGTAGTGGGTGGGTGCCAGGAGTTGCCGTATTAAAACTCGGTGAGATCTTTCCAAATGATTTATTTGTTTCCACTACAATGCTCCATTAACCTCGGTCCGCATCACAGGCCCCGCAATGCTGAGGTAGCACCCCAGTGGCCTGTGCAACGCAATGCTGTGTCATGCCAGACTTGGCCAGCTGCAGAGTTCTGATTACGTGAGGATGCGCCGGCTGCCGACTCAGCGGTCTCCGCCCCCGTCGCCTCAGCGCTGGTAGCCGGGAGCTGCCGCGTAGCCAGCTGATAACTGCCAGATGCCCGCGACATGCGTCCTCACTGGAGTGGCCTGAGTCGCGGTGCCAACACGCGCCCGCGATCCAGCTTCGCCTTGGGATGTCTCCGGTGTGTGTCGGGAGCTGAGATGACTGCCTGCAGTAGTGGGGTGAAGAGTGGCCCATTGCTGGCTGGCTGTGGACCACATGTCTGCCTCAAAGGGTTGAACCAATGACCCGCTGTGGAGTGGGACGCTGTCGCCCCATCTGTTGCTCCATGTAGCCCGGTGGTGTGATACGCCTCGCTGCCCAGGAGAGCTGCCACACTTGAATGAGTCTCGTTAGAAAACAACACCTATTTATACTCGGCTGCGCCCATCTGTTTCGTTAACACACCACTCCAAGTCACATATGCATAACATGCTAGGCTGTCCAGTGGCCCCCTTCTGCCTGTGACTTGCGCCATGCATACTGCTGTGTGTGCCTTCTTGGGCAGTTCTATTTCCCTCTGGCCTCTATTTGCCTCCGCAACTGCTGGTATGTGTAACTTACTGCAATACAGCCAGCACCTGGCTGTAACTCGTGCTCCAAATATCGCACAAAACTAACTTTTCCTATCCTAATTTTTTTTAAATTTGTGTTGTAACTTTTACACTTTAGGATGTTTTAAATATTTTTAATTCCAATAAACAAGATTGATGTGGCAACATTGAACAATGTTATGTCCTATGCAGCGTGAAAAAAATTGTATAGTATAAGTAAACTAAAATGAAGTAACATTTACATTTAACCAAGTGGTACTTTATTTCATTAGCAGACTGGTGTATCGTATGTGTGTAATCTTCTGAAAAACATTATTCATGAATATTTTATAATCAGTGTAATCATGATTTCAAAAATGGTTGATTGCTTCAATAGACTGTTTATATTCGTCTTCAGCTCTCTTAAAGTTAATAGAATAACTTCTGCTATGTACTACCCCACCGCGATATTACTGCACTTGGCCTCCTGTGGCCGCTATCGAAAACACGCATTGATGTTGCAGTAAAGATTTCAAGTCAGTTGCGCATATACATATAATTCAGCGTGGCCGCACCGATTGACCGCGTGGTTTGAGGCTCCATGTCATGGATTGCGCCCCCTCCCTCCTCCCCCTCCCCTCGCCATAGGTTCGAGTCCTCCCTCGGGCATGGGTGTGTGTGTTGTTCTTAGCATAAGTCATTTTAAGTAGTTTGTAAGTCTAGGGACCAATGACCCCAGCAGTTAGGTCCCCTAGGAATTCACATACATTTGAAAATTTTCTGATTCAGCGTGTCCTCTTCAAATATGATGATAAAAACAGGTGATGAGCTGACCAAAACGTCCTCACTCCCAAGAGCAATAATATCGTTCTCGACTAAAACACGGATAGTTGCATTAGCACTGGACAAATCAGTGGACGAAAAAACTGGTATGTGCGAAGATTAGAATATGCAGGACAGACTACAGAGTACGTTGATTGTCGATAACGCCAATCTGTGTGACACCAGGTGACTGAAAATGTATACGAGTTTTCAACTAACTTTTTAATGCTCATTTTAAAATTGTTCTTAATTTTCTTCTGTCACAAACTTCTTACATAATGCAATAAAGATTAGTTTAGTTTTATCGACAGGAATTTTATTTGGGCAGGAAGTTGAGAAGACGAAAATGCCCTGCGTTTCATATGAGTGGGGTAGCTGAGTAAAACACAAGCACTGAACTGTAAGGTTCGGCAAATTGGAGACTGTAACTAAAAATATCTTGCATGGTCCGTTTGCAGACGCTAAAAAATACTGCTGCCGTCACAATACACGGAATTGAGTTTGATGAAGAAGTTGTGCTTCGACAACTGCTTTTCTATGAACATACCTTTATCAGTCTGGGATTTTAATTATAGTGTAAATACAGTGAATTGCTCGCTACTAGCCAAGGGAACTTTATTTTTAATGTATCTATAGCAAAGATGAAATGGCAGTAGCTGTGCCGTTGTTTATCTTTGCGTATGGAGAATCTCGTCGCGCTGCGAGAGAAGGGAAGTAGAGCAGGTTGAGTCTTGAAAGAGTGCGGAGGTGTTCGTTGGGCGCTCCTGCAGACGCGATGTGCAGCTGTGCTCGCGCCAGTGTAGGCACGCCTAACTCGTTTACCCGCGAGTATTGAGAGTACTCACTGTAGGAGTGGACAGGAGGAGGAAGCTGCAGTTCTAAGTATTGCCTGTCCCATGATTATCCGTGACTCTGGAGACGACTCGGAGTTCTCAGCCACCAACAGCTGCAACAGCGGCAGCTCAGCTTTGTCGTCGGCTACACTCTTCGTCGTCTGCACACCTACAGCATCGTGAGAACGTTAAGTGACAAAGTATAACTAACTTTGTCGAGGCATTACCCAGTGTCATTTCTTTCACAAAGTATGACTAACTTGAATAATAACTTGCAACAGCTAAAACGTGTAGGGCACCTGTGTTACCATTGTCCTCAGACGTTATTACCAAGCAGGGTCCTTTTCCATTCCATGCAGTTACCGAGTGTCGTAAAAATCTGGCAACTGATTAACTATTAACTGCCAGTTTTGTTTGTTTACAAATGACCAGTTTCAGTCTAAATTTTCTGCCTCAGTAAATATTCACTCTTGCCGTGCATAAGAGAAGCTTAATTAATTTGAAATTTTGATTATCAACTTCATTCACTAATAGTAACTACATTTTTATTGATGTGTGTGGCTACTGTAAATTTGTATGTTTCTGACTCGATAATAAGAGTAACTAATAGTAACGTAAACTTTCGCTGTCAAAACTAATAATTAAAGGTAAGGCACAAATTAAAAGTGCTCAATTTCATTATTCTGTATTTAGCTTAGTTAGTGACTTCTGCTGGCTTGGTATGCATTTTATTGTTGTTATATTAAAAGTAAAAGCAGTTGCTCATGTGCTTAAAGTAAATTCACTTCAATCTCTCAATAATCAAAAGTAAATTGCTTGCCTTTTTCGAAATTACACTGAGGTTACTGAAAGTCGTTTTTTTCACATAACAAAGCTTTAGTTAAATCTGGCCATGTATTTAACCAGTAACTTCATTTAATTTTACTTTCAAAAATTAATATTTCAGTATAAGTAACTGCAAGCTCAGTTCTTTCTGATTCATATATTTTCTCGTGAACTGTTGTGCTGAGGAAAACCGTAACACCATTCTGTTGCCACGCCAGTGATTATTTGCTTAAATGTCTTTGCCATTACCTTTCTTAAGGTTCTGGAGATTAATTGCACTAATGGACTGGTAACTGTTTACTTATCTCTTTTTTAGCTAATCAGTATTTTTGTCTTATCAATATTTTTTTGTATTAAAAATCTTACGTTCCCCCCCCTCTCTGTGTGGTTCGTGAGGGATTGCACTGAATTTCCACCCATTTCAAAATTATCATCAGTATTCAGAAAGGTTTGTTGTACACTTTCCTTCAGCTAACCGGTGTTGTTTTTCTTAGGCAGCGATGGCCCTACTCATTGTAAAATTTCATTAGGCATACCCAATCTAGGTCAATTATATCGCAATCCAGTAGGCCGATTAGGAAGGGGTAGTTAAAGATAAAGAAAAATAGAAAATTGAGGTTTTTTCTTATTCTTAAACCCACAAATGGATGAAAAATCACGAATTTGAGAATGAAGTGGAAGTTAGAGAAGAAGTTACATGGGTTTTCATTAGGACTGTCACTGAAAACTTCCTATAGAATGAAAACACCTAAAGCATACGAACGTTGTGAGAACAATGTATGAAAATTTCAAGAAGCTGGAAAGTAACATGACTGCAAAAGTCCACTTCCTACACTCGCATATTCACGACTTCCCTGAAATGCAGAGAGATCTCTTCCTCCAAGACGTTCATGGGATGGGCAGTTGGTAGCAGGGGACATTGAATGAAAGTATGATGGCCGATTATTGTTGGCTGTTGAAGAGGGACAGTAATGATGAAGGCTCTGCGAGGAAACCAAGTAAGAGAAAATCTGAAAATTAAATGTAACTGAGCACTCACAGTTTTGTTTGATATTTTATTTTAATACTAGCTCACAGACCCGGCATTACTCGAATATTCATTTTGGCAATTTTCCGTTAGAAACGCACAGTTTCTGCACGATGGACGCAGCTGCTTCGCGTATCTACTACGCAGATGTAGCAAACGTCGCTATGACAAGGCCTCTTCATAGCTCTATAGACGATATTGTCTTGGCCTACAGCCGTTGTATTTCGCAGTTGATAGCTGTCAAAAGCGCTACCAGATGTCAGGGATTTTCGTAAGTTGTCTCGACTAAACGAATGTCTTAGTAGTAAAGAATGAATGTCTTAAAACTTAATGCGCGATGCGGCGTTTTTTCACGCGTCTCAGTGTTTACGACGTCATACCTCTTGAACTATGTGTCATAGAATGATACATTTGGTTAAGTACATTCAGCGGCATATGTGGATACTGCATGCGAAATATGTTGCGAATAGAGTTAGTTGCAAGGAAGTAATGCATTTTAACGTCGTGCCCAACGCCTCAGTTTTTTACGTATCTCAGTGTTAAGACATCATATCTCCTGAACTATGCTTGGTACCACGGTATATATATGTAGAAGCATTTAGCGGCATATGAGGATACTGCCTGCGTAACGTATTGCGAATAGAGTTAGCAGTACAGAAGTAACAAATTTAAAGTCATGCATGTTGCGACAGTTTTTCACGTGTCCCATTGTTTATCACGTCATATCTCCTGAACTATGACAGGCAGGTGGTTCCTACCCAAGCAGTAATTGTTGCCTGACAGTAAGGGATAAGTGTGCCAAATTTGGTTGAAATCGGACCAGTGGTCTAGAAGGAGATGTGGAACGCGCACGCACGCATGCACACACACAAACACACTCGCACGTACCGTGTGATCAAAAAGGCAGTATAAATTTGAAAACTGAATAAATCACGGAATAATGTAGATGGAAAGGTACAAACTGACACACATGCTTGGAATGACATAGGGTCTTATTAGAACCAAAAAAATACAAACGTTCAAAAAATGTCCGACAGATGGCGCTTCATCTGATCAGAATAGCAATAATTAGCATAACAAAGTAAGACAAACCAAAGATGATGTTCTTTACAGGAAATGTTCAATATGTCCACCATCATTCCTCAACAATAGCTGTAGTCGAGGAATAATGTTGTGAACACCATTGTAAAGCATGTCCGGAGTTATGGTGAGGCATTGGCCTCGGATGTTGTCATTCAGCATCCCTAGAGATGTCGGTCGATCACGATACACTTGCGACTTCAGGTAACCCCAAAGCCAATAATCGCACGGACTGAGGTCTGGGGACCTGGGAGGCCAAGCATGGCGAAAGTGGCGGCTGAGCACACGATCATCACCAAACGACGCGCGCAAGAGATCTTTCACACGTCTAGCAATACTTTTTTTATTTTGTTCTAATAAAACCCCATGTCATTCCAAGCATGTGTGTCATTTTTTTACCTATCTACATTATTCCGTGGTTTATTAAGTTTTCAAATTTATACTGACTTTTTGATCACCCGGTACATTGTTATACTATACAGGGTGAAGAAAAACTCGTGCACTCGGACTTCTCAGGGCGATTCCTCTTACTCTGGCAATACAGTAACGTCTCTCACAAAATTTCGTTCTGCTCATATTATGGGCTGTAAATGGACGTTAAAGATTGGCAATCTGACAACACTTTAATCAGATTTATTTATTTACTTATCCATCCGTAGACAATCAGGATTGTATGAATGTTGTCACTATAAGTATATACAATAGGGACACAAATTTATAATTATCACAGTCGGAATTCAAGAATATTGTAACGTAAAGATACATTGTTAAACCACTTAATGACACAGTTGATAATTTTTACATATAACTATATATTTACATTATTTCAAGAAATCCTTGACAGTATAAATACACTTTTCCAAGAAATATTTTTTAGCGATTTCCTGAAGTTATCTATTTCGGTTATGTCTTTGATTCCTTGTGGAAGATTGTTGTACAATTTAATGCCATTATATAACATACTATTTTGAGTTTTTGATTTGTTTTTCCTGTAGAGGTGTAAGTGTTGTCTGTGTCTGGTTTCATGTGCCTGTAAGGTACTGTTTATCGGGAACTGGTCAAAGTGCTTTTTAAGGTATATTACTGCCTGCAAAATGTATTCACATGGAACTGTCATTTTACCCAAATATTTGAATAACTCAGTGCAATGGGATCTACCGCTACTTTTCGTTATGATTCGTGAAGTCCTTTTTTGCAACTTAAATATTGTTTGTCTGTTCTGCTCTGTTGATCCCCAGAAGGATATGCCATAACTAATTACAGACTGGACAGACGCAAAATATCCAGTTCTAGGACACGAGCTACTACACACTGAACTTATTATATTAAGTGCATTGCATGCTGAAGCTATTCGCTTTGCAAGTACTGCAGTGTGCTCGGTCCAATTTAGTTGAGAGTCGACATGCATGCCTAAAAATTTTGTTGATGGTACACATTCCATGTGCTCGTCATTAACTTTTAGCTTGGTACTGTTCGGTTTTCTGTTTAAGTGGAAACTAATACTGTTGGTTTTTTTTTTTTACATTTAGGGTTAATTTATTAGCCTCTATCCACCGGCATACACGCTTAAATGTTTCCAGCTTTTGGACCCTGTTGGACCCTGTTTTGCAGGTATGAATGAAAGCATATATTTGTTACTCCTCTTACTCCTAGTGCATTTAGTTTGTTTAGCAAAATTGTGTGGTCTACAGTAGCAAACGCTTTGGTCAAATCAAGGAAGATCGCTGTTATGTGGCCTCCTTTGTCTAGTGCTTCGAGGATAGCATTTGAGAAATGAGCTACAGCTGAATTTGTGCTTTCGCCAGTCTGGAAACCAAATTGCTCTTTACTCAGAAGATTGAACTTTGTTAAGTACGCCATGAGCCTGTTTTTCATTATGGTCTCTACGACTTTTGAAAAGGATGACAGTAACGAGATTAATCTGTAATTTTCTATGATTTCTGGGCCACCTTTCTTATATATAGGTAGGATTTTTGCATACTTTAGTCTGTCTGGGAAACAATCTGTGGAGAAGGATTTATTGATGATGTGCACTAAAAGGTCTTTGATGTTGTCTAAGAAGTCCTTTGGTAAGCACACAGGTACTTCATCTATGTCTGCTGAATTTTTACACATTAGTTTACCCACAACACTGTATACTTCTTCTGCTGTGGTTGGTCGTAGTATCATTGTGTGTGGTATTTTGTTCAGCGTTTGTAAATGTTTTGTTTTGTTGAACTTCTGTTGTAGTCTGATTGCCAAGTTGCTGAAATATTGATAGGCAAAGTTTGATAGTTTTTTTGGGATCATTTATTTTGGTATCTTTGTGTTGCAACTGCTTGTTTGTTGCCTTTAATTTTTTCCTATTAGTTTCCTGTTTGGTGATTTTCCATGCTGATTTTATTTTATTATTACCTTTTTCTATAAATTTGTCATTTTGGTACAATTTAGCCGCTAACAATATTTTTCTCTACATCTTTCTGTATGATAATAATAGTTACGAAATGCTGAATCGTTACGGTAGTTTTTCATTGAATTAAGGACCTTGCCGTTGCTGGGGAGGCTTGCGTGCCTCAGCGATACAGATGACCGTACCGTAGGTGCAACCACAACGGAGGGGTATCTCTTGAGAGGCCAGACAAACGTGTGGTTCCTGAAGAGGGGTAGCAGCCTTTTCAGTATTTGCAGGGGCAACAGTCTGGATGATTGACTGATCTGGCCTTGAAACATTAACCAAAACGGTCTTGCTGTGCTGGTACTGCGAACGGCTGAAAGCAAGGGGAAACTACAGCCGTAATTTTTCCCCAGGGCATGCAGCTTTACTGTATGATTAAATGACAATGGCGTCCTTTTGGGTAAAATATTCCGGAGGTAAAATAGTCCCCCATTCGGATCTCCGGGCGGGGACTACTCAAGAGGACGTAGTTATCAGGAGCGTGAATGTCAGATCCCATAATCGGGCAGGTAGGTTAGAAAATTTAAAAAGAGAAATGGATAGGTTAAAGTTAGATATAGTGGGAATTAGTGAAGTTCGGTATCGGGAGGAACAAGACTTTTGGTCAGGTAAATACAGGGTTGTAAATACAATATTAAATTGGGGTAATGCAGGAGTAGGTTTAATAATGAATAAAAAAATAAGAGTGCGGGTAAGCTACTACAAACAGCATAGTGAACGCATTATTGTGGCCAAGATAGACACAAAGCCCACGCTTACTACAGTAGTACAAGTTTATATGCCAACTAGCTCTGCAGATGATGAAGAAATTGATGAAATGTATGATGAGATAAAAGAAATTATTCAGGTAGTAAAGGGAGACGAAAATTTAATAGTCATGGGTGACTGGAATTCGAGAGTAGGAAAAGGGAGAGAAGGAAACATAGTAGGTAAATATGGATTGGGGGGAAGAAATGAAAGAGGAAGCCGTCTGGTAGAATTTTGCACAGAACATAACTTAATCATAACTAACACTTGGTTCAAGAAACATAAAAGAAGGATGTATACATGGAAAAATCCCGGAGATACTAAAAGGTATCAGATAGATTATATAATGGTAAGACAGAGATTTAGGAACCAGGTTTTTAATTGTAGGACATTTCCAGGGGCAGATGTGGACTCTGCCCACAATCTGATGGTTATGAACTGTAGATTAAAACTGAAGAAATTTCAAAAAGGTGGGAATTTAAGGAGATGGGACATGGATAAACTGACTAAACCAGAGGTTGTAGAGAGTTTCAGGGAGAGCATAAGGGAACAATTGACAGGAATGGGGGAAAGAAATACAGTAGAAGAAGAATGGGTAGCTCTGAGGGATGAAGTAGTGAAGGCAGCAGACGATCAAGTAGGTAAAAAGACGAGGGCTAATAGAAATCCTTGGGTAACAGAAGAAATATTGAATTTAATTGATGAAAGGAGAAAATATAAAAATGCAGTAAATGAAGCAGGCAAAAAGGAATACAAACGTCTCAAAAATGAGATCGACAGGAAGTGCAAAATGGCTAAGCAGGGATGGCTAGAGGACAAATGTAAGGATGTAGAGGCTTATCTCACTAGGGGTAAGATAGATACTGCCTACAGGAAAATTAAAGAGACCTTTGGAGAGAAGAGAACCACTTGTATGAATATCAAGAGCTCAGATGGAAACCCAGTTCTAAGCAAAGAAGGGAAAGCAGAAAGGTGGAAGGAGTATATAGAGGGTTTATACAAGGGCGACGTACTTGAGGACAATATTATGGAAATGGAAGAGGATGTAGATGAAGACGAAATGGGAGATAAGATACTGCGTGAAGAGTTTGATAGAGCACTGAAAAACCTGAGTCGAAATAAGGCTCCGGGAGTAGACAACATTCCATTAGAACTACTGACAGCCTTGGGAGAGCCAGTCATGACAAAACTCTAGCATATGGTGAGCAAGATGTGTGAGACAGGCGAAATACCCTCAGACTTCAAGAAGAATATAATAATTCCAATCCCAAAGAAAGCAGCTGTTGACAGATGTGAAAATTACCGAACTATCAGTTTAATAAGTCACAGCTGCAAAATACTAAAGCGAATTCTTTACAGACGAATGGAAAAACTGGTAGAAGCCGACCTCGGGGAATATCAGTTTGGATTCCGTAGAAATGTTGGAACACGTAAGGCAATACTAACCTTACGACTTATCTTAGAAGAAAGATTAAGAAAAGGCAAACCTACGTTTCTAGCATTTGTAGACTTAGAGAAAGCTTTTGACAATGTTAACTGGAATACTCTCTTTCAAATTCTGAAGGTGGCAGGGGTAAAATACAGGGAGCGAAAGGCTATTTACAATTTGTACAGAAACCAGATGGCAATTATAAGAGTCGAGGGGCATGAAAGGGAAGCAGTGGTTGGGAAGGGAGTGAGACAGGGTTGTAGCCTCTCCCCGATGTTATTCAATCTGTATATTGAGCAAGCAGTAAAGGAAACAAAAGAGAAATTCGGAGTAGGTATTAAAATTCACTGTGAAGAAATAAAAACTTTGAGGTTCGCCGATGACATTGTAATTCTGTCAGAGACAGCAAAGGACTTGGAAGAGCAGTTGAACGGAATGGACAGTGTCTTGAAAGGAGGATATAAGATGAACATCAACAAAAGCAAAACGAAGATAATGGAATGTAGTCAAATTAAATCGGGTGATGCTGAGGGGATTAGATTAGGAAATGAGACACTTAAAGTAGTAAAGGAGTTTTGCTATTTAGGGAGTAAAATAACTGATGATGGTCGAAGTAGAGAGGATATAAAATGCAGACTGACAATGGGAAGGAAAGCGTTTCTTAGGAAGAGAAATTTGTTAACATCGAGTATAGATTTAAGTGTCAGGAAGTCGTTTCTGAAAGTATTTGTATGGAGTGTAGCCATGTATGGAAGTGAAACATGGACGATAAATAGTTTGGACAAGAAGAGAATAGAAGCTTTCGGAATGTGGTGCTACAGAAGAATGCTGAAGATTAGATGGGTAGATCACATAACTAATGAGGAGGTATTGAATAGAATTGGGGAGAAGAGGAGTTTGTGGCACAACTTGACAAAAAGAAGGGACCGGTTGGTAGGACATGTTTTGAGGCATCAAGGGATCACAAATTTAGTATTGGAGGGCAGCGTGGAGGGTAAAAATCGTAGAGGGAGACCAAGAGATGAATACACTAAGCAGATTCAGAAGGATGTAGGTTGAAGTAAATACTGGGAGGTGAAGAAGCTTGCACAGTATAGAGTAGCATGGAGAGCTGCATCAAACCAGTCTCAAGACTGAAGACCACAACAACAAGGTGCTTTAGGGTTTCAGAGGATTTCGTTTTCCCATTGGTCACCCAGCTGTTATTGCTGCATGATTTATTGGTTCTTAGAACTTTAGGAAACACTTCAAATCTGAATTAAATATTGACATAAACTTTGAATATTTCCTACTTTTAGTAGTTTCTCTGCACACTTCCTCCCATGTTTCACGGTTAATTAGTGAGGCAAATAGAGCTCTTTTTGACTTAGAGAAAACCCTACTGTACTTGTGTATTTTAGTGTTATTATCTAATTCTACACCTAATTTTAATAACTGACTGGAATGACCTGAGATGCCCAGGTCATCCATGACAATGTCACACCTATTTTTCTCTATTTCCTTTAGCATATGGTCAATACTTGTTGCTGAATGTCTGGTTATCCTAGGGGCAATGTTAATAGTGAAGTACAATAGGTGTACATAATGTTCAGAAAGCTGTTGCACGACATATCTGGGTTCATCAGGTTAATGTTTAGATCGCCTTAAATAATGATTTTTGCCTTTAGGGCTCGAGATTATATCTAATGCTTGGTTTAACTTTGTAGTGAATGTGAGCATATCACCACTGGGAGCACGATAAATACATAGTACATTTAGTCTTTGGAATACATCTAGGTGTTTAACTCTAAAGCTGATATGATGTACGGTAACAACCTCTTTCAGTTCGTGCGTCACTGCTGTGCAGTGGTGCACTGGATAGCGTTTTGCATTAGCATGCAAGCGGTAGAGGGTTCGATTGTGGGTGGAGGCTTATTTGTTTTTACTTGCTAAAAGTAATCTGCGTGGTATGGTATCTGGCGTCTTAACCGTCATTCAGAGATTGCAGTGGATCTTCTACAAAACATTTGCAGTTACGTTCGACGAACACAGAAATGGAAGTACAATCATTTTCATTGGTCAGCTTTTGAAGAAGCCTTTTGCACGTCGTGGACGCGAATTGTTTCTCACCACTGCATCTACTAGATTCCAAACCTGCTTTCTGTGTATCGTCCCGCTATGATCCCATCGAAATTATGTACAAAGCAGGTTGCTAGCTCTACAGGTGAAGCGTAAGGCCCTAACGAAATGTAATGGACCGGAACGTTGTAAGAATAATAGTTCGCATTAATCGAGGGTACTCTTGGGGGAGGGGAGGGTACACGTAAAAAATTTTGGAATCTAGTAGATACAGTGGTGCGAAACAATTCGCGTTCACGACGTGCAATCGGTTGCTTTATAAACTGACCAACGAAAACGATTGTATTCCATTTCTGTGTTCGCAGTATGTCACTGCAGATGTTCTGTAGAAGATCCACTGTAACCGCTGTATGACGATTAAGATGCTAGATAACGTACTACGCACCAACTGCACAGCACTACTGTAATGTCCTTACAGAGGTAGTTACTATACACGTGTTTACAGTGTTGCCAAAATGCCAATCTTCGATGAAATGATAATTAAATCAAGACCCTAAGCTGTCGACAGGCGCTGATGTACATGAACGGGGACAGTTGAAAATGTGTGCCCCCACCGGGGACTCGACCCGGGATCTATTGCTTACATGGCAGACGCTCTATCCATCTGAGCCACCGAGGGTACAGAACATAGTGCAACTGCAGGGATTTATCCCTTGCACGCTCCCCGTGAGACCCACATTCCCAGCGTAATGTCCACACACTACATTCGTAGCGCCGCTGCCCATTACACTCATTACTCGCGGCAGACAATCTTACCGAGTCCCATAAGAGTTCGAGCAATGCATGTGCATGCAGCACAGAAGAAGAAGGTCAATGGCCGGTTAGCCCCAACTATATGAAGATGCTACCTGTTCTTTCGGACATGTCCGAAAGAACAGATACCATCTTCATACAGCCAGCCTTTAACGTCCATTTACTTTCCGAAAAATGCGCAGGACGAAATTCTGTGAGAGACATTTGTGTATTGCTAGTACGTGAGGAATCGCGCTGTGAAGTCCGAGTGCGCGACTTTTTCTTGACCCTATATATGAATATGTTCCCCAAATTTTTAAATGTTTAAAATCTGAGATCTTACTACGTGAAAAACCTTGACGTGAAAGGAAAAAATGACAGTAATTTTCAGAATCGTTAGTCATGTGAGGAAAGTTTTAAAAGGCTTGTGCAATTTGTAGACAATCAAAAATTAGGACAAGTTAGGAAGGAAAATTTTCTTTGAAAAATAGCTTAATTTTGGCTAACCTACAGATTTCGTTATTGGTTTTCTCAGTTTTGCCATAATAGTGAAACCTTCCCGTCTCCTCTATATCTCTTTTTTTTTTTTACGCAACCTTCCCTTCTACAATAACCTATGAACCATTCCTTAGGATTTCTATCTCTTGGTTAAAATAACAAATGAAATGTTCCCTTTGAAATTTATTCTCTTTCTCAATCTTCGCATACAAATTTAATTGCTCCTTATTAAACGTGATTTTCTGATTATTTCGACGAAACATAGAATGTGTCGTCGTCGTGGCCCTCAGTCGTTATCTGCAATAACCCAAAACTGTTCCTTACCTTTTTTACTGTTACTGGATCGCCATCTGACTGCTACATCGAACTGCGACATGAATATACTTATTCTGGTTTACTATACTCTACTAACTGCTGGTGGGCTGTCATAATAAGTGGCTGTATTTATTACCAAAGCTTACGTTATTCTTTAATAGCAAAGCTGACGTTATTCTTAAATTAATTTGACTGAAGTTACGTAATTCATAGTTACACTTTTTCTTGACAACAATAAAATTTTTGCAAAGTTTTACGTTGATGGTTTTTGGAATGGATTATAATCAGTAATGCAACGTTGCTGGCAAAAATTAATCATATTCTGAAAATGCTTCAAATATTTACTGTTGGTAATGAAATGATTTTGCAAACTTTCAAATGGGACTTACTTTTTACAATAATCTTATAACTAGCATTGCGCAGACATACCTTCAGTAGTCTTGAGTTTCGCAAAGAAAATAATTCAATAACATTAGTTCCTCTTATGATAATAGTTAGTTGATGTCTCTGTACATCCGTTTATAATCTCTTGTAAATCATAGCTGGTGGCTGGCAGGCACACCGCTGCTCTCAACCTCTCGCTTCAGACCTGCTACCAACTCGCTTCACATCTCGCTAACTACTGACTTCCTACGAACGCTAAAGTGCGGTCCCTCCTGCCAACAATGCTTTCTGGTGCAGACAATCCCTGCTACCATTACAAAATGTATCAATGCGCGGTCTTTCCCGCTCTTTTCTCAAAATGTATCCATACGCTGTCTCTCCCGCCCTTTTTGAAATTATATCAATTTGCGGTCTCTCTTGCCAACAATACTTTGGTGCAGAAATTCCCTGGTACCACAATTATTTCCAACATGACAAATATTAATTATTCCTACTTAATCCTATTAATAAAATATAAACATCTTTCATAAATTGTGGTTTGACAATAGACAATAGAAATACACACGTCTTAAATAGGAGTTATCAGTTTGAATGATGCCTGCAGAAACTCTTTAGAGCCAGAGTGCTAGTCAGCAGCGGGAGTTTCCACGTGGTGCGGTCTGTGGGAGAGGCAACGATCAGCCGCGATGCTGGGTTGCCCGAAGGCGTGCTTAGCCGCTAGTGGCTCCTGCCCCCGGGGAGGGAGGCGCTGTTTGAACGCAGCATTTGCGGAAGACCGATCGGCCGCCGAGGTGCTATCGCGGCGCTTTGCCGCCCCATCAGGCTGCCGCTAAAAGCAGTGCCGGCCTCCCACGGGCCGCAAACCACTCCACTGGAGTTAAAGTGCCACCCACACTGCACAGATTTCGCATTATGGGCCGCGACCACGCAGCAGCAGGGGTTTTCCGGTCCAGATGCCTCGCTCCTCACAACCACTTCTGAGAGCAACAGGCCGCATCAATAAACACGTTTAAACGACCACAGTATTAACGGTGTTCGGTCAGACACCGGTATTTGCCGAATATTATCTTACATAAATCAGTATTATGAAATTAATTATTCGGTTTGCAGAACTACAAATCACATTATTTATTCATTTGAGACTAATACATTTGTGCCGGCCGGGGTGGCCGAGCGGTTCTAGGCGCTACAGTCCGGAACCGCGCGACCGCTACGGTCGCAGGTTCGAATCCTGCCTCGGGCATGGATGTGTGTGATGTCCTTAGGTTAGTTAGGTTTAAGTAGTTCTAAGTTCTAGGGGACTGATGACCTCAGAAGTTAAGTCCCATAGTGCTCAGAGCCATTTTTGAATACATTTGCAGCCGCCCGAAGTGGCCGTGCGGTTAAAGGCGCTGCAGTCTGGAACCGCAAGACCGCTACGGTCGCAGGTTCGAATCCTGCCTCGGGCATGGATGTTTGTGCTGTCCTTAGGTTAGTTAGGTTTAACTAGTTCTAAGTTCTAGGGGACTAATGACCTCAGCAGTTGAGTCCCATAGTGCTCAGAGCCATTTGAACCATTTGAATACATTTGCAACGCGTATCGAGCATGTTGCCGGGAGCGATGGCGCAGTGGTTAGCAGACTGAAGTCGCATTCGGGTGGACGATGGTTCATAGCCCCGTACGGCCATGGTTTAGGTTTTCCATGATTTCGCTAAATCGCTTCAGGCTAATCACGGGATGGTTCCTTGAAAGGACACGGCCGATTTCCTTTCCCATCATTCACTAATCCGAGCTTGTGCTCCGTCTCGAATGATCTCGTTGTCGACGGGACATAAACACTAATCTCCTCATCATTAGGCGTTTTTCATAGCATGCATGTGAAAATACAAACAATCCCGTTGGATGAACATCCGCAACTGAGTATTATACCAGAGGCTGAAAATAGCGATTCAGTTGTACAGTTATGTTATTATCACACGGGCGGTTTCGGGCTCTTGTAAGCCCATATAAGTGTCGTAGTGGAAATAGCAAGAGATGAGAGATAATTTTTACATGCAGCAATACATCCCCACTAAATTAAAAACTTGTCTGCCACTCATGTAAAAAGAAAGTTTCATTGCGCTTTGCGATTTTTTATATCGCAGCTTCCACTTAGTGTTACCACTGTTCTGTACCGACCTGTTCAATACGCTCCTTTACTACGTATAACGCACTTTTAACTTCTTTCGTGCATTTTTACGTAATTTTCTTGTTTTTTTTTCTTCATTTTAAATTTAAACCACTAATTCAAATTGTGAACGCTCATCTCCCCGTCAATAGATGGCAGCACTTTTGCCACTCTGTTTTAGGACGGGTGAGGGACAGAGCATCGAGTGACATTATACTGAGTGCACTATCCGAAAATTACCTCGAGCAATTAAACAGAGAACCGACTCGTGGAGATAACATCTTGGACCTACTGATAACAAACACACCCGAACTTTTCGACTCTATAAGCGCAGAACAGGGAATCAGTGATCATAAGGCCGTTGCAGCATCCCTGAATATGGAAGTAAATAGGAATATAAAAAAAGGAAGAAAGGTTTATCTGTTTAGCAAGAGTAATAGGAGGCAGATTTCAGACTACCTAACAGATCAAAACGAAAATTTCTGTTCCGACACTCACAATGTTGAGTGTTTATGGAAAAAGCTCAAGGCAATCGTAAAATGCGTTTTAGACAGGTACGTGCCGAGTAAAGCTGTGAGGGACGGGAAAAACACACCGTGGTTCAACAACAAAGATAGAAAACTACTGCGAAAGCAAAGAGAGCTTCGCTGCAAATTTAAACGCAGCGAAAATCTCTCGGACAAACAGAAGCGAAACGATGTCAAAGTTAGCGTAAGGAGGGCTATGCCTGAAGCGTTCAGTGAATTCGAAAGTAAAATTCTATGTACCGACTTGACAGAAAATTCTAGGAAGTTCTGGTCTTACGTTAAATCAGTAAATGGATCGAAACAGCATATCCAGACACTCTGAGATGATAATGGCATTGAAACAGAGGATGACACTCGCAAAGCTGAAATACTAAACACCTTTTTCCAAAGCTGTTTCACAGAGGAAGACCACCCTGCAGTTCCTTCTCTAAATCCTCGCACGAACGAAAAAATGGCTTACATCGAAATAAGTGTCCAAGGAATAGAAAAGCAACTGAAATCACTCAACAGAGGAAAGTCCACTGGACCTGACGGGATACCAATTCGATTCTACACAGAGTACGCGAAAGAACTTGCCCCCTTGTAACGGCCGTATACCGCAAGTCTCTAGAGGAACGGAACGTTCCAAATGATTGGAAAAGAGCACAGGTAGTCCCAGTTTTCAAGAAGGGTCGGCGAGCAGATGCGTAAAACTATAGACCTATATCTCTGACATCGATCTGTTGTACAATTTTAGAACATGTTTTGTGCTCGTGTATCATGTCATTTCTGCAAACCCAGAATATACTCTGTACGAATCAACAAGGATTCCGGAAACAGCGATCGTGTGAGACCTAACTCGCTTTATTTGTTCATGAGACCCAGAAAATATTAGATACAGGGTCCCAGGTAGATGCTATTTTCCTTGACTTCCGAAAGGCGTTCGACACAGTTGGAAAAGAGCACAGGTAGTCCCAGTTTTCAAGAAGGGTCGGCGAGCAGATGCGTAAAACTATAGGCCTATATCTCTGACATCGATCTGTTGTACAATTTTAGAACATGTTTTGTGCTCGTGTATCATGTCATTTCTGCAACCCAGAATATACTCTGTACGAATCAACAAGGATTCCGGAAACAGCGATCGTGTGAGACCCAACTCGCTTTATTTGTTCATGAGACCCAGAAAATATTAGATACAGGGTCCCAGGTAGATGCTATTTTCCTTGACTTCCGAAAGGCGTTCGACACAGTTGGAAAAGAGCACAGGTAGTCCCAGTTTTCAAGAAGGGTCGGCGAGCAGATGCGTAAAACTATAGGCCTATATCTCTGACATCGATCTGTTGTACAATTTTAGAACATGTTTTGTGCTCGTGTATCATGTCATTTCTGCAAACCCAGAATATACTCTGTACGAATCAACAAGGATTCCGGAAACAGCGATCGTGTGAGACCCAACTCGCTTTATTTGTTCATGAGACCCAGAAAATATTAGATACAGGGTTCCAGGTAGATGCTATTTTCCTTGACTTCCGGAAGGCGTTCGACACAGTTCCGCACTGTCGCCTGATAAACAAAGTAAGAGCCTACGGAATATCAGACCAGCTGTGTGGCTGGATTGAAGAGTTTTTAGCAAACAGAACACAGCATGTTGTTCTCAATGGAGGGACGCCTACAGACGTTAAAGTATAAATGACCTAGTAGATAGTGTCGGAAGTTCCATGCGGCTTTTCGCGGATGATGCTGTAGTACACAGAGAACTTGCAGCATTAGAAAATTGCAGCGAAATGCAGGAAGATCTGCAGTGGATAGGCAGTTGGTGCAGGGAGTGGCAACTGATCCTTAACATAGACAAATGTAATTTATTGCGAATACATAGAAAGAAGGATCCTTTATTGTATGATTATATGATAGCAGAACAAACACTGGTAGCAGCTACTTCTGTAAAATATCTGGGAGCATGCGTGCGGAACGATTTGAAGTGGAATGATCATATAAAATTAATTGTTGGCAAGGCGGGTGCCAGGTTGAGATTCATTGGCAGAGCCCTTAGAAAATGTAGTCCATCAACAAAGGAGGTGGCTGACAAAGATCTCGTTCGACCTATACTTGAGTATTGCTCATCAGTGTGGGATCCGTACTAGGTCGAGTTGACAGAGGAGATAGAGAAGATCCAAAGAAGAGCGCTGCGTTTCGTCACAGGGTTATTTGGTAAGCGTGATAGCGTTACGGAGATGGTTAGCAAACTCAATTGGCAGACTCTGCAAGAGAGGCGCTGTGCATCGTGGTGTAGCTTGCTGTCCAGGTTTCGAGAGGGTGCGTTCCTGGATGAGGTATCGAATATATTGCTTCCCCCTGCTTATACCTCCCGAGGAGATCACGAATGCAAAATCAGAGAGATTCGAGCGCGCACGGAGGCTTTCCAACAATCGTTCTTCCCGTGAACCATACGCGACTGGAACAGGAAAGGGAGGTAATGACAGTGGCACGTAAAGTGCCCTCCGCCACACACCGTTGGGTGGCTTGCGGAGTATAAATGTAGATGTAGATGTAGATGTAGTTCCAGTTTGCTTCCTCTTTCGCATCCGCTACTCCGTGTTCTGCGCTCATAGGTAGCACACCGCTCCTAGTACACGTCCACCGTGGCGCTCGGGGCCCATAGCACTAATTTCAGTGTCCTGGTATTATTTGTATATTTCCCTAGCCAGTCAGTCGCCCATAGTACTGTCTGGTGTCACTTTCGCATTGACATAGCTTGCACAGCACCTAGCCCGACCGGCTGTTTTGAAATGTTTTTAAAACTTTTTTATTAATTTTTTTTCTTGTTTTTTAAGTGTATTGCTGCCTGTAAAAATTATCTCACGTATCTTGCTGTTTCCAGTCAGACATCTGAAGAGAGCCCGAAACCGGTCGTGTAATAATAAGTGAACTTTGCAACTGAAGCGGTATTTTTAACCTTTGGCATATGAAAATAATCCAAGAATTAACTAGTTGATAATTTATGAACTAATCGCTTCTTGTGAGGAAGTAGCGTGGGGGGGGGGGGGGCATAGGGGGAAGACGTCCGTTGTTGTTGCAGCGATGTTGGACTGCATCCTCTTGATTGCGGGTCTACATGCGTTGGAGGCACGAATATACTTTTGCATCAGTTTGCGACGTTACTGTCCTCCATTTAATGTGGCAAAGGCACAAATGTACGGCTCTGAATAAAGCTTGGCTCGTAAAAGTCCTAGGAATGAGCCGTACACCGTCCGCTTTCTCGCCCTGTTGCTGTGTTAGGAAAATAATTTACCAAAAGTTGATCACGCCATCGAATAATTGAGGGCAGACAAGTTATGCTAATTATAAATCAATGAATATAAACAAATAGGGAAACTTTTATAATAAACATAGGCAACACTGCAGATTTAACTTTTAAGAACAGATGATTTATTCAGCAAGGTTCAAATTCCAACTGAGTGGTGGTCCCACAAGCTGTTTTATACGTTAATAAATTTAATCGTAAAATATATCACCAGCCCTTGAATTATGTTGTGTGAAACGAAAGGTGACAGAATCCTCACTCAGACCAAGCCACGACGTACATTCAGTATAAAAGTCGCTTCACCCCCATTCTTATATGCCCGTTACCAAGATCTGATAACCGATCCTAAGTGTCTCTGTATAAATAAAATCACGCCACTCCGCCGTACTTCTCGATGGCAGAAAACTAGTCTCTCCTTTGAAACTTCCTGGCAGATTAAAACTGTGTGCCAGACCGAGACTCGAATTCGGCACCTTTGCCTTTCGTGGGCAAATGCTCTACCATCTGAGCTACCCAAGCACGACTCCAAACTCGTCCTCACGACTTCAATTCTTCCATTACCTCGCCTCCTACCTTCCAAACTTCACAGAAGCTCTCCTTTCTCTATCGATATCCAGCACTGTTCTCTTTTGTCTTCCGTCCCTCCTGCTTCCAAGATCACCTCTTCCCCCACCAACATCCAAGCAGCTCCTCATCAAGCCAAGCAATTCGTACAACACTTTGACATATATGCAAGTGGATCACTATTCCTACACCAATAGTTCTATAACTAAAATACGTATTCTAACCGACTTGTTATGTCACGACGTGTTTGCTGGGACCAGTTCTTATCATTTTTAAATATATATACATCATTAGCTTCGACATATTTGCGTTTCTAGCGCAGCCTCATTACGTTATAATCAGCACTGATCAAAAAATAAAATTCTGCTCACAAATAACTACATATCCTTTATTTTTATTACTTTACTCGTGGAGAACGGTCTGGTTCGACACCCTTAGATATATAAAATTAATATTATCGAATGAACAGTGGCGCCCTCTGTACTGCTATTTAATCCGCGCTTCCTCGAGTTCTCTTTCGAGTTCGCCGCTTTACCACGAAGCATGTCTCCCGCAGTCGATGACGAAACGTCAGGGGAGAGTTTTATTCATCGACCAGGACCTATCAGCCCGGAAGTTTTAAGCGAAGATTTGTAACAATTAATTACACAATCCATTCCTCAAAAAAAGCGTCTTGAAATTATTAACGATCAGTTGCGCTCATTGTGCATTATTGGTCTAGATTAACGAATCTAGACTAATAACCTTTATCTTTTTAAAGTAACCACTCCTTCGATTTTTTCAATACCTTGTTCCGGCCCACTCTTTTGCACTATTTTTTTTAGTTTTTACTTATATTCTACATTCGTCAGCTGCGGTAATGTTTTACATATTCTTATTTACGCCTGCAGATTTTTGTTTTCGCTCTACTGCTTCTTGCATGGCAGGTTAATCATTCGTGGACGCTTTTCCAGAAATAGAATTACCTGGTCTCTTCAACATGGGTTTCACCAGCCATTTTCCCCAAATTATCTTTTCGTGTTCTCGATCGTGGTACAACATAAGAATATGCAGTTAACCATCTCCGTGTACCAGCAACTTTGAGTTCTACGCTTTCATTGAGTGCAGTCGAGGAACATGTTGCAATTTTTAAAAAGCATTTACCATGCAGCAGGTGATAAAGCAGCTGATTAAATTTTATTCGAGGTTAGTTTTCGCACAGTATCAGTATCAACACTCGAAAACAACCACCACACAAATATGCAGTCTTCGTAGATGCCGTTTCCTCATTCAAGAGAAAGGTCACGTAAGTAACATGTAAATAGTGCACAACAAGTTTCGTTAGTTTTTGCCACCTTCGCAGCGCATATTATATCTCTCCCAAGGCGTCAATAAGAGCTCTCTACAGACGAGCATGAATAAACTGTCTGAAGACAGATTTTCCAAAACATGCAGTCTTGAATACGCAGCCAACAGCAGTGAGGCAAACTGACAGGTAATGCAATTTTATGACTATCACACGAAACACAGAACATGTACTGGAGTTTTACTTCTGTGTCCTCCCCGTAAAATAAGTCTATGGTTAAAACTCATCCATACTGTTTACTCACACTGTCATCGTAGTGAAAGCAGATAAATAAATTCTTAATTCCTTCCTGAAACTCTAGGGCTTGAAAATTGTACTGTTGGTCCACCGTATTAACACAAATGTGTGAGGTGCAGAAGTGGTGCTACGGAGTCCTCAAATCAGTTAGTTGTAGGATTAATTCATGACCACAGGATCGAAAATGTATCTACATAACCGTTCACAATGATCGCGTAGCAGGAAAGTTCCCAGCCGACCGAAGAGGCCGAGAGGTTCTAGGCGCTACAGTCTGGAACCGCGCGACCACTGCGGTCGCAGGTTCGAATCCTGCCACGGGCATGGATGTGTGTGATGTCCTTAGGTTAGTTAGGTTTAAGTAGTTCTAAGTTCTAGGGGACTGATGACCTCAGAAGTTACGTCCCATAGTGCTCAGAACCATTTGAAAGTTCCCAATTCTGTTGCAGTTCTTCACTGAAAAACATGAGTGTTCCAAGCATGTGGAAGATCTGTTTCTGCTGTTTTAGAAGTACCGCGTGGTGATAATTAAAGTGAAACTACTCAGAGAGGTCCTGTGAGGTATAGTAGGGCAGCGAAACTTGGTAGATATTCCAAAGCGTTAGCGCGGAATCAATTTACGCTGGAAAGGAATTCGTTCCAAGTTTGGACACCAGGCGCAAATCTAACGCTGCACAGCATCTCGTCGCGTCTCCAGTGCTAATATTCAAGAAGTCCACTTCGATAGCTGAGTGGTCAGCGTGACGGGTTGCCGTCCTACGGGCCCAGGTTCGATTCCCGGTTGGGTCGGGGATTTTCTCCGCTCAGGGCCTGGGTGTTGTGTTGTCTTCATCATCATTTCATCCCCATTCGTCGCGCAGGTCTCTCAATGCGGCATTGAATGTAATAAGACTTGCACCAGTGCGGCCGGACCTGCCCCGCAAGGGGCCTCCCGGCCAATGATTCCAAACGCTCATTTGCATTTCCATATTCAAGAAGTTGTGCAGGCTGCAGTTAATAATAAAATGAATATATGCCTTTCTCATTTTTTTAACCTTTTCTGCCCATGTCCCGTTTCTAATCCATTACGTCTTTCTTGAATTCACAGCGCCAGATTTGCACCTATTGGCCAAAATTTGAGCTAACTTTTTTCCAGCCTAGATCGATTCCTGATTAACGCATTAGAATATTTACCAAGTTTCGCTGCCATACGATAATTACAGCCCACTCTGGGCCTCTGTGAGTAGCTGCACTTTAATTATAACCACATAATACTATAATGTTTTAAAATATGTTAGTATTTGTCACCGATTCGTGGAGTCGAGAATTCTGACTTTCTTAAAGACCGGTTATCGGTTTAGATTTCATAAACATACTCGTATAAATGTCATGAAAGCCAGAAGACCGGCCGACCGGCCGGCCGGCCGGCCGGAGTGCCCGAGCGGTTCTAGGCGCTTCAGTCTGGAACCGCCAGACCGTTATGGTCGCAGGTTCGAATCCTGTTTCGGGCATGGATATATGTGATGTCCTTAGGTTAGTTAGGTTTAAGTAGTTCTAAGTTCTTGGGGACTGATGATCTCAGCAGTTAAGTTTCATAGTGCTCAGAGCCATTTGAACCATTTTGAACCAGAAGGCCGTAGATAGCGCTAGTAAGGAGAGCAGTGCATTTTTTGGACAGCGAGGAGTACTTTTACACGATTCCGACAGTCCTATAGTTTTAACACAAATCCTTATGTAATATCCAAACGGGTGTGCGATTCCATCGAAGGTGTTTCCTTTTGATTAAAATTTCATCCTCATGCGTGCTTGTTTTCAATTTTTCAGGTACAGAAAAAAGCCGTGAAGAATGATGTGAGTACATGATGATTATCGGGTATGCCAAACGTGACGCCACAGACATCTGGCTGCAGTTCAATGAATGCAAAACGAGCGACGACGAATGGACTCAGCAATGTAGTGTGGCAAATAAGAGCAGCCATGGGGTCTTCTTCTTGGAGTGTACCACGACAAGATTCTTGGATAGCTCGACTTCCTCTAATAAATGAATGACAACACCTAAAACCAGGACAGAGGTTACATGCATCATGTCGCCACAAACCCTCAGGAACAGATTGCTGTAAGTTGAGTTGAGATCTCGATTTGGCTTACATCGCTTACCACTCACACTATACCACAGTCAGCATAGCCTTGCACTGTCTAGAACGAGAGTAAGCTGGAGCACTGAATGGCCATTGGTGGTCTTCAACGAAATGTCTCGTTTCAGTTTGTGACGGTCAGCTCTATGAGAAAATGTCCATAGACGTCATGGTGAAGCATCACAGGAAGCAGCGGTTCTCGAGACTCATATCTCACCCCACTCGTGCTATCGTAGTATGGAGATCTATTGAAACTGACAACAGGATTTATTCTGTACATTGTACACGATCCAACACACTAATATGACTGCCGCTTGTATCCGACGTCAACGTGCATTAACCACTCAGACGGCAGGTGCCAGCACTAGCAGCACAGGGTATACAAAGCTTGTGGTGGGGAGGGGAGGGGGGACGCGGAAAACAATGCAGTTGTTGTCGTAATGCAAAAATGGAGCGATTTATCTTGGAACCATATTCGAAACGACTGAGTTTGTAAACTGTTCGCGTGCCACTGTGCATGGCAAAATGGTGCTATCCAAAACCGGCGCTGAGGCAATTTTAATGCACCACGGACCATAGATGACAGGGGCGAACGACGGCTGCTGAGATGTGTACGAACGAACAGACGTGCAGCTGTTGAGCAGCTGACAGCCCAGATGAACCAAGCGGCTACCAACAGTGTCTCCTCAACGACGCTTCAGCGAACGTCGCTGCTTGTGGACTTCCGCAGCAGGCATCTGGTTCATGGTCCCACGCTGACTGCTGTTCATCGACGACGAAGACTGGACTTTGCACGTAGTTTTGCAACTAGACGACCACTGAGTGTCGACAAATAGCCTTTTCAGAAGAGTAACGTTTTATGCTCCGTCGAACAGATGTCCGTTGGCGTGTTCGGCATGAAACGTCTGAAAGCAAAAAAGGAGGGAGCTGTATGGCATGGGGAAAGTTTTCATGGCATTGCTTGGGTGATACCGTCATTCTGGAAGGCACACTGGATCAACACAAGTAAGCATCTATTCTTGTGGACCATATCCACCCCTACATGCAATTTGTTTCTCCTCGGCAGGATGGCGTCTATCAGTGGGACAATGCTACGTAGCCGCGCGGGATTAGCCGAGCGGTCTAAGGCGCTGCATCATGGACTGTGCGGCTGGCCCCGTCGGAAGTTCGAGTCCTTCCTCGGGCATGGGTGTGTGTTTGTTTGTCGTTAGGATAATTCAGGTTAAGTAGTGTGTAAGCTTAGGGACTGATGACCTTAGCAGTTAAGTCCCATAAGAGTTCACACACACAATGCTACGTAACACACTGTTCGCATTGTACGTGCGTGGTTCGAAGAGTATCAGGATGTGTTTAACGCACTCCTCTGGCCACCAAACTCTCCAGATTTAAACCCAGTCGAGAATCCGTGCGACCATCTCGATCAGGCTGTTCCACATATCTCCCAGTACTTTCCGCAATCTCATTAACTCTCTTCCTGCTCCTCTCGCAACGGTCCTCACTGCAAAAGGCGGTTGTTCAGGCTTCTAGCAGGTGGTCATATTAATGTGACTCGACAGTATATATCAGGATGTGGCAAAAGTGGTCGACTCTTGTAACCTCCCCCTCACTTATCGATCTTAATGACAGTGAAAAATTAAACCGCGTGCACCTAATGGAAATTTGGGAAAAAGCAATCGTCACCGAAGTTAATCTGTCGGTAAAGAGGGAGGAAAGGGTTACATCTAAATGAAAGGAAAAATTCAAATGAAACTGGTGGAAATTAATTTTGAAAAGGGGTAAAGTTAATAAAGAAATTAAATGTGCGACCGTTACGTTAACAATTAACTAGCGGTAATTAGATATTTGAGATTTGGGGGAAATTACGGTCGCCAGTCCTATGGACAATTATTATAGTAACTGAAAAAGAAAGGTTATTGCACATATAGTTAGCACCAGAAGCGTGGCAACTTAAGGTTGACACATGTAGTGTGAAAACTGAAAGTTTGTCAGCAGTCATAAATTTCGCTACACTCTGACTTAATTTAGCAAAAGAATTAATAAAACCGGAAAGTTGAAAGTTAATTTAGTGACTGAAATTAATAGTGAGCTTTGTTTCTGAAGCACTGCGAAATTCAACAAAATAAGGTTAGCCTTGGGCTACCTCAACAATCATTTCAAAAGCTACTTGAATCTACGCAATTTATAAATAAGAGATTTAACTTTGAACTTGAATTTAATGATTCTGACCAATTAACAATAGTAAAATTTAGTACGTACCAAGCTGAGCTGTAGTCACAGGTAAGCTAAAATATGGTAACAAAACTCGCACTCATAATTTGTGCTTGTGTAATCTAAATGTTGTAGCCAGCTATGAATACTTTAACTGAACTTTGAAATTAAAGCAGTGAAATGGAATGATATTACTTTAATGCTGGCGTTTGAATTTCAGCGACACTCGGGTTCATTCTGGAAAAGGAAGGGACCCTGCTTGGTAAAGCAATTGGGACAATGAGCAACAAATGTTCATGCTAAATTGCTGTAATTATAGTTACGAAAATGGAACAGTTTGAAAAGCTGAGGTCTGCCATACAGTTCTAAAACTTTACGTGCTTCCAGTCTTCCTTGTTGGTTGATTGAAGGTTTGAAGCCGTCGATCGAGGAGGTGGCGACAGTCACATTGTCGGCCGTCGCTGTTGCAGAAGCTGGATGTTGGCGCGCCTTCTTCTCGGCACGGTCACCAGGCGAAACGGGCTCTTGATGTGCGCCAGCTAATGCTTCCCGTCCGCGACACCGTGTCAGAAACTATCATAGCAAGTCGAGCCCAATTACATGCTGCCAAACCCCGAAAGCGCGGCAACTCGCGGGAGCCTCACACAACACACCTGCTCCACCGCCCTACCCCAGCCAGACTCCCCACTGCCCGCGATCCACGCGACAGAGTTAACACTACCAAAGATCCTAAACACTTTGGTTCTCCACACGACCTATCGATGTATTCGTTCAATAGCACAGTTTTCCCTAGGCCAGACCCGGCGTATAAATACAAGTAATATTCACAAAACAAACCAATTATACATCGACATAAATGCATATATATACAAATAGTAAAACAATTACAATGTACAAAGACACAGAAATGTTATATCTTCAGGTAACAAAATAAGGACAAAAACTTGCAGTGCAATAGATGGAAATAGGAGGATATGCATTTCCGGCGTTACACCCTGTTGTCATACCCTACATGACTAGGTTACTGAATGGCACATTCCAGCAGGATTATGCAACGCCCCACACAGTGTCGAGCGGTTCTAGGCGCTACAGTCTGGAACCACGCGACTGCTACGGTCGCAGGTTCGAATCCTGCCTTGGGCATGGATGTGTGTGATGTCCTTAGGTTAGTTAGGTTTGAGTAGTTCTAAGTTCTAGGGTACTGATGACCTCATAAGTTAAGTCCCATAGTGCTCAGAGCCATTAGAGCCATTTTGAACCCCACAAAGTGGTTCACACCTCAAACACCTTGAGGACTGTACGAATCCTTGACTGCCGTACCCGGTCGTCTGATCTATCACCTACAAATCGTGTATAGGACACGATGGTAATAAGTATACTTTCACACCAGCCTCGAGCCAGCAGTCGCCATGAACTGACACAGCGTGTGTTTCAGGCATCGCAAGATGTGGTGAGCGTACTGTAAGACCTTCGGTACACACACCATCAGATTATTTGACTTGTCGCTCTAATGAAGTAGGCGAGTGTCAGCGATATGTCTCGTGGTCTTATCGTGGCGTGTTTATCTTCTACCGTGAGGTCAGACGATAGAAATGCCACTTGCACGCTTAGAGTAGCAGATTGACGGTGACCAACTTTAAACAGAATTGATTAATTTTCACACACATTTATTAAAACAATAACAATCATAAACCTTACTCAACTTGATTATGGATTCTCTTTACAATTGACAATCTGAAGTTCCTTTGGTCTTGGTACGTTAATCTTATTCTCACATATCTCTGATACAACTAATTGTTGGTAAGGCGGGTACCAGGTTGAGATTCATTGGGAGAGTGCTTAGAAAATGTAGTCCATCAACAAAGGAGGTGGCTTACAAAACACTCGTTCGACCTATACTTGAGTATTGCTCATCAGTGTGGGATCCGTACCAGGTCGGGTTGACGGAGGAGATAGAGAAGATCCAAAGAAGAGCGGCGCGTTTCGTCACTGGGTTATTTGGTAACCGTGATAGCGTTACGGAGATGTTTAATAAACTCAAGTGGCAGACTCTGCAAGAGAGGCGCTGTGCATCGCGGTGTAGCTTGCTCGCCAGGTTTCGAGAGGGTGCGTTTCTGGATGAGGTATCGAATATATTGCTTCCCCCTACTTATACTTCCCGAGGAGATCACGAATGTAAAATTAGAGAGATTAGAGCGCGCACAGAGGCTTTCAGACAGTCATTCTTCCCGCGAACCATACGCGACTGGAACAGGAATGGGAGGTAATGACAGTGGCACGTAAAGTGCCCTCCGCCACACACCGTTGGGTGGCTTGCGGAGTATCAATGTAGATGTAGATGTAGACTTGACAAAGTGTCTATACATTTCTCTTCATGGCTATGTACAGGAATATGATAATCTTATTAGGCGCAGACTGAAACTTGACTATAGACTGGTACAGACAAATGCAGACTAATGCAGACTGGTGCAGACTAATGCAGACTGACTAATCGGAGGTCTGTACACTTGTTGTAATACATCGAGCGTTCAGGTATCACTGCTCGAGTGTGATCTGCGAGGAGAACAGGTTCCACATTAGCAGCAATCTCATTGGCTGAGTGCCATATTAATACGCGGATCGGCGGAAACAAATTTGGTCCGTCTCTAAGACAGCGCCAACTCGTAGTGGGGAAACGGATGAGCGCTGCGCCTGCACTGTTGTGCTTAGCGGGGCGCGCTCTAGTGGGAAAGTTGTGTACGCGCTGACTACGCGGAACTATGTAAACACAAGAAATTCCTCAAAGTGACTATCGAAAGCTGTTTGCTTCCATGCCACAAGGAATACAGAATGTCCCATTTATTTTGACCACCCTAAATAAGTTTGCCCAGATTCAAAATACAAAATGTTTCAAGCAAATGTTCTTTAGGCATCAGGGGGACATCAATCAGCATGATTGCCTTCATTGTAGCTTTGTTTTTTTTTACAAAAATATGAAAAGCTGTATGACTTTTTTAAATGGTATTCTGTGTTTTTATTCGGTAATTCATTTCCTCTCTTAAAGACCTGTTCAAAAATATACCACGTTGAACCATTCACTGAAACACAACTTTATTAATTACATAACACAACACTGACTTTGAGCCCGATATCACAAACTCGTCCACTTGCTGGAGTTGTCAGAAAACAAACGAAAACCAAGTAAAAACATAAGACAAAGTTGACTTTGATTCTGCTGTACCTTTGCCCAGCGGTAGAACATTCAATGGTGCTCTAAGTGGTGACCCTGGACACCGATACACTGGTGCACTCCTTGAATGAAAGAATTATTTACTGCTTCCAGTGTTGCCTGCTGAAGAGACTTACAAGCAAGCACGATACATTCCCGCATGTCTCTCTTGGGTTGTTGCAGTATCGCGATAGACAACGTCTTCAATGCATCCCTAAAGAAAAAAGTCCGGAGGATTTAAAACAGAAGACCTAGCAGGCCAAGTAACTGCTCCTCCTCGACCAATCCATCTGGCAGGATACCTTCGGTTCAGAACACGACGTGCACGCAAGGCATTATGTGCTGAACATCCATCGTGTTGATACCACATAAGCATTCTGGTTCTTAGCGGCACTTCATCCAGAAGAGGAGGAAGAATTCGTCTGAGAAAGTTGGCATACTCTGTGCCGTTTAGACTACCATTGATGAAATAAGGGCCAATAATTGTAGTATCAAGCAACCCACACCAGGCGTTAACTCTCCATTGACGCTGGTGCTCCACCTGTCTAAGCCATCGTGGGTTGTCGCTGGACCAATAATGCATGTTCCTTGTATTTGCCTGTCCTTTGTTTGAGAAGGAACATTCATCGGTAAATAGAACACAGAAGAAGAAGTTCGGGTTGCGAGGATTTGCTGCTGTGCCCAATGACAGAAATGTACACGATTCTGGAAATCATTCCCATGAAATTCTTGATGTAGTTGTACATGGTAACGCTGGAGGATGGAACCGATGACGTGTAAGAATACGATGTACATTGGTTTTAGGAATGCCAATCTCGAGTTCAAGCTGTCGTGTGCTCACATGTGGACTCATAGCAACGGAAGCGAACTTCGGCATCTTCGTCTGTGCGAGCGCTACGACGATTGCGTTGTCGTGGGTTGAAACTTCCCGTTTCCTGAAGCGTCGCAACAAGACGAGAAAACATCCGTCGGGAAGGTAGGTTCTTGTCAGGATATCGTTCTCTGTACAGTTTCGCTGCCTGCGAAGCATTTCGCCAAGCCGGCCGGTGTGGCCGAGCGGTTCTAGGCGCTACAATCTGGAACCGCGCCACCACTACGGTCGCAGGTTCGAATCCTGCCTCGGGCATGGAGGTGTGTGATGTCCTTAGGTTAGTTAGGTTTAAGTAGTTCTAAGTTCTAAAGGACTGATGACCACAGCAGTTAAGTCCCATAGTGCTCAGAGCCATTTGAACCATTTCGCCTACCTTCAACAACAACAATAAATGAAACGTTATGTCGATGCAGTTTGTAGGAAGGACAGCCTTAACTGTATGCCTACTCTACACATCAGTATTTCAAATGACTAAACTACTGTACTAAATGTACCCGTACGTAAGAAAAGAGTGTTGCAATTACTGTTCTGCTAACCTACATTCCCCATAGATGAGTAGCATTTCTACCTTCTCTTCGTTGGTGTACATTCTACTCACACAACTATTCAACTGACGATGGTTGACGGAATGATAGGTGTACATTCTACTTATGTTTACATTTGTCCTCTGTCAACGTCAGCACGTGGATGTGTTTCTTTACCCCGAGTACCTACACTAAGCGGTGGGAGCGTCAACGTCAATGTTGTGTTATGTAATTAATAACGTTGTGTTTCAGTGAATGGTACAGTGTAATACATTTTTGAATAGGTCTTTAGGAGAGGAAATGAATTACCGAATAAACAACATAGGGTGCCATTTAAACAAGTCATACCGCTGTTCATATCTTTGTAAAAAACAAAGCTTCAACGAAGGCAATCACGTTGATTGATGTCCCCCTGACGGCTAAAGAACATTTGCTTGAAACATTTTGTAATTTGTATCTGGATAAACAGTTATTTAGGGTGGTCAAGATAAATGGGACACCCTGTTTAATAGTGGTTTCGCGCCCGCGAAGGTTACACCTTAAACTGATATCGATAATGGACTACAATTCAAATTGGAATCAAAGTTCAATCGTTTGATATAAATCATTTGACAGAAATCTCAACAATTAGATAAATGTAGCACTGGTGCTTCGTGATGTAACCCTTTCTTTCTCTGTCGGTACAGGAAGGCAAATGAAAACTAAAATTAGTGTCAGGATTTTTAATGGTAGTATGTTGAGGAAATTTCCAATCAGAATATTATATAAATACCTTAAAATACGAGTTCCACAGCTCTCTGAGGCGATTCTGAAAATACTCGGGTTGAGTCAACCCTAGATACGACGGGCAGCAATATCTCTCACAGTAAACAAATTAAAAGTAATGCGCAAATCTTTTGAACCAATGCTTGAGCGTTTCTGCACCAGATTCGTACTCTAACCTAAGCTCCGTGGCGCTCGCTTATAGGGCAGTGAACTGCCGAGTGACCGATGTTTGGACGGCAGGAGGGCCAGTTGATGGTATGTTTGTTAGGCATATATTCTCCCGGCCCTTATGGCGGTGTTCACTCCAGAATAAAGCTTTACTCCAGCCAAATAATTTTACAAATACATGGAAACCAAAACAGTCTTTAAAAATATGAACAACACAGTCATTTATAAGCTCATCACCAATTTTTTAGGCTATCTGTTTCGGCTATATAATACGTCGTCATCAGGTGTGTTCGAGATGCTGTCATGCGCTAATGATGCGCATGCATAAGCTGGTGCGAAAACTGTTATTTTCATTTATGACATACATACGTTTGTCATTGGAAAATTTAGCGACTATCTAGTATGGAGGCCTCATGATGGCGTATTATATCGCCCAAGCCTCTAGCCCAGTGGTCGTCAAACTGCGGCCCGAGGACCGCATGCGGCCCGAATCTAGTATTCGTGTGGCCCGCGATTCTCACCCGTATATTATAACAATATGCATCTGACAACTACCAACCGAATCCAAAATGTCAACTAACGCTAAGAGCTGTAGTTTTCCTGCTTAGTAACAAAAAAAAAAAAAAAATACACAGCGAGTCACGATTTTAAGATGTGCTTAATTTTAATCGATGTTGATGGATTCGTTCATGAGCTAAGTAAAGTTGGCCGCTTACCTCAGGAGTATAGAGGTCAAGTAGCGCGGCCACTGCTGTGTTACAGCGGGAAACGTTTATCGTTTTGTCTTCCAGTACCGATAACTGACGTGTGCGAGCGTCTCGTAGCGATCAGCTGGTGTGGTATGAATTTTGAGACGGAAGTAATACGGATTTGTGAATGCACGTTACAGAGACGGCCATCTTCAAATGTGGTACTTACTTTTCAGCAAGGAGCACTATATTATAGACCTTACAACACAGTGCAGTGAGTAGAGGAAAACTTACATTCTAATCATATGTAATAGTGTCACATATTGAATAATGCTTTGAAACATAACTACAGTTACTTTTATTAACCAATTAACCATCCGTTCACACAGACAACACAAGACTTAGTTAGGCAAAGCTGTGCTACGACTTTGGGACCGCTGAGGGTGCAACAATCTGAAATAGGGAACAGCTGACAAGAAGTGGTCTGAATGGTACCGATTACAACGATCACTACATGGGGGACAGCTGCCAACTTATTGCGCCCTTATCACAACTAGTCTACTGGACGCTTGCAACATACCAATTTGTACAGCTTACCAGTTAATAATGAGATTGATACATATGCGACCCGATGTGTCGTCCCTCAATGTTAATACGGGCTCTTGAGCAAAAAGCTTTGACGACCACTGCTCTAGCCTGTAAAATAAAGTGGAGATAAAGCTGAAAGTGTTCTTGATATATTTACTTACATATCGGCTCTTATCTTACCATTCAGAAAACATGAATGGATGAGTCTAACTTAAAACAGTCTTTGATCGCAAATTTGTTTTAATCCATTCAATAATCGGTTTCGCCTCAACACTTAAATATATACCAGATTTTATACTAAAATGTAAACTTTCACGGCCGGAAATATCGTGTCTCCCGAATAGAACAGTCGCTTTATCTTCAGAAACTTCGGTATAACGCTGACGGCTCTGCAACGAGACAGGAATGTGAGGGAACACAAAAGCTGCACTCCACGGATGGCGTGGCTATGGGAAGCCCCCTAAGTCCCGTAATTGCAAACTTCTTTATGGAGAAATTCGAAGAACGGGCCTTAGGTACTGCCAGCAAGAAACCAAATGTATGGTTCCGATACGTGGATGACACGTTTGTGTTGTGGAGACATGGTAGGGAGGAACTAAGCCGGTTCCACGAACATCTGAACAGTATAAACTCAAGAATTCAGTTTACTATGGAGGAGGAGGTAGACGGCAAACTACATTTCCTCGATGTGCTTGTGTTTAGAAACGAAAACGGTAGTTTGGGCCACTCAGTGTACCGCAAACCCACGCACACGGACCGTTATTTGCACCGGGATTCGAACCACCACCCACAACAGAAGCGGGGTGTTATCAAGACGTTAGCGGACAGAGCTAGAAATATTTGTGAACCTGAGTTGCTCGACGCTGAGATGGAACATCTCCACAATCCACTAACGAAGAATGGATATTCGTCCGCCGAAATAAAACGTGCGTTGAGGCAGCCACGCAGAAATCATATTGACGTACAGGCTACTGCAAAATCTAAGGTTTTCCTGCCGTTTGTTAAAAATGTAACGGAAAGAATAGGGAGGATCTTGACGAAGCGGAATATTACCGTAATTTACAAGCCCAGGCCTGCCAAGGACGCTCGCAAACCATTGGAAAAATCTGGAGTGTATAGGATCCCATGCAGCTGTGGTGATGTTTATGTGGGTGCCACCAAAAGAAGTGTTTCTCAACGTTTGGAAGAGCACACGGGAAATTGTAGAAGAGGAGAAACGGAACGATCAGCTGTTGCGGAGCATGCTTTGCAGCCAGGGAACCACAATATTCGTTTCGAGGAGACGCAAGTACTAGCGGCCACGAGCGGATACTACGAAAGGCTCTACAGGGAGGCAATCGAAATCGCTAAACACCCAAATAATTTCAACCGGAAGGAGGAGGGCGTCAAATTAAACGGTATATGGATGCCGGTGTTAAAGAAGATGTGTACCACTCGTCCACTACTGGGTGATGGCAACGGCGATCGACGGCGACGGACAGCGGCCAATTGCACTGACGTTTTCAAAACACGTGACGTCACGCCGCGGCGCGGGGGCGCGCGGACACGGAATTTAGCGGCAGTCAGTAGCGAGCCAGTGTGTGTGTTGGACCTTCCATCAAGCTACGGACCCCCTTGCAGATGTCTCCCGCAGTCGGAGACGAAACGTTGGGAATCACCTCAGAATTCATCAACCGACCACGGCATAACAGCCCGGATAATTATAATGGACATGATACCAGATTTTGACATACTTGTCTTTTTAATTTTTTTTCTCTTGTTCAGAAAAAATTTTCTTACTCTTCCAGATCTGAATTTCATATCTACTTTACTTCTGGCGTCATCAGTTATTTTGCTCCTGAAGCAGCATAACTCATCTCCTACTTCAGTGTCTTATTGCCTAATCTAATTCCCTCATCACCTTATTAACTTCGATTACGTTCCATTCTAAATACTATTTATTCCCTTTTTATTTGTATGTCGAAACGGCGGTAACTTTTTTACGTAATTGCAGTCTATTTTGAAGACACAAAACTTCTGATTGCTTTGATTCATCCACCACGACTTCCTCTCCTGTGCAGATCTCTTCATCTCGGAGTAGCGCTTAACCCAACGCCCTCAATTATTTGTTGGTTATATATTCCAGTTTCTGCCTCCCTTTACAGTTTTTATCCTCTACACTTCCTTCCGGTACATCAGAAGTTATTACCTGATCTTTTAACAGCTGTCCTCTTATCTTGCGCCTACTCTGTCAGTCTTTCTCACATATTCATTTACTCTCCGATTCTGTGACGGACCTCCTGATGTGTAAATAGTTCTGCGTAGTCAGCGCGTACACAACTTTCCCACTAGAGCGCGCCCCGCTAAGCACAACAGCGCAGGCGCAGCGCTCATCCGTCTCTGCACTACGAGATGGCGCTGCCATAGAGACGGACCAAATTCTGCTTCCGCCGATCCGCGTATTAATATGTAATGCAGCCAATGAGATTGCTGCTAACGTAGAACCTTTTCTCCTCGTGGATCACACTCACGCAGTGATACATGAACGCGCAAGGTATTATAACGAGTGTACAGACCACCGATTAGTCAGTCTGCATTAGTCTGCACCAGTCTGTACCAGTCTGCATTAGTCTGTACCAGTATGTACGAGTTCTACATTTGTCTGTACCATTCTATAGTCAAGTTTCAGTCTGCACCTAATAAGATTACCATATTCCTGTACATAGCCATGAAGATAAATGTATAGATACTTTTGTCAAGTATCAGAGATAGATGTGAGAATTAGATTAACGTATCAATACCAAAGGGACTTCAGATTGTCAATTGCAAATAGCATCCAGAACCAAGTTAAGTAATTTTTATGCTTGTTATTATTTTAATAAATGTGTGTGAAAATTAATCAAGTTCTGTTTAAAGTTGGTCACAGTCGATCTGCTACTCTAAGCATGCAAGTGGCATTTCTATCGTCTGACCTAACGGCAGAAGATAAACACGCCACGATATGACCACGAGGCATATTGCTGACACTCGCCTACTTCGTTAGAGCGACAAGTCAAATAATCTGATGGTGTGTGTACTGAAGGTCTTACAGTACGCACACCACACCTCCTCATGTCTTCTCTTACCAGTCCAGCTAATTTTCGACGTCTTCCACAGTACCACATCTCAAATATTTCGATTCTCTTCTTCGCTGGTTTCCTACAGACCAAGATTCACTTCCAAATAACGCTGTGCTCCAAATGAATATTCTCAAAAATTTCTTCCTCAAATTAACGCCAAAGTTTGCTACTACTAGACTTTTTTTCACTAGAATACTCTCTTTGTTGGCACTGGTCTGCTTTTTATGTGCTCCTCTATTGGTTATTTTGTTCCCAACGTAGGCAGATTTCCTTCACTTCGTCTACTGCAATAGTCACAGTTTTAATGTTAAGTTTATCGCAGATGTTATTTCTGCAACTCCTTATTACTTTCGCCTTTTGTAGTTTGCACTCAGTGCGTCATCAGTGGTCATGAAAGTACTCATTCCATTTAACAGGTCCTCCAATTCTTCCTGACTTTCACTGAGGATAGCAGTATCATGAGCAAATCTTATCATTTGATATCCTTTCACGCTGAATTTTAGCCTCACTCCTGAAGCTTTATTTCATTTCTGTCATTGCTTCTTCGATTCCAGAGTGAACTATAGGGGAGGAAGATTAGGAAACCTATCTTACACATTTTTTGTTAATCGGAGCACATCGCTCTTGATCTTCTATTTCTATTTTTTCCTCTTCGTTCTTTTATAATATATCATGTACTAGTGAACCCACAATGGTTCGCAATTGCTAAATGTGTATGAGAATTTAATGTAGTCCTAATCTTCTTCTCCTTTCGTCTCTCTGTCATCTCCTACTCCCCCTCGCTCTGTCCATTTACCTTCTCATCCCTCTTTCTCTCCATCTCTTCCTCCCCCATATCTTTCTCCAAGTCCTCCTCCCCACTCTCTCCATGTATCTCCTCCTTCCTCCTCTCTATGTCCATTTACTCCTCCCCCTCCTCTACCCATCTCCTCTTCTCCCCCTCTCTCTGACTTTGAGCTTGGTTTATTGTTATTGCCGATGAAATTTTGATTGGGAATTGAAGTGGCTTAAAATGAATGGGTATGAGAGACTCTCCTGATGTCGGATCTGTGAGAACGGTAGCTTTATCGACAGTATTTCCCACAGTTTTACTCTGCGAACAGGTAGAATTACAAAGTTTCGGACGATTCAGATTTCCGATCGTGAGCCGATGAGACCTAAATACAATTTTCCTGTGTTCTGTTAAAACGGAAGGAAACAAAGCAGTACATAGTTGTGTACGTAACTATTGTTTAAAATTATATGTAAGGGGAAAGTATTAACTGGGGAGACGTAATTTGTATGATGGTTTAAATGCCCTGTATTTAATTAAAACTAACTGCGAGAAAGAAAACGAAACCGCACATTTTCACAGAACAACGTAGCACAGCATTTGCTTAATTAGTGATTTGACTGCAAACTGAAGCATTTTACGGGCAGCTGCTGCTAGCTATGTAAGTGGAACGTCAAAAAGTTCATTTCCTCAACACCTAGATATTTTGCGCATAGAAAGTTGCAGTGGTGCGACATTTAACGGCCAGAAAGTTTTCCAGCGAATCAAGTAATAAATTTACATTTCGAAAACAAAGGTCCTGGGATGGCAAATGAGTTGTCAAAAAGTTGATCTCTTTGAGGTCTAGCTGTTTCGCGCATAAAAAGCAGCACTGGTGTAGTATTTAACTGTAAAAATGGCTTCATTCAAATGAAGTACTACTTTCAGGACATTTCAAGAACAGGAGTAGCTAGGAAAGCAAATGAGGTGCCGAAAAGATCATGCTTTCTGAAAAAAACTTCAAAATAAAAATTTGAAGAAAAAATGGTCAAATGTTTTCTGAAATGATTCGTTTAAACGTAAGGAATGAAATCCACTGACGTAAAAGATATCGCAGCACCAAGAAGGAATCGTGTGACATAAACGACAGCTGGCAGGTGAGTTTCTGCACCTGAAAGATGACATCTGTTCAAATTTCGCACCAGCTGCGTCAGGGTGGCGCCAGCGGCGCCACTATGAGGATGCACACGCCCTTCGAATGATGCTCGAAATCGTGTACTGCAAATGAGGTGCCTACTGCAAACTTAAAGTTCAATGTTAAACTCGGAATACCATAAGTTTAAAAAATACTAGAGGATATTTCTATGGTCGATTATGCAGAGAGTGCAGTCTGTTTTGAGTGGCCTTGACATATTCCTATCACCTAAGCCCGAACATGCAAAAAGTTCCAATAATTTTTCAATGAACAATTCTCCAAATGTCAGGAAAGAGAATATACGAGGCGTGTTTTTTAAGTAAGTACCGTTTTGAAATTAAAAAAAGACGTGCTAAGATATCTCAATAATTTTATTTTTAAATGAAAGCCTGTGCCTTAATCTACGCACTGACGCCATTACAGTCTGATTCTTCCTTGTTTACGTTGTGTACTGAGTGTTTAAGATGCCTCCGATAATCGTGAGTCCAGCCGACTGTGAAGTACGGGGTGTTATAAGGTTTCCTAGTGCTAATGGCCTAAAAGCGATCAATATTCATCGTGACAACTGTGCAGTTTACGGAGAAAACATTATGAGTGATTGAATGGTAAGGAAGTGGGTGAGAGCATTTAAAGATAGCCGCACAAATGTGCACGATGAACAACGGAGTGGGCTTCCTTCGGTCGTTAATGAAAGTTTGGTGCAGGATGTGGACAATAAGGTGAGAGAAAACAGACGCTTTACGATTTCGTCCTTGCGGGATGACTTTCTAATGTTTCTCGTAGTGTTTTGTATGGCAGTGTGACCGAGCACTTGAAGTACCGAAAATGTTGGCCGACCGGGGTGGCCGAGCGGTTCTAGGCGCTTCAGTCTGGAACCGCGCGCCCGCTACGGTCGCAGGTTCGAATCCTGCCTCGGACATGGATGTGTGTGATGTCCTTAGGTTAGTTAGGTTTAAGTAGTTCTAAGTTCTAGGGGACTGATGACCTCAGATGTTAAGTCCCATAGCGCTCAGAGCCATTTGAACCATTTTGAACCGAAAATGTTGACGGATGAGCACAAAACCAAACATTTAGACAGTGCATTGACTTTCCTTGAACGGTACCACAACGACGGTGATGATTCCTTAAGCCAAATTGTTACGGGCGATGAAACATAGGTGGCCTACGTCACACTAGAATCAAAGGAACAGTCCATGGAAGTTGAGCAAGGGTATCGTTTTGCTGCAAGACAATGCCCGTCCGCATGTGGCGAATCAGACCAAAGATCTCATCACATCTTTTCGATGGGACACTATAAATCATCCTTCGTACAGCCCCGATCTTGCGCCCAGTGACTACTATCTGTTCCTGCACTTGAACAAACACCTGGGTGGGCAGCGTCTTCAAGACGATGACGAAGTCAAAACAGTGGTGATGCAGTGGTGATGCAGTGGTTAACAAGTCAGGCGGCAGACTTCTATGAGGAAGGTATTCAAAAACCGGTACAACGTTGTGACAAGTGCCTCAATATTGACGGAAATTATGTAGAAAAGTAGATAAAGGTACAGGCTTTCATGTAAAAATAACATTATTGATATATCTTAGCACGTCTTTTTTTAAATTTCAAAACGGTAGTTACTTAAAAAAACACGCCTCGTACATCTCCACTGACGCCTCATCTTCTACGCATGATTTCAAGTACCATTCAAAGGTGCGTCAAATGCTTTTCTAATTTACTTCATTTATCACTTTTAGTCATATCACTTCAAAAGACATTTTACAGCTATTTTCAATTAATTTTTATTTCTCAAGTCTTGTTTCCATTATAAAGTGCAACGTTGGTTGGTTGGTTTGGGGGAGGGGCTAAACAGCGAGGCCATCTGTCCCATCGGATTAGGGAAGGATGGGGAATGAAGTCGGTCGTGCCCTTTTAAAAGGACCATCCCAGCATTTGCCTGAAGCAATTTAGGAAAATCACGGAAAACCTAAATCAAGATGGCCGGACGCAGGAGTAAACCATCGTCATCTCGAATGCGAGTCCAGTGCGCTAACCACTGCGCCACCTCGCTTGGTATGGTGCGATGTCAGAACTGCCTCCGTGGTGCCTCTCCCTTTCTTAAACCCAATCTGACAGTCATATAACAGACCCGCAATTTTCTTTTCAATTCTTCTCTATATGATAAAAACGTAACCCTAAATTTTTCCCCTCCTGCCGACAAAGGGCTGACAATGACTCGCTATACGAAGACGGATCTTGACACCCGCGAGAGGCCCCAGAGTCGTTTACGTAACGACTTTATGGCGGGCATGCTAAGTAATTTGATTCAGTAAAGCGCCACTAATTCGGCAAATTAAAAAACTTTGAGGGCGCGTGCCGCATTGCGTGAGGCTGCCGCGCGGGCCTCGTCGGCCACAAATGATACACTTGCTGCCGACTCCGCAACGGCACGCACCGCGCTCTGCCCTCTAAGCTCGACCGACAACCCAACTTGGCGCTAATTTGCTTAAGAGTACTTCTAACGAAATTAAACTCTGTAATGCATAAATATGTTTCGTCCTACACGTCCTACGTTCGTGGAACAAATTGCGTGACTTTACCGCTCATAATGCTCCAATTATTTTCCAGAATGTTGCGTTATGTAAGCTGCGGTTCGCTGTACCGGGAACGAAGCGAATTAATCCCCCAGTGGAGAGCAGTGCAGGTACACGAAACAAGCGTTTTTATCTCTTTGGCTCTCTTTCCGACTTGAGCATATCATTATATTATGAATGTCGGCCTAATACCGGAAACAAGCTCGTCCGGAACGGACCGCATTAGCAGATACTATTGTTAGTCGATTCCGCTTCAAATAGAGCACTGATGTTCCTCTGTCAGCCATGACGTGGTTCAACATTAAGAATCTGACGAGCGGATCAGACACTGCGGATTCAAATCTGGGAAGTTAGCAAATTACTCCAGAAGCGAAATGGCTTTAACATCCTTGGCTTCTTACAGGGTGACAGTTAGTGAACTATATGAAATAAAATCGTCAAAACTTCTGAACGGTTTGCGTTAGGACGTTCAAACTGCACGGTTGACCGCGGGGTATGATGGGACTTAGTATGCGCGGTGTGGTTTGATTTAGTGACGGAGCCCTCTTTCATTTGGATGGGTTCGTCGTTAAGCAAAATTGGCTCATTTGAGGCTATCGAGAAGTCTCTTAACCCTCAACGGGTGACTCTGTGGCGTACGATGCCCAGTCACAGAATAATCGGTGCGATATTCCTTGATAGCACGGTGACCACCGATCGGTATGTGGAGGTTTCGGAGGGTTATTTCATCCCCATTATCCAAAGGGACGCTGATTTCGAGAATATGTGGTACATGCAAGACGGAACTCGACCTCGTCGAAGCAGAAGAGTGTTTGATGTCCTGGAGGAGCACTTTTGGGACCGCATTCTAGGCCTGGAGTACCCTGAGGCCCCTGACATGGGGCTGGATTGGCCGCCAAATTCTCCGGATCTGAACACAAGTGACTTCTTTTTGTGAGGCTATAATAAAGAAAAGGTATACATCAATAACCCCAAAACCATTGCTGAGCTGAAAACAACCCTTCACCAGGTCATCGGCAGCATCGATGTCCCGACACTTCAGCGGCTCATGCAGAATTTCGCTATTCGTCTGCATCGCATCATCGCCAATCATGGCAAGCATATCGAACATGTCATAACCTAAATCCGAATAGTTGTAGTGACGTTTACATGTTGAATAAAGTGCGTACACGCTGTAGTTTGTAACTAATTTACGTTTGTTTTCAGTATAGTTGAATAATCGTCACGCGGTATGAAGTGTTGCGGCCATAAAAATTGCTCAGGTGCGACTAGGACCCACGCATAGACAGTTCAACCATTCGGGGATCGAGAATCTCAATCATTTTTGCCTGTTATCGACGCTGATAGTGACAAGATATCAGTCCTAGAGTTTGCAAGATTTCGAGAATGTCTTAATTTCAAGTTTGACCTCGGATGACAAATGAGAAAAGAAACATTTTTTTCGTGTGATATGAAAACAAATTAACAATTTTCGGATTTTTTTCCTTTGGCTGTACTGTGAAATCTAGCTTCTTGCCAAATTTCATGAACATGCATTAACGGGACGTATCCTATAGGTTCTGATGATGTGTGAGGGTGTGGCATAAACGGCTGTATCTTTTGTCTGCATTGACTTAGAAGCTCACATTTATTACACCGCCGAGGGACTACAAACGTTAGTATATTACATAAATTTCAGAAAAAGGGCGTCTTAACAGAGGGACGGATAGACCGTCAGTCAGATAACAAATGAAAAACACATTTCGTGTAATATAATTACAAATTTACAGTTTTCACATTTTTTCCTTTCGTTGTACTGTGATACCTTGCTTCTTGCCAAATTTCATGACTCTACGTCAATAGAAAGTACTCTATAGGTTTTGATGAGTGAGTTTGCGAGTATCAAAATATGTGACATAAATGCCCGTATCGTTTAATTTCCTTGACTTAGTAGCTTCAACTTTCTATACCGCCATGGGACCAAAAGCCTTAGTATGTGACATAAATTTTAACTTGATATGTCTACCCGTTCCTGAGAAAAAGGTTTTTTACAATCAGATAGACAGACAGACGGACGGACGACAAAGTGATCCTGTTAGGGTTACTCTTTTACCGACTAGATTCGCCAGCCTAAAAATAAAATAAGACAGGAGATTCATTATTCTGCCTTCTGTTTAATATAGATGAGGAGAAAAGGCTATAAGAGATCCGGGCATCAACACAAGGGGGACCTTCCTGCTGTAAGGGGCTAAGTAATTGTTTAAAGAGACCAAACATCTTAGGACATCAGTCTCTCACTCAGCCCCAAGGTCAGTTCAGGTGATAGCGTATGCAACTGATATTGATATAAATTCAAGAACGCCAAGAACCATGAAAGAAGCATTTACAAGTCTGGAAAAAGCTGCTAGAAAACTAAACCTACCGATCAATGAAAGGAAAACTAAGTACACCATAATGAACCCCTATTCATGAAAACTGGTTCACGTGGTTCCTGTCGTGCATACTTTCAGATACCTAGAATCGGAAGAAACTGTAAGAACAACGTCAGCTGTGAAATCCAGAAATAGGCATTTTCTTCCAACTAGCTTTTCTATTGACGCAGAAAACATCTGAAATCTAAGATGCTATTCAGGAAAACCAAAGCTATTATATATAAAGTTTTAGCGAGGCAACTACTAACATTAGGTGCTGATTCCTGTACACCAATAAAGTTCGATGAAGAGCAACTTCACATATTTGGAAGAAATATCTGAGACAAATTCTTGGACCGATGGAACAAGGGTGCTTGGAGGAGGAGATTCAACTATGAATTACATAATCTATGTGATGAACCAGACACTGTCAGCTGCATTGACATTAAAATGCTAGAATGGGTAGACATGTACTGAGAGCTAATGACAGAATGATTTAGAAAATATTCAACGCAGTGCCCGAAGGAACTAGGAGGACCGGAAGACCAAAGCTGAGGTGGAAGAAAGATGTCAGAGAGGATAGAACAATAATTGGAATTCAGAACTGAAGTAGTTTAGCATCAAACAGGAACGAATGGAATTATCTTCTACAGATGCCAAGGTTCACAAAGGCCTGTTGTGACACTGATAATGATGACGACCCGTGGAATCTTCTCTAAATCATTTGTGCACAATCCAAGCTTGAAATCGTTCCAGCCACAGACCAAACTCAGAAGTTACAGGTTGATATGATATCTAAATTATTAACAATTACCTACCGACGTCCGGTATTACTTATCTTAATCGTTGCAATACTGTGGCCACAACAAATAGATTTCACTCAGTGACACTCAACTTCTGTGGTAAGTTTCTTTTGTCTCAGTAGTCCTTCGAGTTCGATACTGTCTTTCATTTCCTACTGTCTTCTGTCAACCCTATTCCACAAAACATTGTCGATAGCCTGTCTCACATATTTTAATCTTTTTCAGCTCCCACAATTTTATCCTACCATTGCCAATTTAACAATTCCTGGATATCGTAGCTAAAATCTTTTGTAACATAGTAAGGGGAAGCATGGACGAATGGTGGATGTATTAGTATGACTCCCAGGCAGTGGTGCAAAGTAAGCATTGGAAACATGTGGATTCATAGTCACTGAAGAAGGTGAGGACCCAATCCTTGTCGCGCAAAATTGTTGCTAAGTATTTTTTGCGACTTCCATTTTGTGTTGCTAACAGACTATGCCCATAAGGAGCGAACCATTACAGGAGCGATTTACCAGTATCTCCTAACGAAGTTGCAGCCGGTCGTCAAGACGAAGTGTCGGGGGAAGCTACCCAAGAGGGTGTTTTTACTTAAGGACCAGGCCCCAGTTCATTCCACCACGCAGGACACAGTCACAACCTTTGCTGCTTCTCTGAACTATCAAATTGTACCTACCGCCCCCCCCCCCCCCGCCCCCCTCACGACGCCGGTGTTGTTCTGACATGATACCCAGTCACGTCTTTCTCTCTTCTTTGGAAGAAGAACACCATTGGTTACCAGTCAATTCCAGAATGATGATGAAGTGATGGTGCTCTTCGAGTTGGAAATTTTCTGAACAATCAAACTCCATTCTACAATAATGGAGTCTGGGAAGTCATCCATTGTTGAGAAAAATTTGTCAGTCCAATGTCTGAGACACTGTGTTGACTATCAACAGCTGTGTTCAATTCAGAATGAACTCGCAAACTGTGAGTAAGGTTCCCCATCATCCGTAGAATATTTCAGAGCAAATGAAAGTTTGTGCCTCCCCAGGACTCCAATCCAGATGTCCCCCACTTGTCGCAAGCGGCCGTTTTAAACACTTCGGCTATCCCAGAACGCTTCCAGGACCGAGCTAAACCTCCATTTGTCCTGATGTGTGTGTGTGTGTGTGTGTGTGTGTGTGTGTGTGTGTGTGTGTGTATGTGTGTGTGTGTGGGTGTGTGGGTGGGTGTATGTGCCTGGGTGTGGTTGGGTGTGTACATGTCTGTGGGGGGGGGGGGGGGGGGGACAGGTGGAGATCTGGGCATCTCCTGGCCTGCTGAAAGTGTGCTCAGATGATGGAAGTTTGTAAGTCGACTGCTCGTGACGAATGGAAAATCCAGATTCGAGTCACGGTCTGCCACAATTTTTAATTTTTTCTAAAATATTCTGCGGTTAACATGGAACCAAAATAGCCGTTTGCGAGTTCATTCTGAGAAATGTGCCACACTGAAGAGTGAATATGGGCAGGAGGACAAACACCTGTGAAAAGTTTCATGGTCGTATGATTTACTCGAAGTGATAGTTAAAAGTTTGTGGCAGTCACTCATAGTGGCCTCTTTTTTTATTAAAACAACACTTGTAATTTGCTATGAAGACACCACGAAGAAGCTGGTTAACTTCCTCTGATTTACACTTAACTTGTGTTACCATCTCCACCGGTTACGTCATTGAAGGCTGAATTAGAAAACAAAAAAATGGCTCTGAGCACTATGCGACTTAACTTCTGAGGTCATAAGTCGCCTAGAACTTAGAACTACTTAAACCTAACTAACCTAAGGACACCACACACATCCATGCCCGAGGCAGGATTCAAACCTGCGACCACAGCGGTCACGCGGTTCCAGTCTGAAGCGCCTAGAACCGCACGGCCACACCGGCCGGCATTAGAAAACATTGTTTTAGTTCTCCTTTTTATTTAGTAATCTTAACATTCTCATCCCTTTGACGTCTGGAAGAAAATATTTTTAGGGTTGCTTACCAATTTAACATTATTTAATGTCAATTTTTATTGAATGCTCTTTTTGTTGTAATGTTTGCATTTTAATTGAACCTGTCAGTTGAGTTGTAGACATTACCCCTTGGTGAATGGATGCTGCCTCATGTTCACACGATATACACGATCCAGTTTCATTAATGTGATCACCGCCTATGTTCAGTGTCAACGTGAAATATCCACTCACAGGCGGCAGGATTTTGGGGCAAGAGTGGAAGCCTTTCCCGAAAGGCTAAGTTTGTTAACTTTTTGCGTGCCGCTGTGGTTAAGTTATATGGTTCATGGAAATATGGCGTTTCTAAACCCGGTCCCGAGGCAACTGTGGTGCACCACAGACCGTAGATGATAGGGATGAATGACAGCTGCGGAGATGTGTACCTGGAAACATACGTGCATCTGTTGAGCAACTGACCGCCCAGAGGAACCAAGGGGCTACCGCCAGTCTCCTCAATGACCGTTCAGCGGACACTGCTGTTTATAGGCCACCGCAGCAGGTCCCTGGTTCCTGCAGCCATGCTAACTGCTGTTCAGTGGCGACGAAGGCTTGGATTTGCACGCCAGTACCGCAGCTTTACGTCCACTGAATGGCGACAGGTAGCCTTTTCAGATGAATCACGTTTAGTCGTTGCGAAATACCTGTGCAGTAAGCAGTCAGTCTTCACCTGACTGGGAATTAATTACATGTGGTGTTCCTCAAGGTTCCATTTTGGGTCCATTACTTGTTCTTGTCTATATTACTCACCTCTCATCTGTTACATTGCCAGATGCTAAGTTTGTTTTGTTTGCAGATACAAACATTGCAATAAGTAGCAAGTCCAGTACAGGTTTAGAAATAGCTGCTAATCAAATTTTCACTGACATTAATAAGTGGTTTAAAGCTAATTCTTTGTCATTAACTTTGAGAAGACCCACTATATGCAGTTCAGAACCTGTAAGACATTTCCGTCCAGCATGAGTATAACGTATGAAGACATGCAGATCGAAGAGGTTGACAGTGTTAAATATCTGGGATTACAACTTGATTATAAATACAGTTGGGAAGGGCATATCATAGAATTGCTTAAGCACCTAAACAAGTCTGTATTTGCCATGAGAATGATGTCAGATGTAGGAGATATAAATATTAAAAAACTTTCATACTTTGATTAATTTCATTCTGTTATGTCATATGGGATCATATTCTGGGGCAACTCATCAAACCGAGCAAAAGTTTTTAGGGTGTAAAAGCGTGTGGTAAGAATCATTTGTGGTGTAGATTCAAGAACATATTGTAGAAACTTGTTCAAGGAACTTTGTATTTTAAACACTGCTTCTCAGTATATTTATTCCTTAATGAAATTTTTTGCAAGTAGCACATCTCTATTTCCAACCAATATCTCAGTACACAGTATCAATACCAGGAATAAGAAGAATCTACATAAAAGCTTAAAATCTTTTACCTTGGTCCAAAAAGGGGTCCAATATTCAGGAACACACATTTTTAATAAATTGCCAGCAACCATTAAAAACTTGGTTTCAGAAAAGCACGGTTTAAAGAGAGTTTGAAAGACTTTTTGATAGGCAACTGCTTCTACTCCATAGATGAATATCTTAACAGAGACTGTTACGTCAGCTTAAGTAAAAATAACTGTTAGATTTCAGTTTTGACGACATTTGGTCACAACAGTCAAGATTAGGTATTTTGCGTATGATAACTTTACTAATAGTGGATAACAGTGTTTCGTTCTGACAGTGTGTTAATTCTGTAAATATTAGCTGTCCCAGTTTACTGCATTGTATTAACTTATTTTCGACTATCTCCTGACAAATGATCAGGGTAGTAAGTATTGTATTCAAATGTTTTATGTTTTTACGTCATACTTTCTGACATGGTCCACACCCACGAGAATCATCTCATTTTTTAGATCTATGGAAGGTAAACTGAATCTAATCTAATCTTATGCTTCATTGGACAGATGGTGGTTGACGTATAAGTGTGAAACGTCTGAAAGTAAGCAAGGAAGAATTATGGTCTGGGAATGTTCTCGTGGCATTCCCTGGTTGATCTCGTCATCCTGGAAGGCACACTGGATCAGCTCAAGTATGCATATGTCCTTTGGGACTATGTTCACCTCTACATGCAGTTTGTTTTTCCTCAGCACGATGGCATATACAAGCAGGATAATGCAACATGTCACACAGCTCGCAGTGTACGTGCGTGGTTCGAAGAGCACCAGGATGAATTTACCGTACTCCCCTGGCCGCCAGACTCCCCAATCGAGAAGTTGTGGCTTTTCTTCGATTGGGATGTTCGCGCTATGGATCCTCAACCGAGAAGCATAGCGCATCTGGCCATTGCAATGAAGTCAGCTGGCTACACATTCCCGTCGGTTCCTTCCATAATCTCACTGACTGTCTTCCTGCACGTCTCGCAGAGGTCCGTGCTGCAAAAGGTAGTTTTTGAGATTTTTACAAATGGTCACACTAATATGACTCGACATTGCGCTGTTTTATTTTCTTGAAACTGAAACTTTGTGACTTCGAAATCGATTGCAACAAATACGCAAACCAGTGCATGGATTTTTTACACATAAAAATAAAAATTGAGTAAACAGTATTTATTTTTCTTCGGTAAGTTTAGCATCTGACATCCTCATCTCTTCCATCAGATTTCCTGATCCTCCTTCTGCCTCAGTTCTCAAGTACACTAGTCTTAAAACCAGACTCACAATCCACTAGTTTAAACCCTGTATTTTACTTTAGACTGCATGTTTTTAACACATCTTGACCTTAGACTGCATGTAACACATCTTGACGTAACAGTGACACAACAAACTATTCCACAACATCCATTCTCTCAGTTTTAACGAAATTCCCTTAAT